>NC_056059.1:16727738-17037142 GCF_016772045.2 Ovis aries | reverse complement strand
CTAGTGCCAAAGAAGCTGAAGATGAATGGTTCTATGAAGACCTTCTAAATCTTACACCAGAAAAAAGATGTCCTTTTCATCATAAGGGACTGGGATTCAAAAGTAGGAAGTCAAGCAATACCTGGAGTAACAGGCAAGTTTGGCCTTAGAGTACAAAATGAAGCAGGGCAAAGGCTAACAGAGTTTTGCCAAGAGAACGCACTGGTTAGAGCAAACACCCTCTTCCAACAACACAGAGATGACTCTATACATGGACATCACCAGATGGTCAACACCGAAATCAGATTGATTACATTCTTTGCAGCCAAAGACAGAGAAGCTCTATACAGTCAGCAAAAACAAGACCCAGAGCTGAATTCCCTATTGCAAAATTCAGACTTAAATGGAAGAAAGTAGAGAAAACCACTACTAGACCATTCAGGTATGACCTAAATCAAATCCCTAACAATTATACAGTGGAAGTGAGAAATAGATTCAAGGGATTAGATTCTATAGAATGCCTGGAGTACTATAGATGAAGGTTTGTAACACTGTACAGGAGGCAGTGATCAAGACCATCCCCAAGAAAAAGTAATGCAAAAATGCATAATAGTTGTCTGAGGAGGCTTTGCAAATAGCTGAGAAAAGAAGAGAAGCAGAAAGCAAAGGAGAAAAGGAAAGCTATATCCATATGAATGCAGAGTTCCAAAGAATAGCAAGGAGAGATAAGAAAATCTTCCTAGTGGTCAATGCAAAGAAATAGAGGAAAACAATAGGATGGGAAAGATTAGGGATCCCTTCAAGAAAATTAGAGATACCAAGGTAACATTTCATGCAAAGATGGGCACAATAAAGGACAGAAATGGTATGAACCTAACAGAAACAGAAGATACTAGGTGGCAAAAACACACAGAAGAGCTATACAAAAGAGATCTTTGTGACCCAGATAACCACAAAGGTGTGATCACTCACCTAGAGCCAGACATCCTGGAGTGTGAAGTCAAATGGGCCTTAAGAAGCATCAGTATGAACAAAGCTAGTGGAGGTGATGGAATTCCAGCTTAGCTATTTCAAATCCTAAAAGATGATGCTGCAAAGTGCTGCACTCAATATGCCAGCAAATTTGAAAACCTCAGCAGTAGCCACAGGACTAGAAAAGATCAGTTTTCATTCCAATCCCAAAGAAAGGCAATGCCAAAGAATGCTCAAACTACCACACAGTTGCACTCATCCCACACACTAACAACATAATGCTCAAAATTCTCCAAGTGAGGCTTCAACAGTACTTGAACAGAGAAATTCTAGATGTTCAAGCTGGATTCAGAAAAGGCAGAGGAACCAGAGATCAAATTGCTAACATCCGTTGGTAAGAGAATTCCAGAAAAACACCTACTTCTGCTTCATTGACAAGCCTTGGAGTGTGTGGGTCAAAAAACTGTGGAAAATTCTTAAAGAGATGGGAATATCAGACCACCTTACTCTGCTCCTGAGAAACCTGAATGTAGGTCAAGAAGCAAGTTAGAACCAGACATGGAACAATGGACTGGTTTCAAATTGGGAAAGGAGTATGTCAAGGCTGTATATTGTCACCCTGCTTATTTAACTTATGTGCATCATGTGAAATGGCAGGCTGGATGAAGCACAAGCTGAAATTAAGACTGCCTGGAGAAGTATCAATAATCTCAGATATACAGATAGCACCACCCTGATGGCAGAAAGCAAAGAGGAACTAAAGAGCCTCTTGATGAAGGTGAGAGAGTGAAAAAGCTGGTTTTAAATTCAACATTCAAAAAACTAAGATCATGGCATCTGGTCTTATCACTTCATGGCAAATAGATGGGGAAACAACAGAAATAGTGACAGACTTTTATTTTCTTGGGCTCCCAAATCACTGCAGATGGTGATTGCAGCCATGAAATTAAAAGATGCTGGCTCCTTGGAAGGAAAACTATTACCAACCTAGACAGCATATTAAAAATCAGAGCCAACAAAGGTCCGTCTAGTCAAAGCTATGGTTTTTCCAGTAGTCATGTATGGATGTGAGAGTTGGACCATAAGGAAAGCTGAGCACTGAAGAATCAATGCTTTTGAACTGTGGTGTTAGAAAAGACTCTTGAGAGTCCCTTGGACTGCAAGCCTGTCAATCCTAAAGTAAATCAGTACTGATTATTCATTCTTTTCCTGGAGAAAGAAACGGCAATCAACTCCAGCATTCTTGCCTGGAGAATCCCATGGACAGAGGAGCCTGGTAGGTTCCCAGTCCATGGGATCGCAATAGTCAGACTCGACTTTACGACTAAACCACCACCACCACCATTCATTGAAAGGGCTGATGCTGAAGCTCCAATACTTTGGCCACCTGACGTGAAGAACTAACTCACTGGGAAAGATCCTGATGCTGGGAAAGATTGAGGCAGGAGGAGAAGGGGATGACAGAGGATGAGATGGTTGCATGGCATCACTGACTCAATAGACGTGAGTTTGAGGAAGCTCTGGGAGTTGGTGATTGACTGGGAAACCTGGTGTACTGCAGTCCATGGGGTCGCAAAGACACGACTGAGGGACTGAACTGAACTGAGGAAGAGACACACCAATTCCAGAGCTTCCTGTTGGAACAGATAAGGCCTCCGTGAAGGAAAGTTACATGGCTCAAAATAGCTGTGAGTTAAAACTCCCCTCCAGGTCCTCCCCATCATTCTATGCAAAACAAAGAACTCTGTCACCCGAAGAAAAAATGGACATTAAGGTTGATTACACCCAGCTCCCAGCTGGTCCAGCCTCTGGCCGATCTCCAGAATTTCTTGCCCCAACCGTTTAAGAGACAACTACTCCAAACAACCTTGGAGAAGAACAGGCCCCCTTAAGACAGTAGATTGCCACATACATGCCTATATATACTTTACTCTTTTCTTGGGTTAGCGCAGCAGCTCACTAATCTGACTGCTGCCCCTTCTTGCCTCATTAAAGGTGATCTGTTCCTGTAAAGTGCCGGTCTTGTTCTTTTTCCAAACTTTGCCTTCACTAACTCCCTTATCCTACACTCAGTAGTAACCACCTTGTGGGTGCCCTAATTTTACCTTTCTTATTTCCTTAAAGATGTATTTTTTAAAAGCATTCCCCAATACACCAGCATACAACTCTCTCTCAGTATGTAAAGACCCTTTTCAGCCATTTTCCTTAGAGCCCAAGGTGCTCTTCACTGTTTTGGACGTCCTGAGCCCCTTTGACAATATAATGAAAGCAAAGGACTCTCTTCTTGGAAAAATAAACAGAGGCACTTAATGCAAACATTTTTTTCCCTCCCTCCTCATCTTTAAGGCCCAGCTCAAACTTTACACCCATATGAAGCCTCAAGAAACTTTGCGCACATAATCCTAAAGTGAGCCACCATCTATTGAGTACTCTCTACAAGAAACTGTACTGAGTGGTTTAACTTCATAATGACTCTGATCACGAACATAATTCTTCAGGGTAGTTACTATCTTCCTTTTGGAGATTAAAGGACTCACCCAACATAACACAACTAATAATCAGCACATATTGGATTAAAATCCTAATTTGCAAAACTTGTGCTTTGAATGAATGACAAGAAAAAAAGGAACAGTTAAGGTCTCAAAGGTGACCTAGTGCGAAGTGTCAGAACTGGGATTTAAACTGAGGCCTAACCCTAAAATTGATGCTCTGTAAGTCCAATGTGTCCTAGCACCCATGAGAATGGAAAAAGGTAGATTTTGTCCCACCTCTAGTAAAGTAATGCTTAAAATTCTCCAAGCCAGGCTCCAGCAATACATGAACCATGAACTTCCAGAAGTTCAAGCTGGTTTTAGAAAAGGCAGAGGAGCCAGTGATCAAATTGCCCACATCCGCTGGATCATGGAAAAAGCAAGAGAGGTCCAGAAAAACATCTATTTCTGCTTTATTGACTATGCCAAAGCCTTTGACTGTGTGGATCACAATAAGCTGTGGAAAATTCTGAAAGAGATGGGAATACAGACCACCTGACCTGCCTCTTGAGAAACCTATATGCAGGTCAGGAAGCAACAGTTAGAACTGGACACGGAACAACAGACTGTATCCAAATAGGAAAAGGAATACGTCAAGGCTGTATATTGTCACCCTGCTTATTTAACTTATATGCAGGGTACACCATGAGAAACTCTGGGCTGGAGGAAGCACAAACTGGAATCAAGATTGCTGGGAGAAATATAAATAATCTCAGATATGCAGATGACACCACCCTTATGACACCACCCTTATGGTAGAAAGTGAAGAACTAAAGAGCCTCTTGATGAAAGTGAAAGAGGAGAGTGAAAAAGTTGGCTTAAACCTCAACATTCAGAAAACAAAGATCATGGCATCCAGTCCCATCCTTTCATGGCAAATAGATGGAGAAACAGTGGAAACAGTGAAAGACTTTATTTTTCTGGGCTCCAAAATCACTGCAGATGGTGACTGCAGCCATGAAATTAAAAGTCGCCTACTCCTTGGAAGAAAAGCTATGACCAACCTAGACAGCATATTAAAAAGCAGAGACATTACTTTACCAATAAAGGTCCATCTAGTCAAGGCTATAGTTTTTCCAGTGGTCATGTATGGATGTGAGAGTTGGACTATAAAGATGAGCACCGAAGAATTGATGCTTTTGAACTGTGGTGTTGGAGAAGACTCTTGAGAGTCCCTTGGACTGCAAGGAGATCCAACCAGTCCATCCTAATGGAGATCAGTCCTGGGTGTTCATTGGAAGGACTTATGTTGAAGCTGAAACTCCAGTATTTTGGCCACCTGATGCGAAGAACTGAACTCATTTGAAAAGACCCTGATGCTGGGAAAGATTGAAGGCAGGAGGACACAGGGACAATAGAGGATGAGACGGTTGGATGGCATCACCGACTCAATGGACATGGGTTTAGGTGGACTCCGGGAGTTGGTGATAGACAGGGAGGCTTTGTGTGCTGCGGTTCATGGGGTCGCAAGGAGTCGGACACGACTGAGCGACTGAACTGAACAGAACTATCCCACCTCTGCCTTTTGCAGCTAGCTCCTTTATCATTTGTTTCTACACCGATCCCCAAATGACCTCTGTGTGTCGCTGTTGCGGTAAGCGGTAGGCTGAAACACAACCCGGCCCACGGAGAGGAGGCGCGTCGCTTGAAGCCAAACACGGCGGTGTTATGAATTCCCCCCCACCGAGGGGCGCTACAAGACTTCCGTACAACATGGCGGCGTCCTTGTCACCACGCCTCTTCCAACGATTTACTTCCTGTCATGCGCGGTCATATTTGACCCTTCACCCCGCAAGGACTTCCTTCTTCCTCTTCCGGGGACGGCATCTAGAGGTATGGTTGCTTGTTTCTTCGCTTATCACTACTGCATTTACAATCGGCCGCCATCCGGGGAGTTGCAAGGGCCAGGATCTCTCAGGCAGTTTGTTTACTTAGCATTAGGTGTAAGGGCTTCGGAGGAAGGTTGGTGGTGAGCTGTTCCTCGGATTTTAGCTTTAGACATCCTTCGATCCCGACCTTCGCTTTGGATCAGTGAGTGGCCGGAGCTCAGCACCCCTGGCTTTGCCGCGTTCGCAGTCCAGCGTTCGGAAACAAATGAGTTGTTTCGGATGCTTGAAACTGCGAAATCGCGGAACGTTTTCATATGTTAGGGTCGCGTTTTAACGCCGCGCCGGTAGCTGTGCTCTGGGAGGGCCGAGGAGCGGCATGTCAGGGTCATTTCAAAATGCTTTCTAAGTCTATTAGCAGAGAAAATTAAACGTGTTTTAATTTGGAGTTTTCTGTCTTGGTTTTGGAGAGGCAAACGGCCGGTTCCGTGTCGGCTGACAGTTCCAGTGTAATGTGTGTTTTATTAATATGTTATTTGGGGTGGTTAACTGGAAATTGAGAAGTACAGCTGTCCATCGGTGTTTCGAGGGATTATTCCAGGAACCCGGAGGATTCCAAAATCCCTGGTACTCGAGTCCTTCATATAAAATCCTCCCGTATACTTTAAATCATCTCTAGATTGCTTATAAAACATAATACAATGTGAACAGCTATGTAAATAGTTATAAGCATACAGCGGATTCAACGTTTGCTCTTTGGAACTTGCTGAATTTTTTTTTTCCTTGAATATTTTTGCTCTGCAGTTTGTTGAATCTGTGGATACAGAATTTGCCCGTACAGAGGGCCAGCCAGTTTTAAAACATGGAATCCTCATAAGATACCTTAGTGCAAGGATATCCTGTATAAAAACATACATGGATAATGTGTAAACTGTGATTCCATTTTAAGGTTTGAGTTTGTTTGTTTTTTCTTAACTATTTAGGCATTCAGGATGGTGCAGCGTCTGACATACCGTCGTAGGCTATCCTACAATACAGCCTCTAACAAAACCAGGCTGTAAGTATTTGCAGAATTTAATACAGGTATTGTCATTTATTCTGCGGAATGCTGAGCTGTTGTCTATTCTCTTACTTCCTAGGTCCCGGACCCCTGGTAATAGAATTGTTTACCTTTATACCAAGAAGGTTGGGAAAGCACCAAAATCTGCATGTGGTGTGTGCCCAGGCCGACTTAGAGGGGTAAGTGAACCTTTTGCGATGAGTAACAAGGGTTGCACTTCTGAACATTAATTCCTCCATAAGGGAGTGAGTGAAGGAGAGGTCACCAGTAGGAGGGTGGGGAATTACTAAGGGTTTATGATCCACCAAGCTCCTTGGTGGCTCAGATGGTACAGCATCTGCCCGCAGTGTGGGAGACCTGGGTTCGATCCCTGGGTTGGGAAGATCCTCTGGAGAAGGAAATGGCAACCCACTCCAGTATTCTTGCCTGGAAAATTCCGTGGTCGGAAGAGCCTGGTGGGCTATAGTCCATGGGGTCGCAAAGAGTCAGACATGACTGAGCGACTTCACCACCACCACTTATGATCCAAATCTGAAGAACGTAGGCTTGCTTTTAAAGCCTGTAAGACAAATAGAGTGAAATGCTGTTCGGGTAGATGGTTAATGTTTACACTTCACACTCATGAAATATCAAGGAAAATTTCTGTTAAAGCTTCACAAAATAATCTCAGCGTTTTCTTTATGCAGGTTCGTGCTGTGAGACCAAAAGTTCTCATGAGGTTGTCTAAAACAAAGAAACATGTCAGCCGAGCATATGGTGGTTCCATGTGTGCTAAATGTGTCCGCGACAGGTAAGTAACTGAAACCAGAGGGGCTGTCTTAAACAAGTGTGCGTGTGTGTGTGTGTGTGTGTGTGTGTGTGTGTGGCACTGCATGCTAATCAATAGATTAGTGAGAAGAGTTGCATATTCTAGAGTCCTTCCTTGATTGGAGATAATTGGTGCTGTACAAATTTAAAAGTTATATTAATTATATTCCAGTTAATTTAGGTATGATGTTTTGACATCTTTATGCTATGTAGAAATTAAAAAGTTGAGTCCTGATCTGGTAAGAAGGTTAGGTAGATGATGGGGAGTGGAAAGTCTAAAGATTGTAGAAACAAAACAGCTGGGTATGATTCTAACGTGGTTGGAGCAGAGCATTGTGGGAGATGTTAGGAAAGGTAGAAATGTCACAGGTCAGGAAAGGCCCTATAGGACAGGTTTTTGGCTTGATTCTTACAAATATGGGGATTGATGAGGTTTGAACAGGGCAGGGAAACCTTTGGGGTCCCAGAGACTGAATGTGCCCCAGTGTGGATAGTAAAGGCATTCAACAAAGGATGCATGCTGGGAACAGTTTCTCTACATTGTTAAGGCTAAGGAAATGGTACGTGCATGAACCTGAAGGCTTCATGAGGGTAAAGGGGGTTATTGGGAGATTGTTGGGTCTTGTGGATATGGATGAGGATTGGTAGTGGCGTGTGTGTGTGCTCAGTTGTGTCTGACTATTTGCGACCCTGTGGATTGTAGCCCATCAGGCTCCTCTTTGCATGGAATTTTCCAGACAAGAATACTGGAGTGGGTTGCCGTTCCTTTCTCCAGGTAGTGGCATAGGTAGGAGTAGGGTGTATAAGGATAATACTTACTCAGTGGTTTTTATGATAAACACTGTCAGGGACTTGGTCCAGTGGGGAAGAAGACTCAGAGCTCCCAATGCAGGGGGCCCAGATTCCATCCCTGATTTTGGAGCTGAGATCCTGCATGCCGAGCTGTGCGGCCTTTCCTATTTTAAAAAGAAAAGCTGTCAAAAGTCCATCGGGGAGGTATCAATTTATTTACTTACTTTTGTGGAAAACCCAAGGCTTGTTGCTCAAAGTTTCACAGCTGGTAAGAGGATTCATTCCAGGTTTTATTGAGGCTCTTGCTCTTAATTAACCCCACTGGCTAGGAAATGGCAACCCACTCCGGTATTCTTGCCTGGAGAATCCCATGGACAGAGGAGTTTGGCGCGCTAAGTCCACGGGGTTGCAAAGAGTTGGACACGACTGAGCAACTTCACACACACACAAAGACCTAAGTGGAAAGATTTGAGAGGTGTTGGTCTTTATAAGATAAATTGGTTCAGAGACATGGTTTGCTTCCAGTTTATTCAACTCATTCTGTGAAATGATCTGGCTCAGTCCCTGTACCAAATCTGACCTCACTTTGCTTTTCAAGAGTTAATTTGTAAGGGGAGGTTAGGTGTGTTACATTGATACAAATACAAGCAAAATATATATAACTTAATACAGGAAAATTTAACTATGGTTGAAGTTTGGAGAGGAAATGACATTAAAGTAGCTGAGAATCTGGGGGTGGTATTTGAGGTGGAACCTGAATGCTGGGTAAGTTTTCACAAGAGGTGAAGAGAGTATTGCCGACAGGGATTGAGCATGGTTCAGTCTGACACATTGAGATTCCAGAGGGAATGAGAAATGAAATTGGAAAGGTACATTGGATGAATGGGTCGTGAATTTCAAGGTAGAGGAACTTATTAGCGGTCTTTGGTTCTTGGGCTCTGCTGAGTGTAACCCCATGAGCATATTTATTAAAAATGAAGCCCTAGCTTCTGGAGGTTTGGGTGTAGATCTGTAGCATAGCTTAAAGTATAGCATTCGCTGTGACACTGAGGGAGTCTGTTTTGCTCTGAGTCAGAAGGATATCAACTATTTCTGTAGTGTGATTTCATCTGGGACATCTGAAGGAGTCAGAAACCCCAGGGTTTTGAGGGGAGCCAGGGATCCAATGGGGCGCATGGGGCCTGGGTTTCTGTGGGAGTTAAATGAGTGCTTTATCTCTGGAAGTAGCTTTAACAAATGGTAATAAGGACTTGGCTATTTTGGCACCCCACTCCAGTACTCTCGCCTGGAAAATCCCATGGACAGCGGAGCCTGGTAGGCTGCAGTCCATGGGGTCACGAAGAGTCAGACACGACTGAGCGACTTCACTTTCACTTTTCACTTTCACGCATTGGAGAAGGAAATGGCAACCCACTCCAGTGTTCTTGCCTTGAGAATCCCAGGGATGGGGGAGCCTGGTGGGCTTCCTTCTATGGGGTCGCACAGAGTCGGAAACGACTGAAGCAACTTAGCAGCAATAATAGTGATAAATAAAATGCTTTCCTCTTTCAACTGAGACCCTTGGCAGTGAAAGCTCAGAGTCCTAACCACTGGACCACCAGGAGATTCCCATGAGGTTCCTCCCTAAATGGAAGTTCTAAGACATGTTGACAAATGTAGTAGTTTCATTAGTCTTGAATCCCAGTGATGAAATGAGGTTGTATAAAAATTTCTTTAATTGAGGGATAATTGCTTTACAATGCTGTGTTGGTTTCTGCCATACAACCCTGTGAATCAGCCATAAGTATACATACATCCCCTCCCTCTTCAACCCCCATGCTATGCAGTTTTTTATGAAACTTTTTTTTTAACTAATACTTTCTTTTCTAGGATCAAGCGCGCTTTCCTTATTGAAGAGCAGAAGATCGTTGTGAAAGTATTGAAAGCACAAGCACAGAGTCAGAAAGCTAAATAAAAAATGAACCATTTTTGAGTAATAAAACGCCTCATTCTGTTAACTTCTGTTGTGGTTTGTTAGTGTACAGCTTTGGTTTCTGTGGTTACTGGAGATTCCCCACACATACACTGATTTTTAGTTGATCACTTTTTCTGAAAATAATTGGAGGTCAGTGATTGCTGGAATTTTTTGATGGTACCGCTAGATGACATTAAAATATGGACTATAATGTATTTTCTCCTAGAGGCTATGTCATATTGTTCCTGTTGATAAATAATGTCTCTTTGCATCAGGTGCCAAAGTATTGGAGCTTCAGCATCAGACCTTCCAGTGAATATTCAGGGTTGATTTCCTTTAAGATTGACTGCTCTGATCTTGCTGTCCAAGGGTCTACTCCAGCACCACAGTTTGAAGGCATCAGTTCTTCAGCACACTGCCTCTTTTATTGCCCAGCTCTCACATCCGTACATGACTATTGGAAAAAACATAGCTTTGAGTATATGGACCTTTGTAGGCAAAGTAATACGTGCTTTTTAATACCGTGTCTAGATTTGTCAGCTTTTCTTCCAAAGAGCAGTTGTCTTTTAATTCCACTTCGCTTTAAGGGTGTTCAGATAGTTCAGTCTTTTCTAAGTTTGAAATGTCCACTAGGCTTAAAAAAACTTCATAGATAATTTGGAAAGTATGGAAAAACAGAATGAAATCACCTTCAGTTTCAGCATCAGTTGAATTCAGTCACTCCATCGTGTCTGACATTTTGCAACCCCATGCACCTCAGCACACCAGGCTTCCCTGCCTGTCACCAATTGCTGGAGCTTGCTCAGACTCCTGTCTATGGAGTTGGTGATGCCATCCAACCATCTCATCCTGTCCTCTCCTCTTGCCTTCAATCTTTCCCAGCATCAGGGGCTTTTCCCAGAGTCAGTTTCAGTATACAGATGATTGTTTTTAACAGTTTGATATCTTTCCTCCCATTTTGTTTTCTGTTTATTTTTTAAATTTAGGTGTTTTGTTTTGTTTTGTTTGTTTTTTTTTAGCAGTGCTGTGCAGCTTATGGGATTTTAGTTCCCCATTTGGGGATCCAACTGGAGACCTGGTAGTGGCAGTGCCAAGTCTAACCACTGGACTGCCAGGGAATCCCCAAATCTTAAAAGTTGTGGAACTTCCTGGTGGTCCAGTGATTAAGAATCCACCTTCCAGTGCAGGGGATGCAGTTCAATCTCTGGTCTGGAAAACCAAGATCCCACGTGCCGAGGGGCAAGTAGAGAGCCCTCTGCAACTAAAGACAGCCCAGGTGCTTGCGAAAGATAGCCGGCTCAAGGGCAATGAAGACCCAATGCCGCCAAAAAAAAAAAAAAAATTATAAGCATATTATATGTGTAAATATTCAACCCTTTCCCGCCACTTAACCCCTGTGAGCATATTTCTTTCAAAGTAATTATTTAAGTGACTACATATGCCATCAAATCTATGTAGCATGATGTCAATAGTTGCTTTCATTTGAGCATTTGGGCTTGCCAGGTTTTCTCTGTTTTAACACTTGTGTGCATTTTTATACAGATTGCTATTTCATTTATGCCCATCTTTTTTTTAATTCATAAACTTGGACTGGAATACAGTACTTCACTAGTCAACTTTAATTATTAGGGTTACAGTGATGCTTCCTAAGGTTCCTAGGTCAGGCTGCCGTAACAAATTACCATACACTGGGTGACTTAAATGTCAGACATTGATTTCTCATATTTCTGGAGACTGCTACTGGGAAGTCCAATTGAAGGTGCTGGCAGATTGTTCTTGGTGAGGACCCCTGCTCTTCGCAGTAGGTCAATGGCTGTTTTCTTGCGTCTTCACATGATGGGCAGGGGAGAGGGAAGAAAGCTCCCTTCTGCCTTTGCTTGCGTGCCTGCTCAGCTGTTTGGGACACTCGACGGTAGCCCGCCAGGCTCCTCTGCCCGTGGGATTCTCCAGCCAAGAATACTGGAGTGGGTTGCTATTTCCTTTTCCAGGGGATCTTCCCGACCCAGGGATTGAACCTGTGTCTCCTGCGTCTCCTGCGTCGGCACGTGGATTCTTTGGCACTGAGCCACTTGGGAGGTCCTCACAAACCTGGGGGAAGCACAAGCATGCAGTCCCCAAGACGGGACGTGAACTGTGCCTGACTGGTGACCATTTTTTCACCTGTCTCAGCCTCCCACACCACCACTCAGAGTTCATCTCGTGATGTGTAGACACAGAAGAGCCAAGACTGGTGTGAACATAGTATCGACTCCATGCAAATGACCAAAATGGACTCTGCACTGTTCTGGGTTTTGATTTTGTAAAGAAGATGAAGCTTTTATTAAATCCAGTTCTGTGTGTGTGACTTAAAGTACTCTTGACAGGCTCCTAAAAAGACATGTGAATGTAGTCAGTGGTTTCTTTTTAAAGTCTAGTATTTCTCCTTCCATTGAATTGCTTGTAAATTCTATTAGAAGGATTGGGATGGGGGTTGGGAGTTCTTTCACCCTTAAAAGCAGAAAGTCTCCATATGTTTAGATAAATAAATCAAGTTCATCTTCAGCAGTGCCAATGGCATACCTACAGTTTTTACACTAGTGACTTGTGACTTGGGCTCCCAGAATTTTAATAGTCAGGGCTATGTCTAGCTTTACCTGTCAACTGTCTTACCACATCAATTAAAGTCGTATACAGTTCCTGTAGAGTAAGACTGTGAAGCAGAGCTGAACATTCTGATTTTTCCTGGGAGTTAGATGACTTACTGCCAGTAAGAGTCCTATAGTTATTCGATATTACCAATAGAACCACTGGAGTGTGGATCCAGCTTACTCCAGCTGTGTGAGTCAGTTGTGTGCATCTCTTTCCAGCTCTGTGTTCAGTGATGTCAGTTTGGTGCCTTGAGATTGGTATGGAAGGAGTATTTACACTTGGGAAATCAGCAGGTGCTACAAAATTCTTTTTCCCCTTCCAAGGAGCTTGATGTTTATATCACCAGCAAGTCACTGGATATTATTCAAATTAGAGTCTATTATCACAAGTTAGGTATAATTTTGTTGGTACCAGGAGCTCTCTATATATATGGTAAATGTTTTGACTATTATTTGCCCTTAAATTTTTTTGTAATAAATTAAATCTAAAAATATTCTGAAATTTGATTTTATAAATAACAGTGAGTCTTTTATTGAATCCAGTTCTGTGAATATGGAGAAAAACAGAATTTAAAATCTTGAAACACTGAAAGTTTCATCTCTTTTAACAATGATAAACACTTTATTTGAAACCAAGAGTAGAAAAGTTAGGACTCTGTGAGTTTCCTTTTTTAAGGATGATATCCACAATAATTCTGGATCAAAAGATACTTTCTGGTTTCCAAGATATTAGCTAGTCAATAATTTTGAGTAAATCTTAAATGTTTCTGGTTAATTTGAAGGATTATGTAAATATTTTGACATATATTTATATTACTTTATAACTTGTTTCAGATTTCATTCATTCATTCAACAAATATTGATGAGAAACTAAATTATGTTCCAGGAACAATGTTGCTGGGTTAATACAATTGTCAACAAGCAAACTCTTCCCCTATTCTCATGGTTACATGGGGGACTTGGTTAAATGAGGATAAAAATATGTTTTTAATTGCACACATTAGAATAAAAACCAAAAAGAAGTACCCAGCACTGTGAAACCATGTAAGAAAGGAACCTCACTGGGAGTGAAGCCAGGCTTTTCAGAGGAAGTCCCATTTAAGCTCAGAGCAAAATGTTAGCTGAGTGACAAGAAGGGAGAACATTCCAGATGTAAGAACCAACATGTCCAAATGCCCTAAGTCAGGAAACAATTTATATTAAAAAAAAAAAAACATAAAAACAATACATGCAACGCAATTCATTCTCAATATTTAGAGCTCAGTAAATCTAATGTGTGTGAGCAAATTGTTAATCACCGGGAAGGAGCATCCGTGTTAGCACATAGCTTTAAGTCCACCTGTCCCCACAGTCAAAAGATCTGTGACACCTTTTCCTTCCTAAGTGACACCAGTGAAGGAAAAGCTTTCCAAAACTGTTTATTTCAGTTAGGAGCAAAGACACTCCTGTGCATCGGAGCATATTTAAATTATGCTATCCCCTAGATAATTTAGGCATCAACCTACTATTAAGGAGAAAAAGCAGCAAAATTATTGACTCAATTCCCCTGATATTCACTCAGCTTTTATATTCCTTGGCCTGTGCAAATAGCCTCAGGGCTATGCCCTCTTTCTCTCTCTCTCTTTCTGTCTTTGGTTGGAAATAAGTTTACAGCTTAACATGCCTATCGAACAAACGGTCTTAAAGAAAATCCAAATGTTTACTACATTTTACAGTAAGTTCTGTAAAGACTTTGTAAACCACGTCGTCTCTGTTGCAGCTGCTCAGCTTTACCAATAGAGTGTGGAAGCAGCCATGGTCAGTACTGAAATGAATGGTCATGGCTGTGTTCCAGTAGAGTTTTATTTACAAAACTGATGTTGGGTCACAGGTGGCCTGCAAGCTGTAAATTGTGGACCTTCCCTGCTCTACATGACTCCTGCTACCAGCTACAGCTGCCAGCTGACCAGCTACATGAGAAACCTCAAGCAAGACCAGCAGGAAACTGCCTGGTTGAATCTAATCAACCCAAAGGACAGTGAGAAAAAAATAAAACAATTGTTCTATCACACTAAATGTTAAGGTTGGTTATACAACACTATACCACTGAAACAGTTCAATGGCCTTTAAATATTTTTTTTTTTTGCTTGTATATTCCGTAAAGAATTTTGAAAAGCTATACAGAACCTCGCACGTTTTTAGATTATTATCCAAAAATTTTCATTATAAATTTAAAATCATTGCAAAGGATATCATTTTCAACATAGTAAGGGTAAGAATACACAGCAGCCTTTTTTTTTTTTAAAGGAATAAGCTCTTTTAACAATTGGAAGTTTTATAGTCTTCCTTCTTCTTGATTTGTATTACCATTCCATTTCCTCTATGGAATTTTAAACCATGTTTTCATGTTGGAAGTCTTTTCCTGATTGGTAATTCCACAATTCTGTCTCTAAGAAAGAAAAAGCAAACGAGAGAAGTGTGGAGTCTTAACACCCATTTGTCCTCTGGATAAAGCAAAGCATCACTGCTTTTTCAACCCTGTTCTCTTTACTTTGCTTTCAAGGACTCTCTCTCAAGCATGATTCATTTGACAATTTGGGGAGTTAAAAGAGGTGAGGATGTTAAAATGGCCGCCACCCGCCCGCCCCCCCCCTCCACCCCCCACCTCCCCACCACCCAACCCTGTTCTATTGGGTTGGCCAAAAATTTCATTCAGGTTTTTCTGTAACACCTCATGAAAAAATACAAAGAAACTTTCTGGCCAACCCAATATCTGAATTCAGGTCATCCCAATGTCGGCCAGGATATCCTGCTCCAATATCAAACATCGCCCTTGTGGGTAAGTCAGGGAAAGATACAAGGCCTATGACCGCTGTGCTTCAGCCACTGGATGGGGCTCGAGGGTGAATATGATAACATGGTGCCTTCCAGGAGCTTGTAGTTTAGCTTTTTAGTTCAGCCACTTATGATTCTTGGGTAATAAGTTTAAATCAGTGGTTCAAACTGGAATGACACCTATGAGGCATTTTGTCGGGGGATTGACATATTCTGTAATGTACAGGACAGTCCTGCTCAACAAACCATCCTGAGTCCTATGTGACTCTCCAGTACCCAATCAGATTTTTGTGTAGGTGAGAAACCTGCTTACTATAATCTCAACCTTGGTAAACACCATTTGAATATAAACAAAATTTTTTTGCATCGTTTTAATAAATTCTAAAATTTCTGGGAATGCACTATGTCAAACCAGGGAGATTATATTTCTCTTCCAAACATTATCTGGAGAAATTTAACATTTTGGAAAAAAGAAATAGCAACGAATAAAGGTTTAAACTTTTGCAAGGGAAGGTTCACAATTTTTAGACAAAACTGTAAATGTATGGGTGAATGTATTGGTTTATATTTTTTCTTAAATCTTCGATTCTGGATATTGTTTTCACAAAATCTGATTAACAATAAGTTAATTTGCGGCTTAATGTATAAACTGATCACGTTCTGAAAAGAGCACCATGATTTCTAAGCGCTTTGCTCTCTGAGCAAGTTAGAGAATTACTCTGGCAATTAAGAGACTCCAAAGTGTTTTCAGTACACTGGTGTTTAGAGAGTTCTCTTTGATGGCATGAAGAACTGGCATCAATTCATTCAACAAATATTAACTCTGCACTGGTGTGTGCAGGCACTAAGCCAGTGCTTACCCTGGGAAGAGTTTCTGGAGTCTCTCATTTGTTTCCCTTACCCCTGTTTCCACGTATGCAGGTGTGTGGCTTGGAGTATTCGACAAAATTTCATAGTTTTCACAAGTGTTGTTATGTGAACTTGAGAAGCTGCTTAAATTCTCTTGAGTCTCTGCTTTATGAGTCTTCAAGTGTTAGTCGCTCAGTTGTGTCTGATTCTTTGCAACCCTGAGGACTGTAGCCCGCCAGGATGCTCTTGTCAATAGAATTTCCCAGGCAAGAAAACTGGAATGGGTAGCCATACCCTTCTCTAGCGGGATCTTCCTAAATCAGGGATCGAACCCGGGTCTCCTGCAATGCAGACAGATTCTTTACTGTGTGAGTCACCAATGAGTATAAAAATACTCCACTTCCAAAAGTTATAAAGAACTTGGTTTCTAGCAGGGAATTAACAAACATTAGTTCTGGGTCCCTTTCCACCTCTCTTCAAAACCTAACCTCATTTCTGTAGTAATTAGTGATGTTGAGAATCTTTTCATGTATAGTGCAGGAAGCTCAGCTTGGTGCTCTGTGATGACCTAGATAGGTGGGGGGCATTCATCTAGGGATTGGGAGGAAGGTCCCAAAAGGAAGGGATATATGTATACCTGTAGCTGATACTGGCTTCCCTGGTGGCTCAGATGGTAAAGAATCTGCCTGCAATGCAGGAGACTTGGGTTTGATCCCTGGATTGGGAAGATCCCATTGGAGAAGGGAATGGCTACCCATTCCAGTTTTCTTGCCTGGAGAATTCCATAGACGGAGGAGACTGGCAAGCTACAGTCCATGGGGTCTGAAAGAGGCAGACATGACTGAGTGACTATCGTATATAGCTCATTCACTTTGTTGTACGGCATAAACTAGCACAATGTTGTAAAGCAACTATACAACAATTAAAAAAAAAACCTGATCTCAGAACACATCTGCTAATGTTCATGTGTGAACATGAGTTAGTATGTTCCCTCTAGAACTATTTACATTGTAGCTTCAACATTTCTGTCAGTGGGTTGAAAGACTGACTTCCGCTAAAGGAATTTCAAGCAAGTGAAGCTAGTAGTTCAACCTGCTAGGAGTCAAGGATCACACAAACTATTAAATATAAATAACAAAGCTAATATGGTCACGGTCAAAGCAAGCTGAGATCACTAGCTCTTTACAAAGAGACGTCAGGGGCCTGAAGGAGGATTGTCATAGGAAACTTCCCTTTCCGTGCATTGCCGTGTAGACAGTCTAGATTCACTTAAGAATCTGCTGGGGAGTTTCTGTTTGTTAGTTTTGTTTTAAAAAAAAAAGAACCAGAATTTACTGTCTCATAATTCTGAAGCTAGCAAACTAAAATCAAAGTCTTGGCCGGGTTCTGCTCCCTCTGAGACTCTGCATAGAACTCTTCCTAGCTCCTGGTTGTTGCTGGCAGTCCTTGACATTTCTCGGCTTGTGGCCATCCATATAAATCTACTATCTACTTCTGTCAGCCCGTGGCTGTCTTCACATAGTGCCTCCAAGAATCTGCTGGGGGAGATTTTTTTTTTTGTTATTTAGTTATTTATTTTGGCCATACTGCTCAGCATGCAGGATGCGATATCATAGTTCCATCTCAGGGACTGAACCCTCGCCCCTTGTGGTGCAAGTGCAGAGTCTTAACCACTGGATCTCCAGAGAAGTCCCTGGGAAGATGTCTTAAATGCAGTTTCCTGAGCCCCACCTAAGACTTCCTCAATCAGAATCTCCAAAGATTGGGCCAAGAACCTGCATTTTACCAAGATCACCTAGTTGATCCTCACAGAGATGGATCTTGGACCAGCCTTTCCCAAGTTATGGTAGAAAGGACAGCTGACGCCGAACAACACAGGTTTAAATTGCCAGGTCCACTTATTCATGGATTTTTTAAAATATAGAAACTACAGCACTACAGGATCTACAGATGCAAAACCGCAGATACTGACAACTGACTCTAAGTCACGCTCAGATGTTCTACAACCGCCTGTGTTGTTCAGGGGTCAACTGTGTACAATTTGGTGTTAGCTGGATGTGGCTTTAAATCTTAAGTCGATCTTTCACCAGTTAGGTGACTTTGAACAAGTGTCTTCCTCTCTCTTAAGTCTTAGTCCCCTCACTGATAAAATGAAGATACTATAACTTCAGAGGTTCAATGAAGTATCCTGTGTTATCCACACCATAGAACACATGATGTTTTCCTGCTTCTGGTCCCAAAGCTGCCTTCTCATATATTTACGGAGGCACAAACACAGTGCATGAAGATGGTCACTATGGAGTCTTCTCATTTGGAATGATTAAAGACAAGTGATAACTTTGGAAATAGACCGAAAAGGCAAGTGATATCCTCTTCTATCATGTTTTACCCAGAATGATTTTTTTTTCTCTCTCTCTTTGTAAGAAATTATACCCATACCCCGCCTGAAAGTGCCAAGCTGTATTTGATTAGTTCTGGGCAGAAGCACGTTAGGGCATCTGAAAACCACAACTGGAGACATCTATTCTGATGGGCCTAATGCTCTGGGTATTTCCTTTCAACCGAACTTGGGGAGGGGGGTAAGTACTTTGATATAATGTACATATGGAAATATTTTACAACATTCTTAAAAAGTTAGATATTTTATTCGGTATATATAAAGCATACTTTGCTCTTCACTGTGTGCAAACATGGATAAATCAATGTCTCCCAGAGTCCCTTGTCATTTCCAAGCTAGAATTGTTTCGTTTTGTTAAATCGGTTTCAGTGCCTAAAAGGACCGAACTGACAGCCCTCTTTTCTCCGGGCTTCTGGCAGACAGCAGGAGCAGCTGCTGTTCAAATGTCCCCCAAATAGCTCACCTCTGGAAAGATCGTTTCTGGAGGTGAGAAGGCGCTTTGATTTCTCCTCCACTCTGAAATGTGTGGGCGGGGGTGGCGGCCTTTGGCTCTCAGGCCACTGGCACATTTCACATGTGCAGCTAAATAGTGATCCGCATTCTGGTTCGCATTCTTTTGAAAAGATTAAAGTCTCTTGCTTTAAATGCCGTTCCTAATCGTGGGGTCAAACATTCCTTGGAAAATATTCTTCATCACAAGAATTTGCTAATAGTGATTACTCTCAGGGAAAAAAGGATGGGGACAGGAAGGAGATGATAACTGGGAGATGGCATTTGATTTTCGTGTTTTTAATCCTTTGTACTCTGAATTTTATAACTCTGAACAGGTGATCTTATTTGGGAAAAGAAAAACAAGCAGGAATCATCTGGACGAAGGTGCTGGAGGCCACTGTTGTTATTTATTCTTTAAAAATTTCTATATTGAAAATGAATTCTATTAAGTTTACTTTTCAAAGCTTAACTAGAAATTTCCCCTTTTTTAGGATTTAATAACTAAAACTTGCCAGACAAATACACATTTCTGTTCTCGCTTTTATAAGTCTGTATGATTTGCAAAGCAACCAAATATAAAATTAAATATCCTGGGTTTGCTATTTAATTCATCTGAAAATACTGCTTTCACAAAATTTTTCTTTCATCATTAAAAGAGTAAACCATTTTCATTTTAAAGATAGGCTTGACTGTGTGAGAAGCAGCCTCTTCCACTTGTGTAATATCTCATTGCACTTATTTGATTGCGGCATTGAGGCAATTTCTTTTAAATAAGTTTGCCTTTTCATTATGCCAGTGAATATTGTTTTATAAATCTCAAAGTATCGAAAATACATTTGGGTGAAGTTAAAACCATAAAGGACTGTGATTTTTATAAAAGAGAACTGCTGCCCTGCTGTGGCCACAGAAAGGAATTACACGTGGGCAGCTGTCAGAAAACTGGTTCTTGAGTTGAACTGCAACAGCTTTGCAGGAAAGCTAAAAAAATGTACAGATTTACAGTTATTCTCCTTCAATAAATTTAGAGTAAAATGAGTGTGTGTGTATATATATATATTCTAAGTCGCTTCAGTCGTGTCCGACTCTGTGTGACCCCATAGACGGCAGCCCACCAGGCTACCCTGTCCCTGCGATTCTCCAGGCAAGAACACTGGAGTGGGCTGCCATTTCCTTCTCCAATGCATGAAAGTGAAAAGTGAAAGTGAAGTCGCTCAGTTGTGTCCGACTCCTAGCGACCCCATGGACTGCAGCCCACCAGGCTCCTCTGTCCATAGGATTTTCCAGGCAAGAGTACTGGAGTGGGGTGCCATCGCCTTCTCCTATATATATATATAGATATATATATATACATACACACGCATATATATAACTTATATTACAAATAATTGAAGAGTACTACTCCGTCTAGTCAAGGCTATGGTTTTTTCCAGTGATCATGTATGGATGTGAGAGTTGGACTGTGAAGAAGGCTGAGCACCGAAGAATTGATGCTTTTGAACTGTGGTGTTGGAGAAGACTCTTGAGAGTCCCTTGGACTGCAAGGAGATCCAACCAGTCCATTCTGAAGGAGATCAGCCCTGGGATTTCTTTGGAAGGAATGATGCTAAAGCTGAAACTTCAATACTTTGGCCACCTCATGCAAAGATTTGACTCATTGGAAAAGACTCTGATGCTGGGAGGTATTGCGGGCAGGACAAGAAGGGGATGACAGAGGATGAGATGGCTGGTTGTCATCACAGACTCAATGGACATGAGTCTGAATGAACTCCGGGAGTTGGTGATGGACAGGGAGGCCTGGCGTGCTGCGATTCATGGGGTCGCAAAGAATCCGACACAACTGAGCGACTAAACTGACTGAACTGACTACCATCACTGAGCGAGTGAGTGAAAGTCGCTCAGTCAAGTCTGACTCTTTGCCACCCCATGGACTGTAGCCCATCAGGCTCCTCTATCCATGGAATTCTCCAGGCAAGAGTACTGGAGTGGCTACAGCCATTCCCTTCTCCAGGGGATCTTCCTAAATCAGGAATGGAACTAGGGTCTTCCGCATTGCAGGCAGATTCTTTACTGTCTGAACTGCCAGGGAAGCCCATATATATCTAATTAATTCTATATATTAATTATTTAATTCTTAAAAATCTGGTCCCTATGTTACACAGTAATCTACTCTTCATACTGGCTGTCTCAAAGTCTTTACCTCTCTCCTCAACCCAGCACTCACTCCGGTTGTCTAATAATATCTGAAAGTATGCAAGCCACTAGGTGTGAGCTTCTGGAGCCCCCTTGCCCTCTTTGGCACCTTTAAACTTTAATGTACATAAACGCATGGGCTTTGTAGTCAGGTAGCCAGGGCTACTTTCGAACTATGTCGAGTTTAGTATGTTTTCAATCTCTATAAACCTCAGTTTCCTCACCTGGAAAAGTGGAATCAATAATGCCTATTGGATTGTTTACATATGACAGCTCAACAGGACACTAAGTGTTGACTGACTTCCTTATACCACTAACCTTCTTGCCGCTCTCTTTCTTTAGATGGTTCAAATCTTTCCCAAGGTAAGCTTCACCCTTGGTGGGCTTCCTCCACACACTCTCACCACGGCCCTAATATTGTTCTGTTACTTAACCCCCTCTCCTTCAGTCCCTCCCTGTCCACAATTTTCTTTCCCCCATCTTATACAGATGTGCCCAAGTTCCCACCATCCTTGAAAACCCCTCTCTGCTACCACTTCCTCCTCCCTTCAGACCCAGCTGTACTGGGAGGGATAGACTCTATGTTGATTCAGTACTATTTTTTTTAAATTCCCATTCACTTCTTTCCTCTGCAGTCTGGCTTCTCCTGCCACCATAGTACTGAAATTAACAAATTAATTCACCAAACCTTGATCATGATACCATATTCGAGGACTGTGCCTAGTCATGGCGTCAGATCCCTACTCAAGCCACCATAATATTGTACACTCAACAAAATACTCACTGGTCAAAAGTTACCAATGCCCGATGGTCAAACCCAGTGGCTTCTGCTCAGTTTCACT
The DNA here is from genome assembly GCF_016772045.2 of Ovis aries. Classification (NCBI taxonomy): domain Eukaryota; kingdom Metazoa; phylum Chordata; class Mammalia; order Artiodactyla; family Bovidae; genus Ovis; species Ovis aries. The sequence continues at coordinate 17,015,009 of NC_056059.1, read as the reverse complement.
CTATGTGATTTGCTGGAGACTGGCCCTCCTGAGCTTTCTCTGCTCCTTCTCTCCCTGGACCCTTTGATCTTGCTGTATCCACTTTGTAATAACCTCTTAATCATGCGGATGATTCCCTAGGCATTGTCTTTGGCTCTCTTCCCTCTCACTCTTTTTACTTTACTCTGTGAACCTCCTATAATTATAGCCACATTCAGTGGATGTGTGGAGGCACTTTTTTGGGAAGAGAGCGCATAGCTTATATCAGCAAGGAAATTTGTGATCCCTCCAAACAAAAGCCCTGCCCGCTCCATTGCACTGGTGTGGCTCCCATATCACCCAGTTGCTGCAGACTCCTGGACCTCTAAACCTAGCCTCTTTCCCAACCCTACTGAAGTCCAACCCTGCAGGGTCCTCCTAGAACAGCAGTTCTCACCAGTGGATGGCAGGCCCTCCGCCTCCTGCTCCCTGCATCTCTCTCTGAGGGGCCTCTGTGTGGGCTGGGAGTGATGGGCAGAGAGTGCACCTATAATCAAAGTCCCTGCGGGAAGCGCTCCGACGTGTATCCATGTAAGCGCTGCATGACACCTGCCATTCTGCCAGGCTCCTCCTCCTGCTCCAGGAAAACCTTCCTGTTTGGTCCAGCTCTTGGACAAAGCTGCAGAGTTGCCTGGGCCATTATTACACAGATCATTTTTACCAAGCCTTGTATTTATTTGTTGACCAAATTCGGCTGATTTTATCTGTGAAAGATGCTTTTTAATCTTTCCATCACCACCAACCTACCTGCTCTCTCGACTCCCCATTCTATCACACACTCATCATCTCCCAGCCTAGACTCCCCATGAAGGTCCTGAAAGGTCTCTGTGCTTCACGTCTTTCTGCTGTTTCATCTATCTTTCAAACACACAACGGACTATTTCAATTAAAAAATAATCCTTCAATTTTTTTTCTTTTTAAAATTAATTTAATTAATTCATTTTTAACTGAAGGATGATTGCTTTACAGTATTGTGTTGGTTTCTATCAAACATCAACATGAAGCCATAGCTTCGGTGGTTTTGTAACTGCCTATGTAATAAAATTTTAATGCATCCTGAGAACCCCTCTACAATCCAGCTTTATCCTTCCCTTTTGAGTAGTATCCCCAACCGTTCTTCCTTCACTTTCTGTTGTACACAACCACTCATCTTCCTTTGTACTCTCTCACCTTTCTTTCTTGTCTCAGGCTGGTCCTTGTTCCTGAAAAGCTTTTTCCTGATCCTTAAAAGAATCCCACTCCTACTTCGATACTCGGCTCAAATGTGAACTCCTTGGTAAGCCTGCATTTTCCTCCCTGAGATAATGACTCCCTCCAGGATTCTCAAAGCAAACCTCCAGTAAGCATGCCCTTCTCAGACAGCACTGCCGTTAATTGGGTACGTGTTTCTCCCTTAATTATAATGCCAGTTTCTTGGGGGCAGGAATCAGGCACCCCTCATTGCATAGAATAGTGCTGTCTCTGCTAAATGCTCCACGAATGCCTGAAGAATGAATAATGTGAACTTTATTATGACCAGCACTATTGCTTGCCCTCATTGGTTCCCACCTCTCCTAAGGAGTAGGCAGATGCTTTAAGAGTATACTCACAATTTCCACAAAATAGGTATTAAACTATGGAAAGAAGCTATGAGATAGAAAAGAAAGGAGATAGTAAAGAATAAAAACAAACCAAATTTTGCTTCTGATCCAACTTACTTCTCTAGTTAGCAGTAAGGCTGGAGTCTTAATGGGCGCTTTTGAAATGTGTTCAGTTTCTTAGACAGAGCACCCTGCCTGCAAAGTTGAGAGAAATGGAGCAGGAAGCAACGTGGGTCTGGACTATTAAATGGTGGGGAAGCTGGAGAGGAGAGGACAAGCTAAAGAAACATTAATCAAGCACCATTGTTAAGATGACGCACTGAAGGATCAAAAGAGATAGAGGAGCCAAGGCTTTGCTTGTTTGTTGATTCATTCAACTAATATTCAATGAGTCCTACTATGGGCTTCCCTGGTGGCTCAGATGGTAATCTGCCTGTGATGTGGGAGAACTGGGTTCAATCCTTGGGTTGGAAAGATGCCCTGCAGAAGAGAATGCAACCCATTCCAGTATTCTTGCCTGGAGAATTCCAAGGACAGAGCAGCCTGGCTGGCTACAGTCTGTGGGGTTGCAGAGTCGAACATGACTGAATGACTAACACACACACACACACACACACACACACACACACACACACACACACACACACTATGTGCCAACACTGTGAGAGATCCAAGGAATCCAGTGCTGAAAAACACATTGACCCTGTTTAATGGAACCATTGAAGTGTCCCTTGGTGGAAATATTCCTCCCTTGGCATGAAACCTTGTAGACCAGCCAAGCCTAAAGTTGTAGGAAATAGGAAGCAAAAACTTTACTAGTACATGACTAGAAGTAACAGTGAGTGGAGTCATTCCCACCGTTGACACTTGATTCCTGGACTGGTGAATCTCGGCTCTAAGAGAAGAGGCATCATACACTGAGCACTGATTTACAGCACATACTGCATCTGAGAAGACACTGTCCTAGCCCTAGAAGGTGTTGACATTAATCTGGAAGCATAACTGAGTTTTCAAAAGGCCAATTCCACCATTTCACAGAGCTGCTTCAAGGCGACGGTGCACTCGATGAGACTAGTGAATTCCGTAACATGAACCAATCACCGCAATTCATTTGCTGTCAAACAGGTTTCTTGGCTAGAAGCAGTGCTGTGTGGGCTATCATGATACTGATTAAGGCATTCCTCAAGTCCACACAATAGTGATTTTGGGAGAAGCACTGTGGGCAAGGATCGAAAAGTTGTATCCAGTGTAAACATCTATTTCAGTAAGAACTAAGTGCTACTGGAAGTGTTCCTGTGTAATTAACCTGCTACCAAGTGGGTGGCTCATCCTCCTGGAGAACCATGCCAGACTGTGCGCTCCCTGCTGATTTCTGCTGTTGGCAGTTGGGGTGCTCAGCAGGATCAGCCTTGATGAGTGAAGTCCATGCATAACTTCCATCCCTGCTACCGTGGCCCTTTGTCTGTGGACCTGCTGGACAAGGACAGGAGTGACTGGGGAAAGAAGATAACTAATGTCCACAGGAAGGGTCATCTCATCCACCTAAAATTCTTTCTCTACATAGATGGCTATTTTGTGGAAATTCACATGGGGTACAAATATTTTCATACTTCATGCTGATACAGAGAGGTTTATCCATATGCCTCTCTTCAATACCTCCTCAACACCTTTCCAGTTGTATTCATTTTAGTTCCCTTTAGACATCCATTTACCAAATGATTAGCCACTACCAATGAGTCAAAATTCCCCAAGCCAGGCTTCAACAGTATGTGAACCGTGAAATTCCAGATGTTCAAGCTGAATTTAGAAAAGGCAGAGGAACCAGAGATCAAATTGCCAGTATCTGTTGGATCATTGAAAAAGCAAAAGAGTTCCAGAAAAACAACTACTTTGCTTTATTGACTATGTCAAAGCCTTTCACTGTGTGGATCACAATAAACTGTGGAAAATTCTTAAAGAGGTGGGAATACCAGATCACCTGACCTGCCTCCTGAGAAATATGTAGGCAGGTCAAGAAGCAACAGTTAGAACTGGACATGGAACAACAGATTGGTTCCAAATCGGGAAAGGAGTCCATCAAGACTGTATATTGTCACCTTGCTTATTTAACTTATATGCAGAGTACATCATGCGAAATGTTGGACTGGAAGAAGCACAAGCTGGAATCAAGATAGCTGGGAGAAATATCAATAACCTCAGATATGCAGATGACACCACCTTTATGGCAGAAAGCGAAGAACTAAACAGACTCTTGATGAAAGTGAAAGAGGAGAGTGAAAAAGTTGACTTAAAGCTCAACATTCAGAAAACGAAGATCATGGCTTCTGGTCCCATCACTTCATGGCAAACAGATGGGGAAACAGTGGAAACAGTGAGAGACTTTATTTATTTGGGCTCCAAAATCACTGCAGATGGTGACTTCAGCCATGAAATTAAAAGATGCTTGCTCCTTGGAAGAAAAGTTATGACCAACCTAGACAGCATATTAAAAAGCAGAGACATTACTTGGCTTACAGAGGTCCATCTAGTCAAAGCTATGGTTTTTCCAGTAGTCATATACGGATGTGAGAGTTGGACCATAAAGAAAGTTGAGCATCAAAGAGTTGATGCTTTTGAACTGTGGTGTTGGAGAAGACTCTTGAGAGTCCCATGGACTGCAAGGAGATACAAACAATCCATCCTAAAGGAGACCAGTCCTGAATATTCATTGGAAGAACTGATGCTAAAGCTGAAGCTCCAACACTTTGGCCACCTGATGAGAAGAACTGACTCTTTAGAATAGACCCTGATGCTGGGAAAGATTGAAGGCAGGAAGAGAAGGGGACGACAGAGGATGTGATGGTTGGATGGCATCACAAACTCACTGGATATGAGTTTGAGCAAGCTCCAGGAGTTGGTGATGGCCAGGGAAGCCTGGCGTGCTGCAGTCCATAGGGTCACAAAGAGTCAGACACGACTGAGTGACTGAACTGAACTAAGGTCTGCTGCTGCTGTTGCTGCTGCTAAATCGCTTCAGTCGTGTCCAACTCTGTGCGTCAGACAATGCCAAATTGGGGGTGGCTGGTTCAGGTTTCATGGAGACTTGTTGCCCTTGATTAATAGTTTAGCCTCCACTAAGACCCAGTGGTGAGCCAGAGCTATTTCTCAAAGGAAATCATTTACCTGCTAAGGATGACATAGATTTGCTCTAAAACTCTAGGTCTTCATGCTGTGATTCACCTCAAGGGGCTTGTCAAAAAATTCATAGAGCATCTCTGCCTGCCACAGACATCATAAATCCAATATCATAAATGATATTGGATCTGCTGAGTCATAAGGCTCAAGTAACAGAGCAGTTTAGCAAACTGGCAGGCTGGACCTGTTACATAGTCTTTGCTTGTTCTGGGTCTTACTCAAAACAAGCGGCTTATTGGACTACTCACTAAATAGACTGGAATAGCACGACTAAATGAGGTATACGTTTCCTCCAAAATCCTAAGTGGTTCCCTAAGCATATGCAACTTGATGGAAGGAGAAGTCAGATGCAGTAACTATCCTTTACCTTGGAAGGAATATCTCATGTTACAAAGTACTGTGTGCATACGTGCTCAGTTATGTCCAACTCTTTGCTCCTCTGTTCATGGTATTTTCCAGGCAAGAATACTGGAGTGGGTTGCTATTTCCTTCTCCAGAATATCTTCCTGATGCAGAGACTGAACCCAGGTTTCCTGTGTCTCCTGAATTGCTGATGGATTCTTTACCACTGAACCACTGGGGAAGCCCACCAGCAGCTTAGGGTGGCCAAAAAAAAAAAAAAGGAAACAAGGATGGGGATTCTTTGACCCTGAGTATGTTTATTTCAACTGTGCATTCCAAAACTAATCCCAGGATCCTCACTACCTCTGGAAGGAGAACTAAAAGGAGAGCACTGATGAAGAGAGGGGGCTTCCCTGGTGGCTCAGCAGTAAATGCAATGCCAGAGAAACAGGTCAGGAAGATCCCCTGGAGAAGGAAATGGCAACCCACTCCAGTGTTCTTGCCAGAAAATATCCCATGGACAGAGGAGTCTGGCAGGCTGTAGTCCATGGGGTCGCAAAGAGTCAGACACGACTGAAGCAACTTAGCAGGAGCAGGATGAAGGAAAATATTTCCATATGTGTTTCTGTTGTTACATGGGCATGTATGTAACACGTTACCTATGTTTTACTTACTAATTTTCCAAGTTTAAAAGAAATGACAGGAATAGTGAAAAATCTGCAATTTCGTATTGCGTTGGAAAGAGTTTGTATAGATCATGATACATAATAGTGATTCACACAGTGCCTGGCATAGAGTTATCATTCAATAAACACTGAGCTGGGGAAACAAACAATCTCATGCTTATACAAAACCCAGAAGGGAAGAGCATAGTTCAAGAGACTGTCATCTAAACTGTAAAATATCTTTGGAAATAAATCAAGGATAAAATTGTATACTATTCTCTGATTTTTAAAAAGTTACTAATTTCCTCTCTAGTGTATATTTGAATAAACTGAAGTTAGTAGTATTAATAGCCTTGATATTATCTGGTTTGTTTAGAATTTAGTTAAAAACTTATTTGTGGACTCTTCCTCTGGTGGTCCAGAGGTTAAGACTCTGCTTCCACTGCTGGGGCGTGAGTTAGATCCCTGGCTGGAATACTAAGCTTCTGCACGCTGTGCAGCCAAAAAACTCCACCAAAAGATAAAACTTATTTGTAGGGTTTACCTTCTCTTTTGACTGGCTGAGCCATTCCTGACTTCAAGGCTTTTTTATTAAAACTTTTTACATTAAGTATGAAAATCTTGGTAGATACGCTTTATGCTCCTTTCCTCCTTTAAGTATGGATTTGATTGTGCGCAGCAAGTAGTCATTTTTGCTTTTATATGTAGCTTAAAATGATAGGCTCTGCTATACAAAATGTGTTTTTTTAATCCATCAACTCTGATTTTATTGAAAAACAGCAGCACTGGCGGCTGGGCAGGCAGAGGGACATTGCTCCTGCCCGGCTCGTGGCTCAGATTAATACATGATGTTTCAAGCATTTGTTTCTTTCAACTGTTGTCCTCCTTCATCTACATACAATAATCACCCACTGAATTAGATTCTGTTTACTTAAGGGCATGCCCTAATGCCCATGCTTACATTCATTATTTGTTTGGTTTTCAGTCTCAAAGTTTAGGTTGTATTTTTTAAAAAATTTTTCTATAGGAAGATTATTGGTTAGGACACAGCTGGTAATAGATGTGCATACTTTTGACTCGTGAAGGATTTCTTTTCTAACCTGGCTTGTAGAACATTACAAACTCAAGTTGGAAAATATTTGAAAGTTTAAGGTATTAAAAATAATAATGAATTCGTTCTTGGAACAAACTTTTAGCATAAAGACATGACAATAATAATTTGAAATATAGGTGAATGTGGATCACAGTAAACTGTGGAAAATTCTGAAGGAGACGGCAATATCAGACCACCTGACCTGCTTCTTGAGAAATTTGTATGCAGGTCAGGAAGCAAGAGTTAGAACCGGACATGGAACAACAGACTGGTTCCAAATAGGAAAAGGAGTACATCAAGGCTGTATATTGTTACCCTGCTTATTTAACTTATACGCAGAGTACATCATGAGAAACTCTGGGCTGGAGGAAGCACAAACTGGAATCAAGATTGCTGGGAGAAATATCAATAACCTCAGATATGCAGATGATACCACCCTTATGGCAGAAAGTGAAGAAGAACTAGAGAGCCTCTTGATGAAAGTGAAAGAGAAGAGTGAAAAAGTTGGCTTAAAACTCAACATTCAGAAAACGAAGATCATGGCATCCGGTCCCATCACTTCATGGGAAATAGATGGGGAAACAGTGAAAACAGTGAGAGACTTTATTTTTTGGGCTCCAAAATCACTGCAGATGGTGACTGCAGCCATGAAATTAAAAGACGCTTACTCCTTGGAAGGAAAGTTATGACCAACCTAGATAGCAGATTCAAAAGCAGAGACATTACTTGGTCAACAAAGGTCCGTCTACTCAAGGTTACGGTTTTTCCGGTAGTCATGTATGGATGTGAGAGTTGGACTATAAAGAAAGCTGAGTGCTGAAGAATTGATGCTTTTGAACTGTGGTGTTGGAGAAGACTCTTGAGAGTCCCTTGGACTGCAAGGAGATCCACCCAGTCCATCCTAAAGGAGATCAGTCCTGGGTGTTCATTGGAAGGACTGATGTTGAAGCTGAAACTCCAATACTTTGGCCAGCTTAGGTGAAGAGCTGACTCATTTGAAAAGACTCTGATGCTGGGAAAGATTGAGGACAGGAGGAGAAGGGGACGACAGAGGATGAGATGGTTGGATGGCATCACGGACTCAATAGACATGGGTTTGGGTAGACTCCAGGAGTTGGTGATGGACAGGGAGGCCTGGTGTGCTGCGGTTCATGGGGTTGCAAAGAATCGGACACGACTGAGCGACTGAACTGAACTGATGTGTTCTGACTTTAGTTTTATTTTTTATTAGAAAGTTGATAATACTTTTTAAAACTTCTGTGTCTTATCCACAGTGTATATGACTTATTTGGCCCTAAGATATATAAAAGGAAGGATAAGTAAATAAACTTGTCTCATTTCAAATATCTTAAATCTGCTTTATGTTAGGGCAAATGCCTTTAGTTCATATCCAAACACATAATATGCCTTTTGAATTTGTTTTACTTCCCAAGCTTCAGTCTTGTCATATGTAAAATGGTGACATTAGTAATTACCTAATAGAGTTGTCATGAAGAGTAAGTAAGAACTAATGTAAATGACAATATAATATCTGCCAAGAGGTGGTTAGTTAACATTAGCTTCTCTTCAGAAGATATGAAGGAAGCTTAAAAATTTTAATTTATATGTGTTTTCTTATTTTTTTCAAGGCAACATATTTTCAATTATTCCAAAGTTTTCCTTATTTATAAATCTATGGGAATTTCTGGAGAAGGAAATGGCAACCCACTCCAGTATTCTTGCCTAGAGAATCCTGTGGACAGAGGAGCCTGGTGGGCTGCTGTCCATAGGGTCTCACAGAGTTGGACACAACTGAAGCGACTTAGCATGTATGCATGCATTGGAGAAGGAAGTGGCAACCCACTCTAGTATTCTTGCGTGGAGAATCCCAGGGACAGAGGAACCTGGTGGGCCGCCGTCTATGGGGTAGCACAGAGTCAGATACAACTAAAGCGACTTAGCAGTGGCAGCATGGGAATTTCAGAAATATTCTGCTGTATAGTCCCCCCAAAAAAGTCCCATGTATAAATGCTGGCTCTGGTGTAAACAGCTTTTATTATCGGTGTTATTAGTGGCTCTCTCCAGAGAAGGCAATGGCACCCCACTCCAGTACTCTTGCCTGGAAGATCCCATGGACAGAGGAGCCTGGTGGGCTGCAGTCCATGGGGTCACACAGAGTCGGACATGACTGGAGCGACTAAGCAGCAGCAGCAGCAGCAGCAGCAGCAGTGGCTCTCTCATAATCTACGATTCACATACCTTCCTTAATGCTGCTAAGTCACTTCTGTTGTGTCTGACTCTGTGCGACCCCATAGATGGCAGCCCACCAGGCTTCACCAGCCCTGAGATTCTCCAGGCAAGAATACTGGAGTGGGTTGCCATTTCCTTCTCCAATGCATGAAAGTGAAAAGTGAAAGTGAAGTCACTCAGTCCTGCTGGACTCTTAGCAACCCCATGGACTGCAGCCCACCAGGCTCCTCCGTCCATGGGGTTTTCCAGGCAAGAGTGCTGGAGTGGGGTGCCACTGCAGACTGTCTCTGGTAAACAGTAAGGGCGGCAAGCTTCATCTATATTTAGAGTTAGATGCTACTGCATTTTGTAAGTATTTTTATTATTATGGTATTGAAACAATTTCTCATTAATTGAGTCACTGAAAGTGCAGAACCAATGATTGCCATCCTGTAAAAAATCATGAGCTCAGCAACAAACAAAAACATAAAAATATGGGCTCAATTATAAATGTGTCAGTCTGTGCTGGATTTATAATCAGTTACTCTGAACTCTTATCCCAAAAGGAAACAGATATTTGCAGAATGTTAAGAGAGTATATAAAAAAGAAAAACTAAACAGAAAACAAGAAAACTTTTTAGGCCATCTAGTCCATCCCCAAAGACAAATTCTCCATCAATTATTTTCATCCGCTTGGATTGTAAATATCTAGCCCAGGCTATATAGGATAGTGCCTTCCACTAGGGTGGTAAATATGGAATGGAGAGAAGTGGATGAATTAGATTTTTTTTTTTTTTTTTTTTTGTAGTAGTAGTAGTACAACCAAAAAGATTTGTTGATACTTTGGACATGGAGGTTTCACAAAGAGAGAAACCAGGAGGATTTCAAGATTTTCGGCCTGAAAGATTTTAGCATTTACGAAAAGAGCAGAGGACACGGGTTATTTAAAATAGTATTTTGGTCACTTCAAGGTCTTCACTTTAGGCATCTTGTGGCGATGTCTTCTTGACATTTGTGATAGCTCTAAATGAGATATATATTTTCAAATGTTATAAAATATTAACTTAGCAATTATTATTAGCAGTTGTTATTATTATTATCACCACTGCTACATCAGGAAGTAAACGCTCAACAACCTAGGACTTTCTCAAACTCTTGAAAAACCCGCTAATAAGAAAGACATTTCCCAAACTTCCCCATTCATCCTCTGGCTCTGGGAACCTAGGGCGCTCCGCGTCCAATCAGCTTCCAAAATCCGCGGCGTCTGTGAGTGGGAGGGGCTCAGATAGACTCCGTTCCCTCTGCTTCTCCGGCTTGGCCACGTCTGAAGGCCTGCAGGTCCTTGAAGGTGCATAATTCGCCTGCTTATTCATTGGCAATAACTGAACTTCTTATTCAAATTTATGTTTCACAAGATTCTATAATACATAGCTTAGGGTCACGTCACTTATCGGTTTTTATAGTTCCTTCTTTTCTTCTGGGGGTGTGCACACTGCCTCCGAGCGTTGCGGACCTGCCGGTCGCTTCCCTGCGCACGCGCCGGGGAAAGGGAGGGCGGGCCTGTTTCCGGGTGGCGCGTGGGACTGGAGGCCGAGAGCGTCCCTTGCTACCGCCAACATGGAGAGTTTGTACCGAGTCCCGTTCTTAGTGCTCGAATGCCCGAACCTGAAGCTGAAGAAGCCGCCCTGGGTGCACATGCCGTCGGCCATGACGGTGTACGCTCTGGTGGTGGTGTCTTACTTCCTCATCACCGGAGGTAACTCGGCCTGCCTGGGGCCCGAGAGGCGCGGAGAGCCCGCCCGGCCCGGGGGCGCGTCAGTTCCCTAACTTTCAGCCAGGGGAAGCATCGCTCTGCCCTCAATCTTTTCGGAGGGTGGAGGAAAATTCTGGGGGTCACCGCCCAAAGGTTTCTTTACCCTCACGCCCTGTCTTGTATCTTGAGAGGAGTCGTGTTCTCTATCCCGTTGCCTTCACTTTCCTGGCCTCTTAGCCAAACGATCCGAGTTGAATAGCGTATTTTTCAAGCCCAGATTGTTGCTGTTGTTACTGCATGCCATGAGTTACTTAATAAAGGCCCTGGGAAAATCTGTTCTGGCCCATTCTATTTCCACTGCTGTTCAGGAGGGTGGGGGACTTGTACCTTCTTTGTCTGTGGTCCCTGGAACTTTGGTAGACACTTAACAGTCTTCGGATTTGTTAGCTCAAACCTAAGGCTTCGTGTCGCTTTCTCCTCAATCAGCAGTACATATGAATGGAATCTTCCGAAACCCACGGTTTTGATAAATATTTGAGGTTGCAGATAAATCTTGAGAAGCTGTCGTATCTGAGAGAGCAGAAGTGGAGAATTTTAAAGAATAAGGGGAATAGCATTACTTTTGAACACTTTTACATTATCATCTTATCCTGTTCTTTGCAAAAGGGGCGTCGCTTTATATAGTGGTGAGTTGGCAATCCGGCTGCAGTCTTTTCATAGCCACCACCCCTTCAGCATTTCCATGATTTACTCAGCACTGTGCTACTGCGCTTGTTGGATTTTGGGAAGTGGAGAGCTTAATTTGGAAATGATAAAATTAAAGCTGTACAGATTAGGGACGGCAGGAGCAGATGACTGTTTTTAAGGGAATAGTCAGACATCATTTTCATAGATGTTTTGTGAGAATAATTGGCACTGAAGAGGGAAGTATTTGAAATGAGGGATTAGTTCTAGCATGAACCTTTAGGTTTACCCTCCTCCCAAATCTAGGATAATGACAGTTAATTTATGTTCGAAATAAGTTACATTTAAAATACTTTTTATGTTGCTAAGATACTGTCCTAGCATAAATTAGTGTTAACATTTGCTCAGCACATTAATAGGGGCTGAACTGAATAAACAAAATTTAAAATGCATGTTGCTTTTTAAGAAAATCTTCATCTGTTAGAAATCTTTCCTGTAACCCTTACCTCCCTTGGAGCCAGGACCTTTACTGGAAACCTCACAGTTTTCATTCTGGCTCCTTTTTCCCTGTCAATTTTTGTAATGGGGAGATTCTTTGCCCTAACTTCTGGGGGAAGTGAGAGGACCCCTTTTAGTGGCCAAGGCCATGAGCTATCTCATACAGGAGAATTACCTGAATACTGAGTGTGCCTTTATAAATAAATGATACTTATTGCTGAGAAATAGTCAGCAGATAATGTGCTGAGTCCCCATTAAGTTCTAGGCGTTAAGTACTGGAGAGAACAATGACTATAACAGATAAGGGCCCTCCCTTCCTGATGCTGATAATGCCATTGGTTGAGACACATGAAATGTCACGTGAATTTTTCTCCATAATATTTTTTCCATTGCAGATTGCCACAAGTGCTTTGAAGGAAAAGAAAAAGAGGTTTTGAAAAATAATCAGAGTTAGGAACATCATTTACGTTGGAGTCCCTCAGGAAATGACGTGTTAGCCAAAGTCTGAAAGATTGGGGGAAGAGTATCTGGGAGAGGAAGAAGTCTGAACAAATATGGGATTAAGAGACCAATTAGGTGGGTTTTACAGTTGACTTAGGATGATGGCAGCGGAGATGGAGGAAGATATAATGAAAGATATCGTGGAAGCAGAATCTTGGTGATGATTGATTGGATGTAGGGGGAGAATGGCTTGAAGGAATTTTACTATTTTACTGGTGTCTAGTTTGAGCACTGAGTAGGCGAAAGTGTCATTTTCTGAGAAGACTAAAGAAATAAAGTGGTTTTTTGATGGGGAATGGTGAATCCAGATATGTAATAGTTGGACAGACCAACTATAATTAGTTGAAGATGTCAAGTATGCAGATAGAAAGTGAGAAAAGAGGTTTGTATTGAAGTTAGTCACTAACAGATGTTTTCAGAACTCCTCCTATAAGCCAGATATTGAAGAACAGAGACAGAATTTCTGTCCCTAAGGAGCTTCAGTTTAGTTCAGTCACTCAGTTGTGTCTGACTCTTTGCGACCCATGGACTGCAGTATGCCAGGCTTCCCTGTCCATCACCAACTCCTGGAGCTTACTCAGACTCAAGTCCATTGAGTCGCTGATGCCATCCAACCATCCCATCCTCTGTCATCTCCTTCTCCTCCTGCCTTCAGTCATCCCCAGCATCAGGGTCTTTTCAAATGAGTCAGTTCTTCACATCAGGTGGCTAAAGTTTTGGAGTTTCAGCTTCAGCATCAGTCCTTCCAATGAATATTCAAGACTGATTTCCTTTTGGTTGGATCTCCTTGCTTACATCTAATTTTAACGGTGCTAACATTTGATAGGTGTTGGCATGTTGAGGATCATTAGCATAGAAAAGCCATGTGAAGGGATTAGTTCAGTTGGGAAGAGAATGTAGAAAGAGAAGAAAATAGTGGATCAAGCCCTAGGGAACTCCGAGTATTTAGTAGTTTTATAGAAGAGGAGGCTCAGCTGGAGAGAGAGCAAGAAAAACATGGACAGGAGTGTCACAAAAGCCATAAGAAGCCATCCCTCTCACCCCCCAAGAAAATGGATTTAGTAAACTGGATGGAGTGCTGCTAGGAAAGCTCCTAAGATGAGAACTGAAAGTGTCCTTTGACCAGAGCAAGGTCATTGGCCACCTTAGCAAGAGTAATATCAGTGGTAGCAGAAGTCAGATTGGAGTGAGTTAAAGAATGAAGGGTAAATGAGAAAGTAGAGGCAGCAAGTTTACCAAATTCTTTTTTTCTTTTCCAGAAAGAAGCCTGGCTCCCTTTCCAAAAGGAAGCATAGAAGTAGAATATTAACTAGGAGGATCTGGTGTCAAGGAAAGGTTGATGTAGGGAGCGGGAGGTTGATAGATAATACAGGAGAGAGAGGAGCTAGCCAAAGGAACAGTCTTTGAAATGGTAAGGGTGTGGAGTCCTGATGATTGCAGAGGGGATCCCATGGTGATAGGAGGAGGGACTCTTCCCCTGGTGTAGCTGGAGGGAAGGAGGTGAAGATGGAAGCTGGCTCCAGTTTGTGGATTTGATGGTGAGGTAGCATTAGAGAATTCCTAAATGGTGGTTTTGTTATCAGAGGTGAGGGAGACAGTCTTGTTAGGCTTAAAAAAAAAGCTAAAAATGAGGATGGTGGAAAACAGTGGAGAAGATAAAAGAGTAGACGTTGACAGTGGGAGATTTGGAAAACAGTGTCGATGGGCAGTAACATAAGTGGTCATTATGACATAGTGAAAGGTATTAACATTAATGGTCATGTGCCTCCAGTATTGCCAGTCTGCTTAACGATGTGATTTTAAAATGTCTCATTTTACTTTTAAGCAAGAAAAATCCTCTAGTTACCTCTTAATTATAGAAACATATCCAAGCATATGCGTAACATTTTTCTTGAATTAGAAATAGCCTTTAATGTTAAATCTCCTTTATTGTGGAGTCATTCTTGAGTTTGGAAACAGTTACTGAATGAATTCTGTCATAAAATACCTCTTTTTGGAGATAATTCTGATTTACAAGTCATTCTAAAAACACTGAGTTGAATTTCTGAATGGTTTATCTGAAGTGTAGGAGATAAGCTGGGCCTCATTTCCCTGTAATAATACAGTAGAGCAGTTCTGTTTAAATATAAATGCGTCTTTAAAGACAGATGCTTCCTTTAACTTCAGTATCTTTCTATGAGTGGGCTCCCAATCTTCTCCAGCACTCAGGCTCTAAGATTTCTCTGCTCAGTCACTCAGTGGTGTCCAGCTCTTTGTGACTCCCATCGACTGTAGCCCGCCAGTCTCCTCTGTCCATGGGATTCTCCAGGCAAGAATACTGGAGTGGGTTGCCATTTCCTTTTTCAGGGGCTCTTCCTCACCCAGGGATTGAACCTGCATCTCCTGCTTTGGCAGGCAGATTCTTTACCACTGGCACCACCTGGGAAGCCCCAGAAGGAAATATTATTTAAATACAAATGAACCTCTAGAGACAGACGGGCTTCCTATTGACTCAGACGGTAAAGATTCCTCTTGCAATGCAGGAAACCCAGTTTGACCCTGGGTCAGGACGATCTCCTGGAGAAGGAAATGACTAACCACTCCAGTATTCTTACCTGGAGAATTCCATGGACAGAGGACCCTGGCAAGCTACAGTCCATAGGGTCACAAAGAATCAGATGCAACTGAGCAACTGACACTTTCACTTTAGAGACAGATAAAAACTAAATAAGTTAGAAATCCAGTCTAATCTATGTTGTTACCTTTCATTTAGGAATCATTTATGATGTTATTGTTGAACCTCCCAGTGTCGGCTCAGTGACTGATGAACACGGGCATCAGAGACCAGTTGCTTTCTTGGCCTACAGGTAAAAGATACCATTTTGAATGATTTGATGGTGGGAAAGAAGATTGCTGGGGCATGCCTGCGTATTTAAAATTATGGCACAACCTATTGGGTCGATTTGTATTTTGACAATAGGGGTTTTAAAATGCTAAATTTAGAGATTGTAGGAAGTGGACAAGAACAAGAATAAAAGTATGTTATCCATTTATTAGGAAATATTTCACAATGATGGACATAATCACTGATTTAAAGGAGGATATCAGTTTAAAATACATTTATTTATAGGCTGTTCTGGGGTCAGTTTAAAATACATTTATTTATGGGCTGTTCTGGGGTCAGTTCTGGGGTACGTATTTATTTGTAAATAAAGCTTTATTGGAGTTAGGTACACAGTTACTTCTGTGCTATCCATGGCTGCTTTCAAGCTACTGTGGTAAGTGTGACACAAATTACATGGCTGACAAGCCTAAGATACATAGTGTTTGGCCATTTAAGGAAAAATGTGTGGGGCTTTGCTGCTGGTCCCGTGGTGAAGAATCTGCCTTTCACTGCAGTTCGATCCCTGGTCAGGGAAGACCTCACATGCTGCGGAGCAGCTAAACGTGTGCACCTCAACTGCCTAGCCTGCGCTCCCGAGCCCTTGCCTCTGGTGGAGCCCCTGCACCTAGGGCCCAGGCTCCGCAGCAAGAGAGTAGCCCCCAGTCACGCCAGCTAGGGCAGAAAAGCCCTCAAACAGCGGTGAAGACCCAGCACAACCAAAAAAGAAAAAACTGGACCACTGGATTATACTGTTAAATAAAAAGAATAGTATTTGAGAGTTGGGAGGTCCTGCTGTTTATTTTTCCTGAGCAGTGTTCGTTGTGAAGTGAAGTGAAAGTTGCTCAGTTGTGTCCGACTCTTTGTGACTGTATGGTCCATGGAATTCTCCAGGCCAGAAAACTGGAGTGGGTAGCCTATGCCTTCTACAGTGGGTCTTCCTGACCCAGGAATCAAACTGGGGTCTCCTGCATCGCAGGCAGATTCTTTACCAGCTGAGCTACTAGGGAAGACCCTATACTGTTAAATAAGAGAAAAAAATTTGAGAGTTGAGAGTTCCTGTTGTTTATTTCCCTTGAACAGTGTTTGTTGTATTGCCTTATAAATCCACTTAGTAACTGTCTACCTAAAGATAGCTCTTTATTTGTATTTGTGTGTGTGTTTGTGCTCACTCTCAGTGGTGTCCAACTCTTTGCAACCCCATGGACTGTAGCCCGCCAGGCTCCTCTGTCCAGGGGATTCTCCAGGCAAGAATACTGGAGCAGGTTGCCATTTCCTCCTCCAGGGGATCTTGCCCACCCAGGGATTGAACTGGCATCTCCTGCATTGGCAGGCAGATTCTTAACCATTGAGCCACCAGGGAAGCCCCGTATTTGTATTTGCAGTTACATGAATGGTATTCCATGCAGAGAATATTCCTGGAAAGATTACTGTGATTCTCTGCGGGGAAGGGGAATCCAGGTGGCTGGAGATCCTGCTGGTAGGGAGACTTCTCACAGGGTTGACACTTGACTTTGAATTTTGAAACTGCTGCATGTGTTGTTTTCAGTTAAAGCAGTTAGTTTAGCAAACATACGTATATACACATACATACACACATGCATGCATATACTTTCTTTACATGTGTCTTTGTATAAATCATATCTTTAACAGAGAAACTTGCCTTTTGGGGTCCATGAACTCTTGAGAATTTGAAAGCTCTTCATCCCTAGAAAGAGGTGTCCCAGGTGGCGCAGTTGTAAAGACTCTGCCTGCCAGTGCAGGAGGTGCAGGAGACTCAGGTTCGATCCCTGGGTCAGGAAGATCCCCTGGAGGACATGGCAATGCACTCCAGTACTCTTGCCTGGAAAGTTCTGTGGACAGAGGCGCTTGGCAGGCTACAGTCCACGGGGTCGCAAAGAGCTGGACATAGTTGAGCACACGCACACACTAGAAAAATCATACGCCCGTATATACAAGAACTTAAAAGTTTATAGGTTACTGGAAATCTTTGTGGAGTTCATGAAGCCTTAATTAAGAAAACTTGCTTTTAAAAATTTCCCTTTGAAATAAGAGGTTTGTTAATTACTATAAAACTCAGGAAACGTTTCTAACCAGTTCACAATTTGAAATTGATAGTAGACATTTAAATAAAATAACTTTTTAAAGCAAAACTAAAATTCTGAGTAAAAGGTTCATGTACCTATAGTAGTTGACTTTTTAAGCTAATAATTAAAATGTGCATATTGATTTTACATACAGTTGTGTTAGTTGAGTTTTAAAGTATTTTTTCTTTTTTGAGCATAAGCTCCATGAAGACAAAAGATTTTTCTCTTGTTTTGTTCATTGTTATATTTCCAGAACCTAGAACAGTATTTGATGCATAATAGGCTCTCAGTAAATATTTATTGGAATGAATAGCCAGAAATATGGTAAAACACTTATAATAATAAAAAATAAACACAAAAATGTTTTAGCAGAAATAGGAATTTCAATCTGAGGAAAAAACTATTTTTCTGGAAATTTTCATTGACTATTTTGCTGTTTTCTTTCTTTTTCAGAGTAAATGGACAGTATATTATGGAAGGACTTGCATCCAGCTTCCTGTTTACAATGGGAGGTTTAGGTTTCATAATCCTGGACCGATCCAATGCACCAAACATTCCCAAACTCAATAGGTTTCTTCTTTTATTCATTGGATTCGTGTGTGTCCTATTGAGTTTTTTCATGGCTAGAGTATTCATGAGAATGAAGCTACCGTAAGTTATTCAGTGCTTTGTATAATCAATATCTTAACTTGCAAACTAATGAAATAATTATCTGGATCACGTGAAATCATAGGAGATTTAATTTAACCCTCATTTAAATAGATGAACATTTTGAGAACCAAAGAAATGTGTGACTTGCT
Organism: Ovis aries; assembly: GCF_016772045.2. NCBI lineage: Eukaryota > Metazoa > Chordata > Mammalia > Artiodactyla > Bovidae > Ovis > Ovis aries. The sequence continues at coordinate 16,996,746 of NC_056059.1, read as the reverse complement.
TAAGGTTAGTTAGTAGCAAAATGGAAACAAGTAGATCTTCCTGTTGTTTCCATGTATGTTCATGAGAAAATACGGTTATTTTGCTGTAGCATCAGTGACCACTGATGGAGACTTTTCTCTAAAAGTGCTTTTTGGTTAATCTGTAACCTGTGGAGGAATTCCCATAGTAGTACTAATAACAATAGAGAGTATTTTCAAGCCATTAATTGCTGCTGCTTTCTGAATATTGATAGGAGGAAAATCGATTAACCCTTGGACAGAAAAGAGACTTTCATATATATATTACATTATTTAGATTCATGCAGAAAGCTTACGTTATCTTTGGAACAAAATAAATTGGTTTGGGAATTCCTTGGTGGCCCAGTGGTTAGGACTTAGTGCTGTCACTGCCAGGGCGTGTGTTTGACCCCTGCTTGGGAAACTAAGATCCTGCAAGCCGTGTGGCGTGGCGCTGCCTGCCCCCCCGAAAAGAAAGAAAACGGCATTTGAAGGATAGGATAACAGAGCTGAGCTATCTCCTGCTTAGAAAAAAATTTTGAAAATTGTTTAATTCTCTGGATTGTTTTCATCTTAACTTTTGTAATTATTTATGTAAACATTTGTCTTCTGCATTCGATAGGCCAGTTTCCAAGATAGTTGACTAAGATCTAACAATAGGAAATGAGAAATAAGAGTATACTCTCTGGGTTTCAGGTATAGATAGATGTAGTCAAAACAGAACAATAGTCTAAACAAAAAATTGCTGATTTCTATAACTTACCAAGCAGCCAAATCTGAGGTTTAAATTCTGAAGAGGAAGGGCTTTATGGTCCTCTCTCTGATGTGGTTCCTTATATACAGCTCCTAATGCCTGGCACCTTGAGTGTGGTGTGGGGAGAAACAATGGACAGTTTTAGAAGATGCAAACAGTATTGCATTTTTGGCATATTTGCAGGCCCCAGAGAGATGATGAGCCAGGCCTGTGGGCCTGCATATCCCTCATGGTGGGTATGGTTACTACCGCCAGCAAGGGAGGGATGTGTCATCTTGGGCGTAGATTCTCTTTGATGTCCCCACATACAGAAGCAGTTAGATATGTGATAAATGAGACAGCAACAACAGCACAGTAAGAAAACACATCAGTGTTTTTTCACATCAGAGAAGTTGCTAGCATCTGAGATAAAAGATGGCTATGCTGTAAGATACCTTCCAGGGTGGCACTCACTTTCACCAAGAATCTGATACCATTAACAAGAGGTACCTTGAGAAAACAATAGCGGTGAAAGGGTACCACCTGCTTTATATTTTCTGATCTATGCTTTTTAAAAGACCTGATGTCCTTCCTTACTGACTAGTTTTAAACATTAAAAGATGGCTTTATTTGATGCGGAAGCAGAGGTCACACACTAATTACAAGGAAGACTAACACAGCATGTAACTCTATCCAGAGATAAATGTCCTGTGTTTGCATATCAGCACATGACCGACAGCTGTCCCTAGAGAGTCCTCGGTTCTTTTGTTTCATAGTGTAAGACAGCTGTTGAGCAGCTTCCCTTGGTGCCAGCCCTGGTGGTGGACACTTTTCTTAGAATCTTCTTGAACCTTTTATTTCCTGTGAAGCTTTGGTCTTTTCTTTTTGTTATTGTTGTTAAGAATTATCTGGCAGATTTTATTTTTATTATAGGTTTAATCTTTTTTTTTTTTATAATGGAATACTGTTGGTTTACAGTGCTATGTTAGTTTCAGGAGTACAACAGAGATTCAGTTAGATACGTACACCAATCGGTTCTCTTTCAGATTAAGTACTTGTGAAGCTTAGGTCTTAAAGTATGCTTTTTGTGAAGTATCAGGCATTACCTTAAGAAATTTACGTGGAGATCTTCAAAATCAATATATACGTTAAGAACCTTTTTATTTTTTATTCAACCCTGGGTTGTCTCAGGGTTGTGAGATTAAAGTTGTGTATCTCTGTGCTCAGAGTGTGAATTGGCCAGGCTGGTAGAGCAGTAGGAAAGGGATAAATGAGTTCTAAGGAGATCACTTAGGCTGCACGTAGACCCAAGACCTGTAGGGAGTCAGGTAGGTCTAGGAGCCGGAAGAAGGAAAATCACATTCCTGAGTGTCTGCGCTGTGTCTGGCATGATGTGAGGTATCAGCCCCATGATGCGGTTTTTTGCCGCCACCTTCGAGAGGAAGAAACTCAAGACTCTGAACTAATAATAGCTAATGTTTGTCAAGTGCTTACTGCTGTGAATAGCAGTTACTATATTGGTAGATTCTCTTATATAATCCTTTAAATCTTTGATGTAACTCTATTTTACAGATGAGGAAGCTAAGGTTTGCCCAAGCTTATCTACTCATGTTAGAAACAGGGTCAAAAGCAGAGAAGTTCTAAAGGCATCAAAGGGGACAGGATGTTTTCAACCCTTTCTTAATGTGGATAGTTTTACACAGCCTTTCTGTTTTCCTCTTGATCCTAATAGGTTGCAAGGATTTATTGCAAAAGGAAAAGTTTGGAACTTTATAAAGCAGACTGTTAATACTTTAATTTAAAGGGGATTTCAGGGCCTACCTTGTGCATTTAGTAAAAGGATCTCCTATTTGAACACTGTGAAGTTTGACTTGCTCAACAGCTACAGCTGACACCCCTGCCCACCGTCAGGACATTTCATAAAGAGACAGGTGCAGGGTGCGAGGGCTTACTTCCCAGGCATGGACAGCTCCTGGTCCCTCCATCTTACACTTTGGTAATATTAGGCTTTTTAGGATGTCGAAATGAGCTGCTTTCTATAAAAAGCTTTGTGACTCTTGTTGGAATTGTGAGAGTCCAAAGGAAATTGATTCTAACTCTTAGCTTTAACTTTTACATAACATTTTCTTTTCTTTATTTTCTCATCTGGTGTCATTTAGCATATTGGTTTGTAAATTTATCCTTTGAGGGGGAAGGATAACGGAACCAAGGCCCAGTAATGTATTTATTTATTGAGGGGGCAAGATATGAAATAAGAACCATAATGAGGAATCACACATTTATATTTTCAGATTGTCCTTTGATTCATCATAAAATTTGTTTGGGACACTTTGAAATGTTGCTTCCTTTTCACTCTTTGTGTTTATAAATTTTATGTTTTACAGGGGCTATCTGATGGGTTAGAGTGCCTTTTGAGAAGAAATCAGCAGGTACTGAATTTGCTCCTGTTAATGAAATTTTAAAGGCTGTACCAGTCCTCAGATACGAAATGCAGAGAAGGATGAAGAGCAGCAGAAAAGAAACATCTGGTGAAAACATAGGAAGCATATGAAAGCATGGACTAGAATGTCTTGGTGTCAGAGACAAGCTTGTCAGTATTTTTTCCTGCTGGTCTTCACTGACATACCAATGATATTAAGTGACGTTTTCTTCTTCTTTTTTTTTTTTTTTCATTTCTTAGAATGTACTTCATTTCTATAGCTATAATATTGAATAAAGTGATTATTTTTTACAAACCCCTTAGCATTTTTTGGAGGTGACTTTTCTGACCTTCAGAAATTATTGTAAAATCAGGACACGTGATCCCACAAGCTGAGAACTCTGGACAGCTGATCAGCTTTACCAATGGTGCTTTGCCTTTAAACAGAGTGTGTGACAGTACATCGTGTCAGATATGTGTGGAAGGCTGTTTCAGGAACAATAAGATGTATGAAAGGAGCAGAAATAAATAATTTTTCTAATTAACTTTTTGTTGTTTTTTTTCCATTGGTTGATGGTATTAATCTTCAGTCTGTAATTAATCCGCTCCCATCCTGTAACTGTCAAGCTACTGTTGGTATCTTGAAGTCTCCAGGTCTAGATGGCAGGATGCCTGAGAGGTGGCAGCTCCATATCCCTATAAATATTCAAGCATGGGCTACGCAGTCATGTCTGTTTTAAATCTGATTGTTTTAGATGACGTTCCCTTCAGGCATTCACTTCCAGTAATTAATACAATTGTGAGCACATAAAAACATCTGTAGACTAGTCTGGTCTTCTCCTAATTTCTTCTAGCTAGGGCTTTTGGTTCCCCGCAGCGGGCTGGGCCTGCATGCTCAGTTGCTTAGTTGTGTCTGACTCTGACTCCATGGACTGTAGCCTACCAGGCTTTTCTGTCCTTGGGATTTTCCAGGCAAGAATGCTGGAGTGGGTTGCCATTTCCTGCTCCAGCGATCATCCCAACCCAGGGATCCAGCCTGCATCCCTTGTGTTTCCTGCATTGGTAGCGGATTCTTTACCACTGCACCACCTGGGAAGTCCATGGGGAGCAGTCTTGTGGTTGTCATGGAAGTTGGGAGGAGGACACTTCTCTGGGGTCTCAGTTCTTATCCTAAGATCTTTAAGTTTACAATAAAATTTCTACTCAGGTGGATTTTTTCTTATTCCAGGGCTGATCTAAATGTAGCTGTTCATTAAAAAGATTTATTTATTTATCCAGAAAGTTTTGAGAACCTATTGTATGCCAGGGAGCGCAGAGCTTATATGCTTATAAGGAAGTCAAATTATTGAAAGATTAAAAAATGTTTATAAAATTTCAGATACTGATAAATAACGACCAACAAAAACAACGCAAGAACAGTCCATCAGTGATGAGAGGTGGGAGAGGTGGTTACTGTACGCCACAGCTCTGAACAAGGAAAACAAGACCTGTATGTATTCACCAACTTTAAAGGCTTGATTTAACTTATATTTTCTGGTTTTTGGCCTCATTTTAAAACCTGATTAAACTAGGTGGACAAGGTGACACAAAGGTTTTATGATTTCCATAGGTCTTTTCCTGAGATTGAATAGTGAGAAGTTCCCGTTAAGCACCACCAGATGGCGCAGTTAAGGTTTGGGGTGTGTTTCTATGTCATAGCTTACAAGGTTTTGTTTTTGTAGTAAAGTATCTTGACTGAACACAGTGAAAGTGAAGTCCACCAATCCTCTCCGTCCATGGGATTCTCCAGGCAAGAATACTGGAGTGGTTTGCCATTTCCTTCTCCAGGGGATCTTCTCGACCCAGGGATAGAACCCAGGTCTCCCACGTTGCAGGCAGACGCTTTAACCTCGGCTCCACCAGGGAAGCCCTTAAATACAAGAATACAGTCTCTCAGAAAACCTATAGAGACACAGAACTTTGCATCTAAGTACTAACATCAAAGATTTCAAGGGAGGAAAGGAAGCCAGGTTGAAAGAAGGGGGAGGAGGCGGGAGAGGGGGGCACAATGAGATGTATTTAATTCTACTGGTAAAATTGCAATGTTTTATGTGGAGGAAAAAGTTGTGCCTTGTACTAGACTTTTGCTTTTGGGGATACTGCCAAAATGTTAACAGCCTGATAAAAAGCTTGCCAAGCAGTATTAACATTAGCAGAGGTTAAATAAATGAGATAGAGTAAATTAATGGCCTAGATCGGAAATAAAACAGTCTTTGATTTTATTACAGAATTCTCTAGAAGGTGTATGCTACAGTGGAGTTGGAAGGGCAAAATGGTTAAGTGGCGAGTAACTCTGGTGAAGGGATTCCCTCGTGGCTCAGAGAAACAGCCTGCCTGCTAATGGAGGAGACTCGGGTTCAATCCCTGAGTTGGGAAGATCCCCTGGAGGAGGAAGTGGCAACTCAGTCTAGTATTGGTACCTGGGAAATCCCATGGACAGGGAAGCCTGGCAGGCTACAGACCATGGCGTCGCAAAAGAGTCAGATACGACTTAGCGACTAAACAACAACAATTCCAGTGAGAGTTACCTCTTAAAGAAGACACAGAAGTTGCCAGGAGAAGCTGCCATCCTGTGATACACAGCTGACGGAACTAGTGTCAGCCCAGGGGGAGCTCCAGAGGGAAGAGTGCCTGTCAGAAACGTGTTGGGTGGGAAGGGCTGGGCCTTTGTACCACTCCACTGCCTCTTCAGATTTTGGCCTGGTCCCATCTTGAGACTAGCGTGGTGGAAAGGTGAGGGAAGCCTGACAAAGCTTGGAGACTGTCAGCTGGCCCTCCTTGCAGCTAGTCATCAGGAAGGTCTGAGCAGCACATCTCTGCCACAAATTTAGAAAGAAAATACCCTCTTTATAGGATTACAATGAGGAAATCCTGCATGCCTTGCTTATAAGGGGCTTCCTTGGCGGCTCAGACAGTGAAGAATCTGCCTGCAATGCAGGAGTCCTGGGTTCAATCTCTGGGTCCAGAAGATGCCCTGGAGGAGGGCATGGCAACCCACTCCAGTGTTCTTGCCTGGAGAATCCCATGGACAGAGGAACCTGGTGGGCTACAGTCCACGGGGTTGCAGAGAGTGGGACACACAGACATTGACTTGCTTATAAAAGGAGGGTGGTACTATGCTTGTTAATGTCTTTTTGAAGTGGGAAGTATGAAGTAACTTAGGTTCTTAGTAACTGGTATATTCCTGAAATGTAATGCTGGGAAAAAGGTTATTTCTCCACTTCGCTGGTAAGAAAATGATGATTCATTGTTGTAGAGCTTGAACTAGAATCCAGGTCTTCTGCAAAGCAGACCAGTTCTTTTCATTATGTACTGTTTTCTGATACAGATCCGTCCCTGAAGGTAGTAACGAGTACACACTTATTTATATTAATAAAAGAGGTAATGCCAGATGCAGGGTTATGTTAACAAGAAAAACACAACCTCTGTTCATGTGGAATTTCTTCTCCACCGACTATACACCAAGGGACCAATTCTCTTGGCCACAGGAACACAAGAGAGGAGCACCTAAACCCAGACTTGTGGTGAGGCAAGCCTTTAATTTGTTGTGAGAACAATGGCTACTCATCTGCCTAAATACTTCAAGGTACAAATACATTTCCCCCTAATCTCTTGTTTTTCTTTTTGTACTATGACTTTTAATTGCAAGTGAGAGAAATTCACTCAAGCTGTCTTAAGCAAAGAGGGTAAATTATTCAGATGCTGGAGTGTGACGATACTCAGGACAGGGATGCTGGGTGTTGAGAGTACCAGGATTGGGAACATGGGACTCTGAGGATGCCAGTGTTTACTTCTGATGCATCCTGTGGGTCTGCTTCATGCTTTTCTCTCTATAAAACTGGTCACTTCTACAGACTTCCCTGGGGTTGAGAATCCACCTTCTAATGCAGGGGACATGAGTTCCAACCCTGCTTGGGAAGCTAAGATCCCACATTCCTCCAGGCAGCTGAGCCCACACACCACCAACACACTGCACTGGAGATGCCAGCAGAGCCCCATGCACCACCATCAACTACTGGTCCGGGAGTGAGCCCTTGTGGACAGCCAGTCCCAGCTGCAGGTGACTGCAGCCACTTGAAACACCCCAGGGAGAACTGCCCCTCTTTGGCCTAGAAAACCTGGAGAAGTATTAATAAGCTGTTGCTTTTAGGTATTACATTTTGGGGTGGCTTTGTATGCAGCATAGATAACTAGAATGGGGGTACGGCCTTGGCTTTGGGACTGACTAATGGATGGACACTGTCAGGGTCTTGAGAAGGTGGAGGATGCCACCTAGAAGGGCTTCGAGAAGACCCACGAACAGGTCTCCAGGGAAGTTTGACGAGGGCTTGAAAGGAAAATGACCTTGGAGGCTGAAGGGAAGGTAGCAGCTTTGTTAATACTGCTGCCTGCTGTTAACATGGAAAATAGAAAGGGCACCTGATGAAGCCACGGATCCACGGGAGAGATTTCCAGGCAGAAACTAGCAGTGTCTACTGGCTTCATGTAGCTTCTGTTGCAGCTGATGAAATGTGAGGAGAGAGATGAACCAAGGAAGGAACTATTCAGTTCAGTTTTTGGCGTGTAGAGAAATAGAGAAGCCAGACCAGTCTTTCCAGATAGCAGAAGAAAGCTTGTGTTATAAGAACGCAGTTTATCAAAGACATGTTCCTAATTTTTTTTTTTTTTTTTCCTTTTTGATCATACAGCAAGGCTTGCAGGATCTTAGTTCTCTGACTGGAGATGGAACCTGTGCCCCGTGCAGTGGGAGTGTGGAGTCCTAACCACTGGGCAGCCAGGGACATTTTCCCTCATTTGTTTCTTTTTTAAAGACTTTCTTGTTAAATCGGTGATTAGAAATGTTATGTTTTAAACACCATTGCTCTGTGTCCGAATTAAAATAGCAACTTTTAGTTGTGCTGTAAATTTTCAATTTTGAAGAGTTTTTATATACGTTATCCAAATTCTCCTGACAGTCCTGGTGTTAGACCTATATAGGAAGCAATTATTAGCTCACAATATTAATAATAGCAAATTTTGGGTTCCGACTCTGTGCTGTTGAGCTTTAGACAGGTGATTTTACATCCTTATAGAGGAGGATTATGAAGGATTGCTAATTTATTATTATTAAGTATTTAGGATGAAGTCTGTTAAGCCAGAGGGGTAAATACCTAAACCAGGAAACATCAGGGGTAAAACCTCAATTCACACTTTAGTTTAATTCCAAGTCCAAACTTTTACCTTTTTTTTTTTTTTTTTTTTGTGAGAAGAACAGGTATCAGCTTTAAACCAGAAAACATCTTCAATGTGTGGAATACTCTCACCTTAAAAAAGTTCATATTCATTGTCTCACAGTCGATATTTTATTTGAACTATAGTACTTAGAAATTATTTGACTTTCTCCATTTCTTTTAGAGTACACCAGTATTATAATAAGCTTCTTTATTTGTGAAATAAATGGATTGGATCAGGTGACCTCCAGAGCCTCTTTCACCTTCAATGTTCCTTTCATCTCTTCTGATTTTCTGACACATGGGTTTTCTAAACAGTATCTGCAGGGTTGCAAATGAATTCTGTTTGACCAGCAGATGGGGCTCTTGATAATCAAATAGGTAGAAGCATTTATTGGGCTCCTACCTGGTGGCTCAGACAGGAAAGGATCTGCCTTCAGTGCAGGAGACCCTGGTTTGATCTCTGGATGGGGAAGATCCCCTGGAGAAGGAAATGGCTACCCACTCCAGTATTTGGAGAATTCCATGGACAGAGGAGCCTGCTGGGCTACAGTCCATGGGTTGCAAAGAGACACACATGACTGAACGACTAACACTTTCAAATATTCCCAGGAGGCTCAATCACTAAAGAATCTGTCTGCTGATGGAGGAAATGCAGGCGACGCAAGTTTGATCCCTGGGTCAGGAAGATCCCCTGGAGAAGGAAATGGCCACCCACTCCCGTATTCTTGCCTGGAGAATCCCTTGGACAGAGAAGCCTGTAGGGCTATAGTCCAGGGGGTCACAAAGAGTCAGGACTGGACAACTGGGCATGCTCCTTGTGCCAGGCCTGGGCACAACCCTGCTATTGCTTCAGATTTATGTAACTATGTTCTTAGGCCTATTTCAAATTCTTGTTTTTACATGTGCTTAAAAACTTTTAAAGGTACACTTACTATTTTACCAAGAAGGAACTTTTCCCCTTGAATAATTGATTGATTACTGAGCTGTCTCACAATGCTAAGTGCCATGATTTGATGTCCAGAGTTAAGTGACCTTAGGAGTCCAGGACTCCTTTGTGAAGGAGCTGATATGTCTGATCTTCTGTGACTTTCAAACGTCTCCCAGCAGTTCAGGGGCTAGACACTGCAATTTATTAAGGCTTTTGTGATCATAAATAGGATACCGAAGCCACTTATACATGCATTTATTTTTAATAATAATTGTATTATTTTTAATACAATCTTTCATCTATAAAAGGATAATAGTACTAATACCATCTTTTCTTCCACCCATCAGTTCAGTTCAGTTGCTCAGTTGTGTCTGACTCTTTGCGACCCCATGAATTGTAGCACGCCAGGCCTCCCTGTCCATCACCAACTCCCAGAGTTCACTCAGACTCGCGTTCATCCAGTCAGTGATGGCATCCAGCCATCTCATCCTCTGTCGTCCCCTTCTTCTCCTGCCCCCAATCCCTCCCAGCATCAGTCTTTTCCAATGAGTCAACTCTTTGCATGAGGTGGCCAAAGTACTGGAGTTTCAGCTTTAGCATCATTCCTCCCAAAGAAATCCCAGGGCTGATCTCCTTCAGAATGGATTGGTTGGATCTCCTGGCAGTCCAAGGGACTCTCAAGAGTCTTCTCCAACACCACAATTGCAAAGCATCAATTCTTCGGTGCTCAGCCTTCTTCACAGTCCAACTCTCACATCCATACATGACCACAGGAAAAACCATAGCCTTGACTAGATGGACCTTAGTCGGCAAAGTAATGTCTCTGCTTTTGAATATACTATCTAGGTTGGTCATAACTTTTCTTCCAAGGAGTAAGGGTCTTTTAATTTCATGGCTGCAATCACCATCTGCAGTGATTTTGGAGCCCCCCAAAATAAACTCTGACACTGTTTCCACTGTTTCCCCATCTATTTCCCATGAAGTGATGGGACCAGATGCCATGATCTTAGTTTTCTGACTGTTGAGCTTTAAGCCAACTTTTTCACTCTCCTCTTTCACTTTCATCAAGAGGCTTTTGAGTTCCTCTTCACTTTCTGCCATAAGGGTTGTATCATCTGCATATCTGAGGTTATTGATATTTCTCCCAGCAATCTTGATTCCAGCTTGTGTTTCTTCCAGTCCAGCGTTTCTCATGATGTACTTGGCATAGAAGTTAAATAAGCAGGGTGACAGTATACAGCCTTGACGTACTCCTTTTCTTATTTGGAACCAGTCTGTTGTTCCATGCCCAGTTCTAACTGTTGCTTCCTGACCTGCATACAGATTTCTCAAAAGGTGGGTCAGGTACCAGCTATTCAATACATAATGCTTCAAAATGGGAAGTAGAATATTCCAGATGCTGTGGAAAATTTGTATTCTCTTTGTTTCTCAAGCTCTCTTATGATTTTCCAATATCAATTATTAACTGATACAGAGCCACCGTCAATTATAGAAAGTGAAAGTCACTCAGTCGTGTCCTACTCTTTGTAATCCCATGGACTATATAGGACTATATAATTCTCTAGGCCAGAATACTGGGGTAGGTAGCTGTTCCCTTCTCCAGGGGATCTTCCCAACCCAGGAATTGAAGCAGGGGGTCTCCTGCATTGCAGGTGAATTCTTTACCAGCTGAGCTACCAGGGAAGCAATTATAGGGTGATGACTATATTGTTCTTTAACATTTCTAAGAGCGGTCTGAAGATAGGAGCTGCACTGTAGCTGGAAATGAATGCCACATAAAACTCTTCAACAGTGAATTCTCTGGCAGTCCAGTGGTTAGAGACTCTGCACTGCCGAAGACCTGGGTTCAATATCTGGTCAGGGAACTAAACTCCCATAAGCCACCAGAGGGCAGCCAAAAAGACTCTGCTTCTTCAATCAAATAGAAGATCTGTCAAATATTTAGATAACCTCTCAAAGGTAGGCCAGGAGAAACTACTAGTTCGTCCACTCCCTAAGCTTAGCCATGAGAGGTCATACCCCTACCTGGTGTATGCGCCTCTTCTCTGAGGCATGCAGAGGTTGAGTAATCCTAGCAGGGCTTTGCCACAGATTTGTCCTATGTGGGTCCACACGGCTGGATGTTCTTTGCCCTGGGCCATGCCTGGTCAGCACTTTGAGAAGCAAAGACAGATGTACCAGAAAAAGCTGAATAGGTCTTTGGGGTCTAGCACGTGAAGATATGCTGTTTCTTCCCGCTTCTGCTCTGACATCCAAAATGTCGCATAACCAGCTTGTTACTAGAATGGAACTTTAATAAAGGAGCTGCCTGTCTACCAGGGAAGTTGGTTGTTTTCCTTGTCATTGGAATTTGTTTTGGAGCTCTTCTTCTGAGCATATTAATCAGTGTTTCTGAGCAGCTGGGGAGTAAGCAGGAAAGTGCTGATTCACTAGTCTTAATACAGTGCTCCATTCTCTAGGACTTAACCTGTTAAATCCCTAACTCTTTTCCTGAGAGGACTTTCTTCTACCTTGGAAAGAGTTGTTGTTCAAGCTATTGTATGCTCAGTTGCTCAGTCACGTCCGACTCTTTGTGGCCCCTTGGACTGTAGCCTGCCGGGTTCCTCTGTCCATGGAATTTTCCAAGCAAGAATTCTGGAATGGGTTGCCATTTCCTACCCCCTGGGGATCTTTCCTACCCCTGGGGATCTTCCCAACCCAGGGATTAAGCCTGTGTCTCCTGCATTGGCAGGCAGATTCTTAACCAGTGTGCCACCTGGGAAGGTTTAATATTGGCTATTTGCTAATATTTATTGAGAGTGTACTGTGTGCCTGGCATTGTCCCCAGCATTCTTCATTTGTCACCTCACTGCAATCTCACAACAACACTACAAGAGTAGTATTATTTGGCCCATTTTGTAGCTGAGAAAACTCAGAGAGGTCAAGTCACTTGCTAAAGGTTGCACTGTAGGCGATGAGGTGAAGAGCCTCTGCTCTTCACCACAATGGAACATTCCAGGAATGTGTCCTTATTTGACCTCAAAGGAATAGAAAACTTATAAATATTTATAAAACAGAATCAACTAGACTGAAAATTACTTTACTTCAGGGTCTGATCCTGTTTCTTATTTACTTTTTTTACAAAATTTTCCATGCCATAGCCCTGCATATAATATTCATAGTCACCTGCTGTATCTCTTCTATTGTATCAGTTTAGCCTCATCATTTGCATCTGAGAAATGTGCCCAGTACTCAGCATATAATAAGAACTTAATTCATGTTTGGGGGCTGCCGTAGAAATAACTTCTGGAGACTGTTTTAAAGTTTACAAAATACACGTCTTTTACTCCACTGATGACTAATGAGAGATGTTTCACACAGCATTCATTTAGCTGGAATTTAGAAAAGTATGCTTTTATGCAGTTTTTATCTGAAAGCATGTTAGTTTAATTGTACATGAATTATATGTACCAGATTATATGTATGTACCTCATTTCCTTTTTCTTTCATAGCCATGCCACTAGGCTTGCAGGATCTTAGTTTTCTGACTGGGTTTATAACCCAGTCCACTGCAGTGAAAGCTCCAAGTCCTAAGCATTGGACTGCCAGAGAATTCCCCTTATTTCCTCTTTATAATGTAGCATCTTCATTTCATTTTATACTCAAGTATGACAGCAAAATGAATCAAGGCATTTGTTCATGTTGGGAGTTCATGGCTTCAGCAATGAGGAGACCTATTAAGAACTTTTAAAGAAAGGGAAATGAGAGCACTCTTATTTAACTGGTAGAAAATCCTATAATAGAGGTAATTAGTTACCTTGGATTATAAGTCAAGAAACTGCAGATGTAGAACTGAAAGTGTGGGAGCCCCACCTCCAGTCGGTGGGCTAGGGGCAAGCTCTGGACACTCGTCCACTTGTACCAAGGTCGGTCTGCAGGTGGATAAAGGGTAAAAGGGGCAGGGTTGGCCTGGCCTGTGTAAAAGAACATCTCCAAAGCAGTCAGCAAGATTTCTCCTGCACTGTCCAGGATATTAGAAGCCTTTGTCCGGTAGATTTGAGTACTTACCTGTTTGGCAAGATGATTTCAGTAAAGGAGACAAGTGCTTGAGCTCTCATTTGGGGGACATTTTTCGGATCACTTAATCACTGCAAAACCATCTCCATCTGACACACTCCTGACCGCACCCCTTCTGTCCCTCATTCCAACCCCCAGCTTGATTTCCTAGCCAAATCTTTGCATTTCTTTTCAAATAGTATACTCCAGCACAGCTGTGTCCTGTCCAGGAAGAAAATTAGCTTCTCTGCTTTCCCTCCACATCCCAGGACACGTAAGATAACAGATGTCTGTTCTCTGTGACGAGTGTCAGGGGCACTGTAAGTTAGGTTGGAATAGTATTTCAAATCTTCATAACGAGGCTGTCTCAATGAACACAGTACTAACCAGGCTCCTGGAAGTTGAACCTCCTTGGGCTTTCCCTCTGCCTCTTTTGAGATACCAAAGCCCACCTGGGATTGGGATCCCTGAGTGCCTGCTCCATTTCCCTGCTAGGACTTTGGACTCCTCAAGGTAGAACTGGATTGCACACACTCCACCGCATGAAGCACAGTGGTCTATGCAAATCAGACTTGATAGTCTGCCAGGCTCCTCTGTCCGTGGGGTTTCCCAGGCAAGAATACTGCAAGTGAGTTGCCATTTCCTTCTCCAGAGGATCTTCCCAACCCAGGGATTGAACCCAGGTCTCTTGCATGGCAGGCCGATTCTTTAGCAACTGAGCTACCAGGGAAGCTCATGCAAATCAGAAGTGTTCAAGAATTCTTGTGTGAAGGTTTTCTTAATCTTTTCACTTTTATTATGGAAAATTTAAACACTAAAGAAGTGAAAGAGGACTGAATAGTGTAATAAATCTCTCCTTACCCATTGCTTCAATTCAGTTCAGTCGCTCAGAGTTGTGTCCGAATCTTTGCGACCCCATGGACTGCAGCATGCCTGGCTTCCCTGTCCATCACCAACTCCCGGAGCTTGCTCAAACTCAGGTCCATCAAGTGGGTGATGCCATCCAACCATCTCATCCTCTTTCATCCCGTTCTCCTCCTACCCATTCTTAGCTTCACCAAATCAGTCTCAGTGCTGGGACTTCTCTGGTAGTCCAGTGGCTAAGACTTCACACCCCCAGTGGAGGGGACCCGGGTTCAATCCCTGGTCAGGCAACTAGATCCTACATGCCTCAGCTAAAGATCCCATACCTTGAAATGAAGACTGAAGATCCCGCATGCTGCAACCAAGACCTGGCGCAGCCAAATAAAGAAATAAAACTAGATACCGAAAAACAAAACACTCAGGCACAGTTTTATTTCAGAAATATTCACCCCATCCCTCCACTCCCATACCAGGCTATTTTGAAGTCAACCCCAGATAATGAGATATATATTTATCTGTAAGCAAATAAATCATATTAAATAAAGAAATATATTAGAATGTAGTTATTAGGCCAGACCTAAAATATTCATTTGAGATTCCATAAATTTCAGTCACATTTCATAAATTTATGAGGAGTCTTTTCTGAGTCCCGTTCATATTCTCTCATTCTGATCCTATTTAAATTCTATGACTATTCTTCTCTTGACGTGTTTACTCGTGACAAAAGTATCACTGCCCAACTGTAGCACTTTTGCCTCAAGCCACTTGTGTTCTCTGAAGATTTCATTTTGATTGAGATAGACCTGAAGATTCGTCCTTTGAGACAATCTTGCCGTGACAATTCCAACAGGCTGCAACTGAAGTGCTCCTGACACGTCTCACTCAGGCTAGAAATGTGGGGCATGTTTTTCCTTACAGTTTATGAAGATAGTTCATCTTTTGGAAAAACATGAATCAGCTTTCAGAAGGTCCTCTTTGTACAGTAGTTCAGATTTTAGCCCCATTGGGCAGCCACTGTGCAGGACCACCTGTCTTAGCCTTCTGAGATGCTGGTATTTCATTTCGGCCTTGGTCCCAGGGCTACACGGGCTCTTTGGACCTGGCAATGGCCCTTGACCAGACAGTTTCTCGTTGCAGTGATTGTCACGCTATTCCTCTTTCGAGAGTGGAGCTGGGGAGGTAAAAGTGGTGCCACTGCTGCTGATAAATAGCATCAGTTCTGAAGGGAACAATTATTTCATTAAAAACAAAACAAAACACACAGATGTGAGTCCAATTCATAGAGACAGGGGCTGAAAGGCAGTTTTTCCTCCCAGAGGCAGGAGAGCACAGTGGCAGAGTGTGGGGATACTCGGGTCAGTTTGGGTTTTAATCTGGCCTCCACCACCCACTCTGTGACCTTGTGCAGCTTATGTGACTCCTCAGTGCCTCAGCTGTTTTTTTTTTTTTTTAATCTGAAATAAGAAGTAACCATATTACCTATTACCTATAGCATAGTTTGCTAGGGGATTAAATTTATTTATTCAACAAATATTTAAAGAACTGTCAAGTATTCTTCAGTATGCTGGTGACAGAAGAAAATAACATAAAGAGAATAAAATCCTCGTGGAGATTATGTCTTAGAAGGGGAGACATATCCAAACTAGTCAACATATAATGTCAGATAGACAAGTGTTATGAAGAAAAATGAGGATATGGAGATTAAAGGTGTTAATACAGGAAAAACTCTCAACCAACACTAGGTGTTACTGTTTCCCTTCATCTAAGCCCAAAGGCACGGCCGATCCAGCTTCACTAAGATGGAACCAATCCTATTTAAAGACTCTGCATGTGTGACTGACTGTACGCTTCAAAGGAAGGGAACGGTCATTCATGTCAAATTGTGACTAGGTACTTGGCCCTGTGTTCAGCACTTTCAGATCCCTCAAACAATTCTGTAAGTTGGATATTTTAAACCCAACAACAGACTGGTTCCAAATAAGAAAAGGAGTACGTCAAGGCTGTATATTGTCACCCTGCTTATTTAACTTCTATGCAGAATACATCATGAGAAACGCTGGACTGGAAGAAACACAAGCTGGAATCAAGATTGCTGGGAGAAATATCAATAATCTCAAATATGCAGATGACACCACCCTTATGGCAGAAAGTGAAGAGGAACTCAAAAGCCTCTTGAGGAAAGTGAAAGAGGAGAGTAAAAGTTGGCCTAAAGCTCAACATTCAGAAAACGAAGATCATGGCATCTGGTCCCATCACTTCATGGGAAATAGATGGGGAAACAGTGGAAACAGTGTCAGACTTTATTTTGGGGGGGCTCCAAAATCACTGCAGATGGTGATTGCAGCCATGAAATTAAAAGACACTTACTCCTTGGAAGAAAAGTTATGACCAACCTAGATAGTATATTCAAAAGCAGAGACATTACTTTGCTGACTAAGGTCCATCTAGTCAAGGCTATGGTTTTTCCAGTGGTCATGTATGGATGTGAGAGTTGGACTGTGAAGAAGGCTGAGCGCTGAAGAATTGATGCTTTTGAACTGTGGTGTTGGAGAAGACTCTTGAGAGTACCTTGGACTGCAAGGAGATCCAACCAGTCCATTCTGAAGGAGATCAGCCTTGGGATTTCTTTGGAAGGAATGATGCTAAAGCTGAAACTCCAGTACTTTGGCCACCTCATGCAAAGAGTTGACTCGTTGGAAAAGACTCTGATGTTGGGAGGGATTGGGGGCAGGAGGAGAAGGGGATAACGGAGGATGAGATGGCTGGATGGCATCACTGACTCAATGGACGTGAATCTGAGTGAACTCTGGGAGTTGCTGATGGACAGGGAGGCCTGGCGTGCTCTGATTCATGGGGTCGCAAAGAGTCGGACACAACTGAGTGACTGAACTGAACTAATTAAGAAGAAAAAACCGGAAAAGAGAAGAAACATCTTTGCCTGCTTTATGCATGTGCAAAGCCCTTGCAGTTTCTTCCATCTGATAGGTCTCAAAAGTGCTGTTTCTCTTGAAATGGTTCAAAGACACCAGGGAGCTGGAAACTCTCTGTACTGGACAGGCCATTTGGTCTGCCCCTGACACCACCCCCCTCATGAGATAAGTGGTTACAGGCAGTTCTTTATGCCCAGGCCTCCATGCCTGGAGCCCTGTAGCTCAGCTGCCCTGATCTCAACTCATGTGTGATGCTTCTAGAGCTAAAGGCAGCTGTGTAGAGACTAACCAGTAGCCCATACCAAGACTAACAGAACTAAACTACATTTGATCGTCGGAAATGGCATAATCAGATGTTTTAAAATGGGAGTTGGCAGCAGCAGGAAAGCCAGCTAAAGTCTAACTGTAGGCAGGCAGAGGGGAGCACTAGAGGTGCCAGGGTAGGCATGACTCCACGGCCCAGACTCAGGAACTGCTGGACTGCCAGGCTCTCAGCTTACCCTGATTGCATGAGGCTCATTACCTGACTGTCGAAAGTGCTCTGGAGGCTTCCCAGGTGGCTCAGGGGTTAAGAATCTATCTGCCAAGCAGGAGATGCAGTTTCAATCCCTGAGTCAGGAAAATCCCCTGGAGAAGGAAATGGCAATGCGCTGGGAAATCCAGTGGACAGAGGAGCCTGGTGGGCTACATACAGTGCATGGGGTCACAAAGGGTCAGACACTGGGCAACTAAACAGCAGAAATAGTAAAAGGGATTTCTGTCCTCTGTCCTTTGTACTTTAAGATAACCTATTTACTGAAGTTGAAAGAGCCCAGTGTCACTAGATTTAAGCTGACCTACCCATGACTGTGAATATTTATTTGATAGAGCTTGGACCAGGTAGGGAGGACAAAGTCCTGAGCAAAGAACATGTCATCTTTTCCATTCCCTGTGTTGTCCCAAATCAGGACGAACTCTGGGGAATCTGGCTCAGTGAGGAATACTTGAGGAATTTAAAGAAAAAAAAAAACAAACAGCACTTCAATGCCAAGATGTAATAGGTTTTATTTTTTTTTCCCCCCTCCCACCTCCCTCCCCATAACATCTCTCTGGGTCATCCCCATGCACCAGCCCCAAGCATGCTGTATCCTGCGTCAGACATAGACTGGCGATTCGTTTCTTACATGATAGTATTCATGTTTCAATGTCATTCTCCCAAATCATGCCACCCTCTCCCTCTCCCCCTGAGTCCAAAAGTCCGTTATACACATCTGTGTCTTTTTTCCTGTCTTGCATACAGGGTCGTCATTGCCATCTTCCTAAATTCCATATATATGTGTTAGTATACTGTATTGGTGTTTTTCTTTCTGGCTTACTTCACTCTGTATAATTGGCTCCAGTTTCATCCATCTCATCAGAACTGATTCAAATGAATTCTTTTTAACGGCTGAGTAATACTCCATTGTGTATATGTACCACAGCTGTCTTATCCATTCATCTGCTGATGGACATCTAGGTTGTTTCCATGTCCTGGCTATTATAAACAGTGCTGCGATGAACATTGGGGTACATGTGTCTCTTTCCATTCTGGTTTCCTTGGTGTGTATGCCCAGCGGTGGGATTGCTGGGTCATAAGGTAGTTCTATTTGCAATTTTTTAAGGAATCTCCACACTGTTCTCCATAGTGGCTGTACTAGTTTGCATTCCCACCAACAGTGTAAGAGGGTTCCCTTTTCTCCACACCCTCTCCAGCATTTATTGCTTGCAGATTTTTGGATCGCAGACATTCTGACTGGTGTGAAGTGGTACCTCATTGTGGTTTTGATTTGCATTTCTCTAATAATGAGTGATGTTGAGCATCTTTTCATGTGTTTGTTAGCCATTCGTATGTCTTCTTTGGAGAAATGTCTATTTAGTTCTTTGGCCCATTTTTTGAATGGGTCGTTTATTTCTCTGGAATTGAGCTGCATAAGTTGCTTGTATATTTTTGAGATTAGTTGTTTGTCAGTTGCTTCATTTGCTATTATTTTCTCCCATTCCAAAGGCTGTCTTTTCACCTTGCTTATAGTTTCCTTTGTTGTGCAGGAGCTTTTAATTTTAATTAGATCCCATTTGTTTATTTTTGCTTTTATTTCCAGAATTCTGGGAGGTGGATCATAGAGGATCCTGCTGTGATTTATGTCTGAGAGTGTTTTGCCTATGTTCTCCTCTAGGAGTTTTATAGTTTCTGATCTTACATTTAGATCTTTAATCCATTTTGAGTTTATTTTTGTGTGCGGTGTTAGAAAGTGATCTAGTTTCATTCTTTTGCAAGTGGTTGACCAGTTTTCCCAGCACCACTTGTTAAAGAGATTGTCTTTACTCCATTGTATATTCTTGCCTCCTTTGTCAAAGATAAGGTGTCCATATGTGTGTGGATTTATCTCTGGGCTTTCTATTTTGTTCCATTGATCTATATGTCTGTCTTTGTGCCAGTACCATACTGTCTTGATGACTGTGGCTTTGTAGTAGAGCCTGAAGTCAGGCAAGTTGATTCCTCCAGTTCCATTCTTCTTTCTCAAGATTGCTTTGGCTATTCGAGGTTTTTTGTATTTCCATACAAATCTTGAAATTATTTGTTCTAGTTCTGTGAAAAATGTGGCTGGTAGCTTGATAGGGATTGTATTGAATTTGTAAATTGCTTTGGGTAGTATACTCATTTTCACTATATTGATTCTTCCGATCCATGAACATGGTATATTTCTCCATCTATTAATGTCCTCTTTGATTTCTTTCATCAGTGTTTTATAGTTTTCTATATATAGGTCTTTAGTTTCTTTAGGTAGATATATTCCCAAGTATTTTACTCTTTTCGTTGCAATGGTGAATGGAATTGTTTCCTTAATTTCTTTTTCTACTTTCTCATTATTCGTGTATAGGAATGCAAGGGATTTCTGTGTGTTGATTTTATATCCTGCAACTTTACTATATTCATTGATTAGCTCTAGTAATTTTCTGGTGGAGTCTTTAGGGTTTTCCATGTAGAGGATCATGTCATCTGCAAACAGTGAGAGTTTTACTTCTTCTTTTCCAATTTGGATTCCTTTTATTTCTTTTTCTGCTCTGATTGCTGTGGCCAAAACTTCCAGAACTATGTTGAATAGTAGCGGTGAAAGTGGACACCCTTGTCTTGTTCCTGACTTTAGGAGAAATGCTTTCAATTTTTCACCATTGATGATAATGTTTGCTGTAGGTTTGTCATATATAGCTTTTATTATGTTGAGGTATGTTCCTTCTATTCCTGCTTTCTGGAGAGTTTTTATCATAAATGGATGTTGAATTTTGTCAAAGGCCTTCTCTGCATCTATTGAGATAATCATATGGTTTTTATTTTTCAATTTGTTAATGTGGTGAATTACATTGATTGATTTGTGGATATTGAAGAATCCTTGCATCCCTGGGATAAAGCCCACTTGGTCATGGTGTATGATCTTTTTAATGTGTTGTTGGATCCTGATTGCTAGAATTTTGTTGAGGATTTTTGCATCTATGTTCATCAGTGATATTGGCCTGTAGTTTTCTTTTTTTGTGACAACCAAGATGTAATAGGTTTTAATACCCCAACAAAGACCTATATTTGGTTCAGAAAAAATGACATGTTCTTTGCTCAGGACTTTGTCTTTCCTACCTAGTCCTAGCTCTGCCGAATAAATATTCACAATGTGGTAGATCAGCTTAAATCTAGTGACATTTGGCTCAGTTAATAGGAGTTACCTTAAAGCACAAAGGACAGAGGACAGAGCTCCCTTTCATTGTTGTTTAGTCACTCAGTGGTGTCTGACTCTTTGTGACCCCATGGACTGTGTGTAGCCCGCCAGGCTCCTCTGTCCATCAGATTTGCCAGCTAAGAATACTGGAGTGCATTACCATTTCCTTCTCCAGGGGTACAGGCTACCCACTCCAGTATTCTCGGGCTTCCCTGCTGGTAAAGAATCCACCTGCAATGAGGGAGACCTGGGTTCCATCCCTGGGTTGGGAAGATTCCCTGGAGAAAGGAATGGCTACCCACTCCACTATTCTGGCCTGGAGAATTCCTGTATAGTCCATGGGTCACAAAGAGTCTGATGTGACTGAGTGACTTTCACTTTCATAGTCCTGGAAAACTGTTAGGAGACTCATTTATGTAAAACCTTTGATTTGTTTATGGCCATACTGAATCTTCACTGTGGAGCTTGGCCTTTCTCTGGTTGTGGGGAGCAGGGGCGGTTCTCTAGTTGTGGTGCATGGGCATCTCATTGCTGTGGCTGGTTGCAGAGCTTGGCGACGGACTCTCTGTGACCCCATGGACTATACAGTCCAAGGATGTGGGGAGCAGGGGCGATTCTCTGGGGAGCAGGTGCAGTTCTCTCGTTGTGGTGCACGGGCGTCTCATTGTGGTGGCTGGTTGTGGAGCTTGGGCTTTCTCTGGTTGTGGGAGCAGGGGCAGTTCTCTGGTTGTGGTGCACGAGCGTCTCATTGCGGTGGCTGGTTGCGGAGCTTGGGCTTCTCTGGTTGTGGTGCAGGGGCATCTCATTGCATGGCTGGCTGCGGAGTTGGGCTCCAGGATCTAGGCTCAGTAGTTGTGGTGCATGGGTTTAGCTGCTCTGCAGCATATGGAATCCTCCCAGACTAGGAATTGAACCCATGTCCCCTGTATTGGTAGGTGACTTCTTAACCACTGGGCCACTGGGGAAGTCTTGGGGCTTCTTTAAAGTCGAAGCTTTGAGTGACTCAAGGATGGCTGAAGATGTGGGGCAGTGGTCCAACAGACCTCCTAGCGCTGGTTCTCTGGGCTGTGCAGGCTCTTTGCAATGACAAGTGGGAAGGGGAATAGTTCAAAGCAGTTTTGCCCACTTCAGGTCTGGAGAACAGTAAGACAGGTTTGGGAAATGTAAGAAGTAAGTTCGGATGATTGATTCATTTACTTCATATGTGTTCAGATTAGATCCTGCTGAGAGACGACGTGACAGAACTCACCAAGTACACCCAGAAGGGCAATCCCAGCCCTGGGCTCTGACTTCCTCAGGAATAGAAAGCATACAGTTTGGGCAAAGTTAATCTCTCAAGCCACAGCTCTACTAGTCTGAGTCCAAGGTGGGAAACCTACCAAGTGGGCCCCTCTGATGACTTTATCTTGTGGTATTTACTCAGACTGATATTCACCACACGGGGCAATTCCTGGGGATGGATCAATGACAGATAACATTTTGTAAAAGATCATGTTATTTTTAGGTGGAGCACTGTTCAGGCTAAAGGCAAGCAGGAGTTGGCTTTTGTGTTGTGTTGGGTGAGGTGGAGATCATTGTGTTTGAGGGAATCTCCCGCAGCAATTCTGGCTGTGATGTACTTTCTCTTTTCAGGAAGCACCTTCTCATCCTACAAAACTCACAGCTCCCCACAAACTTCATCCTTCTCTGCTCGGCATACCCGTAACCCTTCATCGGTCTCTGCTCTTGTAATATTGCGTTGAATTCACCTCTAAGCCTCCCTCTCCCTGTAGACTTCCATCTCCTCAAAGGCAAGGACTGGGCCTTATTTATTCTTGCCTCCATTACACTGTGCTTGGGACTTTGTAGCTCTATAAATGGTTGATGAATGAGGAATGATACCGTACGTAAATGTTTATGCTCAGGCTGACAGTGAGAGTCAAACTCTTAAGAGCAGAGAACTACCATACAGCCAGTTCCTGAAGAGTTTAATGAAATCCGAATAGAAATCTTCACCAGTTGGAGTTGGGAACAAAAAACTGAGAGACAAAAGCCAAGAAGAGCGAAGCCTGATAACCTAGCAGCACGTTGAAGAAGGACACCATCTTATTTGCCTCTGTTGATGACTTCATGGCGATAAGCTTGACAAATTCCATCTGGTGGAGAGTCTGTCCTCTCTGAGTGCGAGCTGACCTCTGTGGGGAAGACTGGTCAGCGCTGGCTGTTTTGGGGTTAGGGTGAGGTCACCCAGCCAAGGAGCTTCATTGCCCTGAGAATGTACAGGGTACATACACAGATGTCTAATCCTCACCAAAGAGCTGCTGCGATGCCAATATTTGCATTCTCCTGTCCTAATAGTCGGCCATTTACAACAAACTGACTTATCTCTTTCATTCATAATTTATTCAGCAAATATTTATAGTGAATGTTTATTAATTTCCAGATATTGTTCTAGGCACTGGATAAAACAGTAAACAAAATAGACAAAAAAAAAAATTCCCCATCCCCATGGAGATTACATTCTTGTGTGCAAGACAGATAAAAAAACAAATGAATGAGATAAAGGCAGATATGAAAAGTGCTGAGGCAGAATAAAAGCTGAAAAAGGGAATATGAATTTGGTGGGGGGGGAGGGTGGTGCTTATAATTTCTGATAAGATGGTCAATGAAGGCCTTCCTGAGAAGGGCAACTCTTGAGTAAGGACATGAAGGGAGTGAGGGAGGGGAGAAGAAGGAGGAAGTTTGTGGGGAGAGTAGAAAGAGCAAGGAGAAAGGCCCTGTGGATAGAACGGGCTAGTGAGGGCTGGGCTCAGTAAGGAGGCCCAGACGGCTGGAATGGAGTGACAAACGGGGGACGTGGCAGGAGGGAAGGGGCTTCTCAAGTGGCTCAGTGGGAAAGAATCTGCATGCCAATACAGGAGGCGAAGGTTTGGTCCCTGGGTCGGGAAGATCCCTTGGGAAAGGAAATGGCAACCCACTCCAGTTTTCTTGCCTGGAGAATCCCATGGACTGAGGAGGCTGGCAGGCGATAGTCCATGGGGTCACAAAGAGTCGGGCACAACTGAGCGACAGAGCTCAGGCAGGGGAGAAGAGATTAGGAGGGTAACATAGGAGCCCGTCACAGCGGGCAGAAAAGACTTCGCTTTTACTTCAGATGGAACGGGAGGCCCCTGCAGTGTTTTGAGCAGAAAGATGACTCAACTTGACCTATTTTATTTAAGATGCATGCTTATTTATTTATTATAGAATTAGAAGAATAAAGAATGTTGGTAAGGGAAGGTCATCAGGAGATGACCACCACAAGTCTTCCCCTTGGATTGAAGGGATGGGTCAGGATGAGTACTATCAGGGAGATAATGTGGCTCTGTGATTTTACTGTGGCAAGTGACAGTCGACAGGGAGCTAAACAGTAGGTTGTTCAGGATGTGGCCTTAGGCAGCAAATCCCACATCTGTGTGTATCACTGAAGCACGCAGCGTGCTGTATGATGCCATACCACAGGACTGGGGAGACTAAGGGACCTCATCACAGCCTTAACAATGCTTTTCCATTGTTTAAAATCTTTGTTTTGGGGAGATCATGGTTCCCAGACCAGGGACAGAACCCATGCCCTCTGCAGTGGAAGCTCGGAGTCAAGCACTGGACCGTCGGGAAAGTCCCCCACTTGACCTATTTTAACAGGATCAGTTTGGCTGTTGCTGTGAGAAACTCCCACAAGGGGAGTTGAAGGGAGACCAGTTGTGAGATGAGTTGCAATAACATAAGTGAGAGATGATAGTAACTCAGACAAGGCTGGGGTCTGAAGGTGGGGTTGGAAGTGAAGTATGTCAAAGGCAGGATCAAAAGGTGGGACTGAGAATGAGCAGCTAGAAGAGGGAAGAAAAGCAGGCAAGGGGTGTGTCCTGAAGCTGAGTGAGAGAAGTGTTTCAAGAGGAGAGAGTGATCTGCTAGGTCATCAGCCCCTACTAGCTCCCAGGAGATGAGGACTGAGAAATGGTCAATAGATTTAGCAACGTGAAGGGCCCTCGTGACCTGGAGAAGTGCAGGGTGGATGGCATGGCTGGGCATTTGTGATGAACTGGAGGAGAGGTCTTGGATTAGCAGGCACATGCAATACTTTCAAAGACTTTCACCAGAAAGGGATGGAGGGGCTTCCCTCGAGGTCCAGTGGTTAAGAATCTGCCTTGCAGTTCAGGGGACGTGGGTTTGATCCCTGATCCAGGATGATCCTCCATGCTGCAGAGCAGCTAAGCTCCTGCGCCCAGCTACTGAAGCCCACACACTTAGAGCCCCTGCTCCACAAGAGAAGTCACAGCCGTGAGGAGCCCAAGCATCATCAGTGAGGAGACCCTGCTTGCTGCAACTATGAAAAGGCCACAAGCAGCAATGAAGACCGAGTGCAGCTGAAAAATAAAATAAATAAAAATTCACAAAAGAAATAAACACAAGAAAAAATAAAAAAGGGTGGAGAGAAATGAGTATTAGCTGAAGGGACACATGGGGTTTAGAAAGTTATTTGAAGATGGGCAAATTCACAAAATACTTGTATGCTGATGGGAATAATTCAATAAGAAGAGGAAAGTGGATGATACAAATGATGGAAAGGAGAACGGTGGTGCAGGGTCCTAAACCGAGGAGAGAGGATGGTCTTAGCCAGAAGCACAGACAGTTCATCCATCTCTGGAAAGAAGGCCGAATGTGTGGTGAAGGGAGATTATGGAAGTCCTCGTCTGATGGCTTTCATTTCCCCAGCAAAGCAAGAATCAAGATTGCCTACTGCATGAGGATGGAGGAAGAGTTGGAACTTTCAGGGGTGAGGAGACATGAAATAGCCCTTCCCTAGCAAAAAGAGGAATTCTCTACATTTTAGGAAGTTTCTAGAATGAAACAGGTTGTCAGTGAGGAGATTTACACATAGATAACATTTACCACTGTTATCCTAGGGGGAATTAAAGCATCAGATTGAAGATGCGGTGATGGGTAAATATTCCTTTCTCAAGTCGTTAATATTTATTCTTTCAGAAACTTATTTCTGGAAGGATTTTTAAAGTATTATACATAAAATCACTGGAGTATTATATTATATATAATTATAATACTATATATATACTATATATATACACTATAATATATACTATATATATACTATAATATATACTATATATATACTATAATACTATAATATATATAATTATAATTATATATAATTATATACAATATATATAGTATTATAAACAAAATCATTTGCATTTACTAAATACAAATAAAATTATTTATGCACATATATAAATACATATAAGTATTTGTATTTATACATATACAGTCTAATTTACAAAAGACTCAGAATTCCATACCATCAAAGCAAAACTCTAAAGATGAAAGAAACTGAATTTACTGAAATCTGAAAAGTTAAAATTAAAAATTCTTATCTAACAGCCTAAGGGAAATGTCTGCTATTTTATAAGCACTGAAAGTCCTCAATATTTTTGCCATAATAATATTCATACACTCTCAGCACTCAAAAAACTGCTGGGAAATTGCCTCATTAACCTTTATAATACCCTTGTGGGGTCAGCAGGAATTTGATGAGATTTCCATTCTCTATGGTGGGCAAATGGTGACAGGGAGATTTGAAGAAAATTGTAGACATAGCTCAAATATAAGTAAATCTTAGGCTGAGTCCTGTGAGAGTCATCAGTTTAAGGGCATGAGAATGAATTAAAGTCTATTAATCACCTTAAGAGGAACCAGTCATTTTTAACTTGGATCATAGATCTCAAGGATAGAGAGTCACATTAGAAGAAATGATGAGAGTGAAGGAAAAGAATATTTATTGAGCGCTTTCTATTTGGTTCTTTTAAACTGTCTCCAGTCATAGATGTTGGAGAAGCAAAGACTCATTAGAGAGAGCAGCAAGCATGAGAATAAAATGAACACTCCGAGCAGAAACAGGAATTCTAGAGTTGCAAAAATGAGGGGAGGGATTGTGAATGAAGTGAAACAGAAGAATCTTATGTGAGGTATCTAAAGGAAGGAAAAGGAAAGACCTCTGAAATTTTCAAGCCTAGGAAAGGTGGAGCTGACTGTAAATCTTATGACCTTGAATTGGAGTATGTGTGTATGTTGGGGTGGGGGGGGGGGATGATCAGGGGATGGAAAGATTTGATAATCTCCTAAAAATAGCATTCCTAGTTTGATACCCAAATGACTTTCTATTCATAAGAAGCAGTAGCTAATATTTATTGAGGAGTTACCATTTTCTAGGCACTCTTCTTAGCACTTTACACTTTAAATTCTTTGAATAAGAATTTAATCCTTATCACATATCTATGAGGTAAGTACTGCTATTATGCTCATTTCATCAATTAATAAGTTAAGGCACAAAGGTAAAGTAACCTGCCCAAAGTCAGTCATGACATGGAGCATTCTGATAATCCTGTTCAGGAATTTGTTATGTACTTGCTGTGATGAGCAGTTGCACATTAGGTCCATAATAAAAAGCCTGTTGAATGAACACATGAATAGTCCAGTGAATAAATGGCCTGATGGGGTTCAGTGCCAGGCTGAGACCCAGGCACTACTCACAGCTCCCAAGGTCCTAATGGAGATACTCTGCCCTCCTTTTGATGATTTTTCCTTCCTTGTCTTGCTTTGAGACTCGCCTTCCAATGGGACCCCAAGTCTCCGTTGCTTTCATTCTGTCCCCAGCTCCTTAGGTGTTTGTTTTACTCACTGTTTAAATTCTATAATCCACCAATGCTCTGAACTCTCTTTCTGATCTCTAAATTGATTAGCTAAAACTCAGTACTGGTCATGCTTTAGTCCTTAACATTTGTCATTAAGATCTGCATGCCAGGAACAATTCTTACTTGTCAGGAATAAAAGTGGATACCCTGGAAACCCATCTTCAGCTAGGTCTGTGCTGGGGATCCTTCTCTAATGGTGTTAAATCCACGAGGACCTACTCTTACACTCTTTGAATGAGAAAAGATTTTTCTTTTTAATTAACTAATTAACTTATTTTTGACTGTGATGTGCAGTCAGAAGCTCATTGCTGTGCTCAAGCTCTCTCTAGCAGCAGTGAGCAGGGGCTACTCTCTAGCTGTGGTATACAGACTTATCGCAGTGGCTTCTCTTGTTGCAGAGCATGGGCTCTAGGGAGCTGGCTCAGTAGCGGTGGTGCACAAGCTTAGCTGGGCCTCCCTGGTGGCACAACTGGTAAAGAATCCACCTGCCAATGCAGGAGACACAGATTCCATCCCTGGGTCGGGAATATCCCCCAGAGAAGGAAATGACAATCCACTCCAGTATTCTTGCCTGGGAAACCCCATGGACAGGGGAGCCTGGCAGGCTACAGTCCATGGGGCCTTGAAAGAGTCAGACACAACCTAGCAACTAAAATAACAACAACTGGCTTAGTTGCCCATCTGCATATGGGATCCTCCTGGATCAGGGATAGAACCCATGTCCCCTGCATTGGCACGTGGTTTCCTATCTGTGGCATCCCCAGGGAACTGCAGAAAAGCTTTTAATGCATATCTTCTATATAGAAAATCTGGAAGATGGGTGTGGAAACTTAAAGTTTCCATAAGTAGGAAACTTGTCAAGATGACAGCCGGAAAAACTGGTATCCATCAACACATATATCTTTATTATCCTTTTTATGCACACCTATGAAAATAATCGCAGTGACTTGTTAATTGCCTACCATGGCCCAGCAATTCTGCCAAACACTTCATATGTTTTTTGACATGTAATGCTCACGACAGTCCTGAGGAACAAGAAAACAGGCTCAAGGAGTTACCTTGACACACACAATGAATAAGTGGAGAAGCCAGGATTCTGGTGCTTTTTGGTACCTCGGCCCTGGACCCCATTACTGTCTACTACTGATAAAGAGAAGCGCTCGTGGCCCCAGCTCTCCATTGCCTCCCCAAGGAGACCTTCACAGCAAATGCTTTTCAGAAACCAGAGAAAGCTTCACTCATCTGTTGCAGTAATTACACCATTTACTTTCTGGAAACAGTTCGATGTCAAGTCCCAGAGGCCCCAGGGAGGGATACGTTCCTGTTGTGGATGTCAGGCCTTACCTCTGGGCCTGTGGCTACTTCTGGTCACTGCAGTGACCCCGAGGAAACCACAGGAATGCTTCTCTTCTCAGGCCCCCCACCCTGGGTGCTGGTGAGGATAAGAAACTAAGCATTTGCACACATTCTAGCATCTTCCTAAACTTTGAGTCTGAATCCTTTTATAAGAGATTTCTTTCTGTCTGTCCTCTCCCTTTTCTCATCTATCAGGCCAGGGACTTAATAAAGGCATGTTAGTCTCAAAATGCTCTTGAGTTGTTATCTCAGTTCGTTGAGAAAGTTTCTAATCTCCCTTAAGGTACGCCCCATAAGCACAGGACCTGGTGTTGCCTGGTCTTGCTGGATTCCCAGTACCTAACTTCCTGCCTAGTATACAGTAGACAATAAAAGTTTGATGAATGAATGAATGGGTCAAACTCCACTGAACTGAAGAAAAAATAGCACATGACCATAACAGCTTGGCCCTTGGGTATTTAGGAATTTTGTAAATACGGATTTCCAGTCCTTGCAGTAGATCTGCAGAAATCAAATATGTATAGCAGGAGCATGGAGAATTTGCATTTTTAATAAAAACACCAGACACTTAGTATTAGGCACATTTTGGAAACGGCCTTGGGGTTTCCAATAAATGTGCTTCACCTGGTTCCGTGTCTCAAAGAGTACTTTTTCCTCCCTTCTGTGTAACACTCATTTAGTGAGCAACTACTACAGCATTTCTGAACCATTCCAAGTACTTTTCTTTTTCCAGCTATGTAACCTTTTTTTTCTTTGTGGCTGCACCTTGAAGAACCTCCCTGTCCAGGGACTGAACTCATGTTCCCTGCAGTGGAAGTGCAGCGTCTTGACCATTGGACCACTGGGGAAGTCCAATGTGGACTTGTTTACATTGATTCCCAGGCTATCTTTAGGTTAATTAATTCTTCGACTTTTTCGTGCATTCAACAAACACATACTAAAGTCCATCAGAAACCCACAAATACATTTAGTTGAAAGAGGAAATATTCACTGAAGTTCTATCTCTGGGTCACTGTTCAGCTCCTGTCACTGGCTTTGACAGGCAATTAATGATGGTTGCAGAGAACTTGGGGGGAGGGCGAGGCAGGAAGAGATGTGGCTTGGCTCTCTGTCAATATTACAACACAGTTCTATCCTTGGCAGTGCACAGACCCTGAGGGACTGTCCGAATTCCTTTATTGGCCACAAATATGGTTAGATAAAATATTATGTGCTGCTGAAACTTGGTAATTATTACTTTTTCGATATAGAGATTTTGGGGGCAATGGTAAATAACTTAGAGTGATTTTCTCCTGCTTGTGCAGGCAGAGTCATTTAACTCTCAGATCTATTTTGTTCTTGTCACTTTGCCTATAACCTTTTCTTTAAAAGGATGAAATCCTTCTTGCTGGATGGTACTGTTCATTAAATAGAGCTGAAATGCCAGCTGGAACTGCAAGCTTGATCCTCTGCAATTTTATGTGTGTTAACGGATGTTTTTCTTCATGGATGTCAAAACCAAGTTAAATAGAATAGGTGTGTGAACAAGAAAGCACCTTTGTGCTCAAGAGCCCAGGCTTTGGAACTGGACGCCTCTGGCGTTCTCAGACCACCTTGGTGGCCCTGTGGAAGAATATACCCACCCTGCCTGCCTCCCACCCCTGGGGTGGCCCTGTTCTGCCAGAGTTTCTCATTGTAGCTCTTGGACACCAAATAGGAAGAAAGATGGACAAACAAGCCCCACAGATATATTCCTTAATATTTTTAACTACTATCTTACAGGCATCCTAGTTATTACTCAGTGAGTCAATTAATAATTATTACTCAACTATTAGTATAGTCCGAAGTATATCCTTCCTGCCTCCTTTCCTTCTCTCCTCCCTTCCTGCCTGCATGTGTGTGTGCTAAGTCGCTTCAGTTGTGTCTGACTCTTTGCGACCCCATGGACTGTAGCCCGCCAGGCTCCTCTGTCTCTGGGATTCTCCAGACAGGAATACTGGAGTGGGTTGCCATGCCCTCCTCCAGGGAATCTTCCTGACCTAGGGATCAAATCTATGTCTCCTGCGATGCAAGTGGATTCTTTACTGCTGAGCCACTGAGGAAGCCCCTCTCCCTCCCTACCTCTGGCAAATTTTTCTTGAACTTCTGTGTTGGGAGCCCTGTGCCAGAGGAAAGAGTGTAGATGGGAAACTCTTTCTCAAAAGTGCTCTGTGGAGCACGTGCATTAGACTAACCTGGGGAGAAAGACTCAAGCCTGTTAAAACCTATTGAATTTCATCCCTGTATGATGGAGCAGGGGGCCCTAACCCCTGGTATTGGTCTGTGGCCACACAGCAGGAGGTGAGCATCCGGCAAGTGAGAAAAGCTTCATCTGTATTTACAGCTGTTCCCCATCTCTGTGTTTGAAACATTCTGAAACCATCCCTTCACCCTTTGGCTGTGGGAAAATTGTCTTCCACAAAACCTGGTGCCAAAAAGTCTGTGGACCCCTGTGACAGGGCTTTTCTAGCAAGTGTCCTGGTGGCTCTGATGCATACCAAAGTTGGAGTAACTGGTGTAAAGGAAAGACAGACTCTGCAACTTAGGAGTCATTTGTCCTCAGAGGAGTTTCCTTACCTGACTTTCAACTTCCTCAGCTAGAAAACTCCAGGGTCACTGTGAGGAATGTCCAAATGTGAAGTATAGTTCCTTGCACACAGCAGGTGCTGAATAGATGGTTGTTACTTAAAACATGAAGTTGCCATGAAGGATAAAAAGTTTAGTCAAGGGACTTCCCTGGTGGTCTGGTGGTTAAGACTGTGTGCTTCAATTGGAGGGGCCATGGGTTTGATCCCTAGCGGGGGAGCTAAGATCACATATGTCATGCAGTGTAGCTAAAAAAAAAAAACTTAAAAAAGTTCAATCAACATAATTCTCATCACCTTTGTCTTTTTCTAAAATTGCCCAACTTCCTATCAATTACGTTTCTCCTCTGTGTCAGTGGTTCTCAGCTTTGACGGCTCTTTAGACCCCCTTGGGATGCTGGGGAATTTTTAAAATCCTGATGCCAGGGCCACAGACCAATTGCATTAAAATCTCTTGGGGATGGTACCACGATTTTTTAAATTCCCCAGGGGATTCCAGTGTGTATCCGGTCCATATTTCCTTCATTCTCTGTCCTTTCTTTGTGTCTAGTGACTCTTGAGATTTCTCGTTCTTTTCTGGACAGCAGCTCATGGCTATGTCACGCTACCTCTAGCAACTGAGAGGATTCTACTTTTTTGGTTGTTTTTATCTATTTTTAAATTTTTGTTTACTTAAAAAAATTTTTTTTTTGTCTGTACCATGGAGCATGCAGGATCTTAGTTCACTAACGAAGGATCAAACCCGCACCCTTTGCAGCGATAGCATGGAGTTTTGACCGCTGGACCATCAGGGAAGTCCCTTGGCTGTTTTTATTGAAAAGGGGCAGGTTCTGGTATCTATCCTGTTCCTTGTGAAAATGGGTTTATTATACAAATTGGCTCCATATGGTAAGTCCTTGATTAGGGTCACAAAATGGAGCAGGTGAGACCTGTTGTTAAGCAACCTTCAGCCTGTTTCTGCCAGAATGGGCTGGATTCCTTGAGCCATCAAGAGTCTTACCTCAAACTTTTGGATCCTAAAAGACACGAATGTAACCAAAAGGTTAAAGAAACAAGGGCTAAAAAGGTGAACAGCAATGCCTATTAAAGGACCTAGGAAAGGAAGGAACCAGGTTAACTTTAGGAGGGTTTCCTTAAATGCTGACCAGGTAGGAGGGGTGATGTGACCCCTGCCAAGGAGCCATTCCGCTTGGATATATATTTTTGTTAATCTAAGGATTCAAGTCTAACATGTTTATCTATTTTTAGAATAAAAGGTCTGGACCTGGAGGTCCTAGGTCTCCTTGGACTGAAAAATCTTAGTCACAGGTTTACAACAGTAGGGAAGATGGTGGAGCACTAGGCAAAATACGGCATAAATCAGCATGACGGAAAAGAAAAGTTATAAAAAATGAAAACCTCCTGCCAGAAAGTTTTTTAAACCTTGTGGGATCCAAGCAAACAAACAAGATAACCAGTTTTCAATTTCCCTGCCCCTAGTAAATATCAAGTGTCGGTGGCTAATTGTCTAATGAAGCCGAGTAGCTTGTTGTCAGATTTCCTCAGCGTGGATTTTTGCCTGGAAAGAGGTTTTGGTGTATGCGCAACAGAAAGTGTTGCGGTTGCACAAACCTCTCCTTGTTCTGCCAATAGATGAACAAGGGTCAATCGGTTGTCAGGTATCATCTTGGCCAAGAAATCTAGGGATTCCTGTAAATTAGGAAGAGGTCCAGCAGTCTCATGGGCTAGGTGCAAGATAAGTTTCGAAGGACATGTTGATGGGCAGCTTACCCCCACCATGGTAGCAAGGTATACCCAAAGAAATCTTCTGGGATGTTTCTGGGTGAATCTTGACTTAATCAGATGAACAATAGTGATGAACGAGCCCAGTGCTTGGGTTCATGTAAGGCATGAATTGAGAAAGGGGTGATTAAAGTTCCCAGCATACACTGCATGGGTGTAGAGCTTGAAACAGAAGCTATGGGTGGAGCGTGAAGAGCCGCCATAACAGGGAGAGACACTGAGGGACGCTAGGAGGCTCTGTGGAAGGACTGACAGGTTAGAGCAATTCAGATCCAGCTTACGAGGTAAAGCTAGTAAGTGAAGCTAGTAAAGCTAGTATCCCTCACTGAAAAATGAGGGATAAAAAGAACACATTATCATGAGAGGATTAAATAAAATAATACACCTGAAGTACAAAGCAAAATGATTGGAATATTTAGCAACCATTCATATCTTAGCCATTATTGTTTTAATTTTTATTATTAAGAGACTAACTTTGGTGCCTGGCTTGTAATAGCTGCAAAGAAGATATATATGTGAGTGTGTGTGTGTGTGTGTGTGTGTGTGTATCATAAAATACACATTTTCATTCATATCCATATTGGTTGGTTGGTTTTTGTCTTAAAGGTCTAGGGTCAGATATTTCTTTCAACCACAGACAATTACTTTCTGCAAGGCCCAACCAGCAAATAATTTGTGTACAGTTGGAAATTTTGTTTCCTTCAGATGTAGAATAACTGGCTGTAAAATGCACTTGTGATAAGTAGGGTTAAAACCTGTGTCCTTTTCGTCCTTCATCATCTCATTTTTACCATGATTAATTAATACCCACAGAGCCAATCTGAGCAGGAAACTCATTGTGGTTATTTATTAGTGAACTGTTATGTGTCACCAGGGCTTTCCTGGTGGTTCAGATGGTAAAGAATCTGCAATGCAGAATACTCGGGTTTGACCCCTGGGTTGGGAAGATCCCCTGGAGAAGGAAACGGCAACCCACTCCAATTTTCTTGCCTGGGAAATTCCATAGACAGAGGAGCCTGCCGGGCTACAGTCCACGGGGTTGCAAAAGAGTCGGACACGACTGAGCAACCTTCATACTCACTCACTCACTCACGTATTCACCAGTCACAGAGGGATGACACAGGGCGGAGAACACACCGCTTCGTGACAGTCATTCATTGCAGAAACAGAAGACACAGCATAAAGGCCAGTTCGTGTGCATGTAGAGTATGTGTATCTGCACCACTTCAGTTCTTAACTTGCCATTACACAAATTTAGATACACAGCCTATTAAGGTCCCCGCAGTCTACTAGTTATGAGACACTGGGCAAGTCATAACTTCTCTAAGACCCAGCTTACGAGATAAAGCTAGTAAGTGAAGCTAGTAAAGCTAGTATCCCTCACTGCAAAATGAGGGGTAAAAAGAACACATTATCATGAGAAGATTAAATAAAATAATACACCTGAAGTACGAAACAAAATGATTGGCGTATTTAGCAATCACTCATATCTTAGCCATTATTGTTTTAATTTTTACTATTAAAAGACTAACTTTGGTGCCTGGCTTGTAATAGCTGCAAAGAAGATATTTGTGTGTGTGTGTGTGTGTGTGTGTGTGTGTGTGTGTGTGTGTGTGTGTTTATCACGAAATACCCATTCCCCTCCCCTTCTCCCACCCACAGCCCTGGCCCAGGCATTATTTTAAAGGGACTGCAATTCAGAATAAATATTTAAAAACCTCTACCACCATTCCCTACCACTTGCAGTCTGGCAGTGCCTACCTGTAGGGGGTCAAAGGCTACAGGTTCATTTCTCTAAAGCCAAGGACAGAGTGAAAGGGGTGGGGAGGAAGCCCATTGCCAATTGGTGACTCAGCAGAAGGCTGGTTTAGCGATCAGCATTATTGAACGGATTTCACTTTGCCCTACACCTAAGGTGATGAAACTGACAGAGGTCATGATTTCCAGAAAGAGCGAGAGAGAACCTCACTGTCCAGTCAACATTTGTTTTGCACAGGACAGAGTTCAAGTCCAAAGCTGCATGCAGGGGACTCCTGAATACATAATCCTCCTAGATGTTGTCATTTCACTTCAGGCTGATTCTACTAGAGATTGCCTGGGAGTGGGAAGTGAATCAGCATTTCTTGATGATCTAGCATGTGTTAAGCGTAGTAGTATGTGTTGTTTGCAATGTTGTAGGAAAAGCTAAATCTGTGATGTAGGTATAAACTCCAGTTTACAAATGGGAAAACTAGGGCTTAGAGAGAAACATTGTTACATTTTTTTAAGTGACAAAAATTAATGTAATAACTAGCAAGAGGCAGTTAGAATTTTAAAAATATTTTATCATGAACAATACTATAAAAATTAAGCAAATCACAGATACACATTTTAATAAATAATTACAAGGCAGACCCTCATAACTACCATCAGGTCAAAAAAATAAAACAAAGGCTTCTTGTGTATCCCTTCGAAATCAAAGCCTCTCACTTCCCTCCCAGATGTAATCACTCCATTGACTATGATGGTAATTGATTCTTTGCTGTATTTTAAATTTATCAATCTCTAAGCACTGTAGTTTTTTGAGCTTTTAACTTTATATAAATGGAAGGAAGTGTACTGTATGTATGTCAATTCTCCCCCAAATGATTTATTGATTCAACAATCCCAATCAAAATTCCAACAATTACTTTGATAAGCTGATTCTATCAGTTCAGTTCAGTTCAGTCGCTCAGTCATGTCCGACTCTTTGCGACCCCATAAATCGCAGCATGCCAGGCCTCCCTGTCCATCACCATCTCCCGGAGTTCACTCAGACTCACGTCCATAGAGTCCGTGAGGCCATCCAGCCATCTCATCCTCTGTCGTCCCGTTCTCCTCCTGCCCCCAATCCCTCCCAGCATCAGAGTCTTTTCCAATGAGTCAACTCTTTGCATGAGGTGGCCAAAGTACTGGAGTTTCAGCTTTAGCATCATTCCCTCCAAAGAAATCCCAAGGCTGATCTCCTTCAGAATGGACTGGTTGGATCTCCTTGCAGTCCAAAGGACTCTCAAGAGTCTTCTCCAGCACCACAGTTCAAAAGCATCAATTCTTCGGCGCTCAGC
Organism: Ovis aries; assembly: GCF_016772045.2. Lineage (NCBI taxonomy): Eukaryota > Metazoa > Chordata > Mammalia > Artiodactyla > Bovidae > Ovis > Ovis aries. Next base: position 16,960,314 of record NC_056059.1, on the reverse strand, counting down.
CCTCTTCACAGTCCAACTCTCACATCCATACATGACTACTGGAAAACCATAGCCTTGACTAGATGGACCTTAGTCAGCAAAGTAATGTCTCTGCTTTTGAATATGCTATCTAGGTTGGTCATAACTTTTCTTCCAAGGAGTAAGTGTCTTTTAATTTCATGGCTGCAGTCACCATCTGCAGTGATTTTGGAGCCCCCCCAAAATAAACTCTGACACTGTTTCCACTGTTTCCCCATCTATTTCCCATGAAGTGATGGGACCAGATGCCACGATCTTTGTTTTCTGAATGTTGAGCTTTAAGCCAACTTTTCACTCTCCTCTTTCACTTTCATCAAGAGGTTTTTGAGTTCCTCTTCACTTTCTGCCAGAAGGGTGGTGTCATCTGCATATCTGAGGTTTTTGATATTTCTCCCGGCAATCTTGATTCCAGCTTGTGTTTCTTCCAGTCCAGAGTTTCTCATGATGTACTCTGCATGTAAGTTAAATAAGCAGGGTGAAAATACACAGCCTTGACGGACTCCTTTTCCTATTTGGAACCAGTCTGTTGTTCCATGTCCAGTTCTAACTGTTGCTTCCTGACCTGCATACAGTTTTCTCAAGAGGCAGGTTAGGTGGTCTGGTATTCCCATCTGTTTCAGAATTTTCCACAGTTTATTGTGATCCACACAGTCAAAGGCTTTGGCATAGTCAAGAAAGCAGAAAGAGATGTTTTTCTGGAACTCTCTTGCTTTTCCATGATCCAGCGGATGTTGGCAATTTGATCTCTGGTTTCTCTGCCTTTTCTAAAACCAGCTTGAACATCAGAAAGTTCACGGTTCACGTATTGCTGAAGCCTGGCTTGGAGAATTTTGAGCATTACTTTCCTAGCATGTGAGATGAGTGCAACTGTGTGGTAGTTTGAGCATTGTTTGGCATTGCCTTTCTTTGGGATTGGAATGAAAACTGACCTTTTCCAGTCCTGTGGCCACTGCTGACTTTTCCAAATTTGCTGGCATATTGAGTGCAGCCCTTTCAAAGCATCATCTTTCAGGATTTGAAACAGCTCAACTGGAATTCTATCACCTCCACTAGCTTTGTTCATAGTGATGCTTTCTAAGGCCCACTTGACTTCATATTCCAGGATGTCTGGCTCTAGATGAGTGATCACACCATCTTGATTATCTGGGTCATGAAGATCTTTTTTGTACAGTTATTCTGTGTATTCTTGCCACCTCTTCTTAATATCTTCTGCTTCTTTTAGGTCCATACCATTTCTGTCCTTTATTGAGCCCATCTTTGCATGAAATGTTCCCTTGGTGTCTCTAATTTTCTTGGCGCGATCTCTAGTCTTTCCCATTCTGTTTTCCTCTATTTTTTTGCATTGATCACTGAAGAAGGCTTTCTTATCTCTTCTTGCTATTCTCTGGAACTCTGCATTCAGATGCTTATATCTTTCCTTTTCTCCTTTGCTTTTCACTTCTCTTCTTTTCACAGCCATTTGTAAGGCCTCCCCAGACAGCCATTTTGCTTTTTTGCATTTGATCCCTGTCTCCTGTACAATGTCACGAACCTCAGTCCATAGTTCATCAGGCACTCTGTCTATCAGATCTAGGCCCTTAAATCTATTTCTCACTTCCACTGTATAATCATAAGGGATTTGATTTAGGTCATACCTGAATGGTCTAGCGGTTTTCCCTACTTTCTTCAATTTGAGTCTGAATTTGGTAATAAGGAGTTCATGACCTGAGCCACAGTCAGCTCCTTGTCTTGTTTTTGTTGACTGTATAGAGCTTCTCCATCTTTGGCTGCAAAGATTATAATCAATCTGATTTCGGTGTTGACCATCTGGTGATGTCCATGTGTAGAGTCTTCTCTTATGTTGTCGGAAGAGGGTGTTTGCTATGACCAGTGCATTTTCTTGGCAAAACTCTATTAGTCTTTGCCCTGCTTCATTCTGCATTCCAAGGCCAAATTTGCCTGTTACTCCAGGTGTTTCTTGACTTCCTACTTTTGCATTCCAGTCTCCTATAATGAAAAGGACATCTTTTTTGGGTGTTAGTTCTAAAAGGTCTTGTAGGTCTTTATAGAACCATTCAATTTCAGCTTCTTCAGCGTTACTGGTTGGGGCATAGACTTGGATTGAATGGTTTGCCTTGGAGACGGACAGAGATCATTCTGTCGTTTTTGAGATTGGATCCAAGTACTGCATTTTGGACTCTTTTGTTGACCATGATGGCTACTCCATTTCTTCTGAGGGATTCTTGCCCGCAGTAGTAGATATAATGGTCATCTGAGTTAAATTCACCCATTCCAGTCCATTTTAGTTCGCTGATTCCTAGAATGTCGACATTCACTCTTGCCATCTCCTGTTTGACCACTTCCAATTTGCCTTGATTCATGGACCTGACATTCCAGGTTCCTATGCAATATTGCTCTTTACAGCATCGGACCTTGTTTCTATCACCAGTCACATCCACAGCTGGGTATTGTTTTTGTTTGGCTCCATCCCTTCATTCTTTCTGGAGTTATTTCTGCACTGATCTCCAGTAGCAAATTGGGCACCTAATGACCTGGGGAGTTCCTCTTTCAGTATCCTATCATTTTGCCTTTTCATACTGTTCAGGGGTTCTCAAGGTAAGAATACTGAAGTGGTTTGCCATTCCCTTCTCCAGTGGACCACATTCTGTCAGACCTCTCCACCATGACCCGCCCATCTTGGGTTGCCCCGTGGGCATGGCTTAGTATCATTGAGTTAGACAAGGCTGTGGTCCTAGTGTGATTAGACTGACTAGTTTTCTGTGAGTATGGTTTCAGTGTGTCTGCCCTCTGATGCCGTCTTGCAACACCTACCACCTTACTTGGGTTTCTCTTACCTTGGGCCTGGGGTATCTCTTCACGGCTGCTCCAGAAAAGCGCAGCCGCTGCTCCTTACCTTGGATGAGGGGTATCTCCTCACTGCCGCCCTTCCTGACCTTCAATGTGGGATGGCTCCTCTAGGCCCTCCTGTGCCTGCGCAGCCACTGCTCCTTGGACGTGGGGTTGCTCCTGCCGGCTGCCGCCCCTGGCCTCTAGTTTATACTGAAATACAAAGGGGCAAGAATTGGTGAGGAAGTCCACAAGAAAAGTAAAGTAGGAGAACCTGTCCTACTAGATGAAAAGACTTGTAAGCCATACTTATTAACACATTGTGGTTTTGTTCCAGGGATGGGTAAATAGACCACTGGAACAGAGTCGAGTCTAAAACAAACTCACATTTGTTTGGACACTAGATATATGACAAGGTGATACTCTGGAGAAAGGGTGGTCTTTTCAAAAGATGTTTCTTTGGCAACTGGGTAATCTAAACCAGAAAAAAGCTCAGATAGAAAAATCAATTCTAACTGGATTAAATATTTAAATGTGAAAGGCTATAAAACCTTTAGAAAATACATTGAAGTATATCTTCCTGACTTCAGGGTTGAGAAGGATTTTTTTAGACACAAAAGCAGAAATAAAACTAGCTTGGTTCGTTCCAAAGTCCATGCTCTTTCGACTGTGTTATGCTTTAGCAGAGGAACAAATAATATCTCTGTCCTGTGGCATTCCTTGATCTTGCATTTACATTCATGGAGGGTAAGGGAGAAAGAGAGACTTGATAAAAACTTGGAATAGCCTTGGAAATAAAGCTTTTCCTTAAACACAAAAATGTTAACATCACAAAGTAACATCTCCATTTGTGCAAAGTTGTGTGGAATGGATTTAATTCTGCTTTCCAGGGACTGAAGCTGAGTGGGGATGAGTACCAGCCTGAGGTTCAAGTTCTGGAGCTCGTCTCGGCTGGATACAGGGCTCCAGGGTCCTCATATCTGAATGCTTTGTCTTTGCTTCCAGTTGGACAATGCCAAGCTTGTGTAATCATGTACCAAAGCCCAGGTGCAGCTGGGACACATGGGCTGTAGTGGACGCTGCTGTGCTCTGCCCACGTTCCCTGGGACCTCACCAGGGGACATGTGTGGAATGCATCCTGTTGCAAGGACCTGCATCTCTTCTGCTTGCTCTCAAGCCAAGTGTGGGACTAGCTGGCGGTGTTGGAAAGTTGATCCTCCAGGAATAGCCATCAGTTCACGTTGCTTGGGAATTGGAAGATAAATAGATTTTAGCTTCCTTGAATATTGGGAAACTTCTGTAAACTCTGAGGCATTTTCCCACTGTCCCTCAAGCCCCCTGGGCAGGACTGCACCCAAGTTGCCCAAAGTAGTAACCTTCTCCCTAATACACACGATTAGCTACCTTCCCTCCCTCCCTCACCTCCCATCTCCCTGCCAGCACCCCTTGAGCTAATCCACTTGCACAAAGGCTTTCCCAGGGTTTATTCCTGAGGAACCCAGCGAGATCAGGGCCCAGGCAAAAGAAAGCAGATGACTGACCTGAGAAATGTGGAACCAGGGACTGGAGGTCTGTAATCCTGAGCTGCAGTGAGAGAATATTTGCTCCCAGGGAGGTGAACTGGACTTAGCTAGGTTTTTCAGAAATGGCTGTCAGGACTGATCTAAGAACACACAGAGACTAAGAAAGTAGTCATGACGGGATCTCAGACAGAGAAAAGGGGAAAGCCAGAGCTGGGCTGTCCCAGGAGGATTGGGGGGCAGTAATTCGGATGGACAGAGGGCTCAGCTGTGTTCTCCTCCCTTTTTATATGCATCCCGGTCACGTGGGCATCTGAGTGCTCTTAGTAGCATCCCTGCCATGCTGCATCCTTCTGGATGCAGAAAAGCAGTTCCCAATGGCCCCTCTGCCGGTATTTCCTCAGCAACCAATGGGGAAAAGGAGGCTCAGGTGGGCTCCCTGCTTGATCGCCAGGAGTGCAAGCTGAGAGAGCCATGCTGGCACCCACGTCTACTCCCACTGTGAGAGGATATTAGTCTTCCTTGGTTGCAAGTAACAGAAGCAAGTAACTTGAAGGACAGGGAAGCCAAGCGTGCTGCAGTCCCTGGGGTCACAAAGAGTCAGACAAAACTTAGCGACCGAACAACAACAACTTGAACTGTAACACAGATGAAAAGGGTGGGGGCGGAGGGATATGTCCAAGAGCAGGAATGCAGCGAAGCTCAGTGAGTGACTGGCAAGTGGAACTACAAGGCCCCAGGATTCACACCCTCTTCATATTTTTCTACCATTTTCTGCACAATTGCTTCACTCCGCGGACCCCTTTCTTTGTTCCTTGGTGAACAGGTATGTGACAGGCGAACATGCCTCTTTAACATACATGTGAGTTATATTTCCTGAATTTACAAGTTGTATTTCCAGCCCTATAAAAAGTTTTGGATCACTAACAGTTTCAAATGTTTTCTTTTCTTTTTTTGTGGCTTCAAATATTGAGATGAATGACACAACTATGTATGTACTCCTGATCTGCTCAGGTACAGCAAGTGGACTAAGTTCACAGAGCACCCACATGGCTATTAGGCATCTACCTGTATTAAGTAAAATTCACAAAGGAGGTGGTGGGAGGTCATTAGCTAGTACATTTGACAGATCCACCTAAAGATATCTAGAGAGGGGGACTAGATGACTACAGGCATGTCCCTTAACCTTCTTAGGTCTCTATTTCTTCCCAAATAAAATGAGGGGTTGAGAGTAAACACTTTTGTGGTCAATTCCAGCTTCAATCTGAGCATCTATAAACTCAGAGCCCATCCTTTTCACATTCTATGACATTCTCTAGAGATGGACAACCATTTCTGGGAACTGTGAGACATTTTACAGGAGAGCTGCCACATTTTAGGGACGATCCCTTTTCTTTCAAATTGGTTTGCATTATTTTCCTTCTGGAAATTGGAAGCAGACTAGGGTAACTATGAGGGTGGCTCAAGGGCAGGGCAGTCCAAGCAGCGTGGATGGAACCCTTCTGTCTCTTTGAACCCCTGGAAGAAAGGGAGATTGCAGACACCATGTAGGAGGTAGGCGGATGATTAGAACCGGATGGATCCTACCTGCTGGTTAGCTTCTCCCTTCCCTGCCACATATCACACCTTCCTGCCAAGTGACAGACAGCTCATTCTCTTCTACTTTAACTGTGAACTTGACCCTAGATGACAAGAGCAGGGAGATGGGAATAAATAAGCTTTCTTCAGTTGCACTCTCTCTCTGCTCCTCCTGGCCCTGTCAGTTATCCACTTATATGCCCCAGTGTACGTCAGATTGCTTTCCAACGCCGGTCGAGTCCAAGTCTCATCACACTTGGAGCTGCTCACACTCCGGGAAGGCTCTAAGCTTTCGCTCTCTCTGTCTCCTTTGGAGAGAGAGCGGGGCCCTGGAGCTCCTCCCACTTTGCCATGGCTCCACCCACCTAGCCTCCAGGTGCTACCCCAGGCTCCTCCCACCTCTAACAGCTGCTTCTGTCCCCTCTGGGCAATCATTTCAGCAAGCGCAGCCACCCTGGCCTTCTGCATCAAAAGGTCACCCATTGCCACGCCCCTGTATTTTCCCTAGAATTCCTGGGCCTGGAACCGTCAGAGATCCTACCCTGGAATGAATGGTGAACATAGATCCAATTTCCAAGCCTCATGTCCTTACAACTGTTCTTTATAATAATAACCATACCTATGGAGCACTTCCTCTTTCCACTCTCTTCTAATTTTCTCAAACAGCACGTGTCAAATGAAGGAGCGCTTTCCTGTGGGAAGACCAGTGCCAGAGGGTTAACAGATAGCTAGAGGCGACAGCTGGGCCGGGGCTACAGATAGCACTTCGGATCCTCTCCATTCCCAAGGCAGCCAGCTTTCAGCTCAACTCCCCGCCCCTTAACAAGGAGCCGGTAGTCATTTTCTTCTTTGCCACCTCCTCTTATCTCCCCGCTCAGTGCAAACAAGGATGGAGCAGGAGGAAAGCAGACACTGGTTTTTCTTCTCAATTGGAGGATAACTGCTTTACAATGTTGATTTCTGCCATACAACACGAATCAGTCATGTCCGCTCCCTCCTGCCTCTCTCTGCCCACCCATCACATCCCATCCCATCCCACCCCTCTAGATTGTCACAGAGCTGGCTTAAAATTTGGCATTCAAAAAATGCAGACCATAGCATCTGGTCCCATCACTTTATGGCAAATAGATGGGGAAATAATGGAAACAGTGACAGACTTTATTTTCTTGGGCTCCAAAATTACTGTGGATGCTGACTGCAGCCATGAAATTAAAAGATGCTTGCTCCTTGAAAGAAAAGCAATGACAAACCTAGACAGCGTATTTAAAAGCAGAGACGTTACTTTGCCAACAAAGGTCTGTAGAGTCAAAGCTATGGTTTCTCCAGTAGCCATGTACGGTTGTGAGAGCTGGACAACAAAAAAGACTGAGTACCAAAGAACTGATGCCTTTGAACTGTGGTGCTGGAGAAGACTCCTGAGAGTCCCTTGGACTGCAAGGAGATCCAACCAGTCAATCCCAAAGGAAATCAACCCTGAATATTCATTGGAAAGACTGATGCTAAAGCTGAAGCTCCAATACTCTAGCCACCTGGTGCAAAGAGCTGACCCATTAGGAAAGACCCTGATGCTGGGAAAGGCTGAAGGCAGGAGGAGAAGGGGACAACAGAGGATGAGATGGTGGATGGTATCACCGATGCAACGGACAAGAGTTTGAGTAGGCTCTGGGAGTTGGTGATGGACAGGGAAGTCTGGCGTGCTGTGGTTCATGGGGTCACAAAGAGTCGGACACGACTGAGCGACTGATAACAACAACCGGGTGAGTCCCTGTGTTTCACAGCAACTCCCCACTCACTGCCCGCCTTACATATGGTAATATATATGTTTCAGTGCTACTCTCTCTGTCTGTCCCTCCCTCTCCTTCCCCTGCTGTGTCCACAAGTCTGTTCTGTACGTCAGCAAAGCAGACTTTTTTTAACCACGTGTGAGGATACAGACTTTGGTGTGATCAGAGAAAGACAGGGAAGGGAGTTGCTCTGCAGACTCAACTATTCCACACGCATCCCCATACACACAGATACAACAGAAAAATTAATGTGTGCATTACATTGCTCTAACTACACCTTGCTAATAATTCTTCACGTAGCTTTTTCCAAAGAAAAAGTTTTTTCTAGATTAAGAGCTTTTACAAATAAGTTTTTCCATGCTAGCATTTCTCAGTCTTTTCTTCTTTGGTTTCCAAATTGTGTAACATCTTTAGAAAGGTTTTCTGTTCTTTATGGTTATATATATTTTAAAATAAGTTTGTTTACTTTTAAATACTTTAATTTGTTACCTAAGGGTGTTTAACCAAGGGACAGGTCTGGACTATGGATCTAGCTTCATTTTCCTCTAGGAGGCCGCCTAGTTCTCCCAGCCCCATTAAGAAATAAGCCACCAGTTATGGGCAGTTGAAAGAATAGAAGTGGGACTTTCCTGGTGGCCCAGTGGTTAAGAATCTGTCTTGCAATGCAAGGGGCAGGGGTTTGAGCCTTGGTCTGGGAACTAAGGTTCCATAGGCAGCACATGAAGCAACTAAGACCCAACATAGCCAAATAAATACATATTAAAAAACAGACTAAATGTGTGATATCTATAGTTTTGAGTTTTTACATATATTTTGTTAGTTGTATCTTATATTATTGCTACAGAAAAGTAACAAATAGGTTTACATACATACTACACAAACTACTCAGGAAAAAAAAATTTGCTCAATATGCTTAAATATATTCATAGTTACAAAATTGTGGCTTTGGTGAGAAAGTGCAGTGAGGATGCAAGAATAAAATAGCAATATTTGATTAAAATAATTAAGACAGCTGAAACAGTGGTTAGCATTGTTGACTAAAAAAGATACACAACTTAAGAGTTGAGAGTTCAATTTTATTTGGGGCAAAATGAGGACTGAAGCCAGGAGCTCAGATAGCTCCGAGAGACTGCTCAAATAAGCCATGGGGGAAGGTCAATATATTAATATGTGATTTTATTGAAGGGGGAGTTCAATGCAGCCAAGCACTTATTTTACAAAACATTTTCTGCCTGTCACAAGGAGCTGATGTCACCATGAAGGGGTTTACTGCTTTTCTAGATACGAGGAGACGCAAGGGTTGGGTTCATGAAATCAGTTCCAGAAAATGTCTAACTATCTAAAGACCTGTTCTACCAGTTTCCCTGGAGCACAGAGTGCCTCATTCTCTACCCTGAATGCCCCTCAATGCGTTTTGAAGGTGGAACAGCACAGGGTTCAAATGCACTTTTTGTTGTTGTTCAGTTGCTGGCAAGTGCCAATTTGTAGTTGGCAGCATTTATGAAAAGTCAGCAGAAATTTGCAGCCTCTGAGAAGCTACGTGTACTTTCCTCTGTGAGCAGATAAAGACAAATTAAGAAGAGTAGCAAGATACATGAATCTGGAGAAGACAAATCTTGGAGGGAGGCAATTTTGAAAGGGCTTTTTCAGGTCAAAATGTAGGTGGGTAAGGCCAATTCTATTATTTTGGTGGGATCAAAAATGCTCAGTTCTCTGTCCCAAGTAGGTTTTCATACAAATGGAGAAAATTGAATTGGTAACATAAGAGGGTGAAACACTCTATCCCTTACATTCTCCTTACCTGCCTATAAACGTTACAAGTATAATTATAAGTAGCCTTGGGACTGGATTCCTTTTCTACAATTGATTTTACCATTTCTTTATTTAATATTTAACTATACTAAATGATTTTTGGAAAAGGAGTGAGGGGCAGCAACCTTTGAACCAGTAAAGGCCACAAGGAGTAGCCTTGACATCCTCATAAATTCTAAGAGTTTCCCAAAGTCAATCTTAAACTCCAATAAGTAAAGGAAAGCAAAGTGTTAACCTTGCAAAAGCTTCTCGAAGACCAGGACCCTAATTCTCAGCAATCTGATTAGAATTTCTGCCCCTTAAACCCTGCACCTAGAAAACCACATTTCAAGTATCTTTATTTGATGTATATATAATTTATAAATAAATATATAATTTAAAAGTCATGTGACTGTATTTTCCTAATTATGCCAATGCCCGGCAGGGGGTGGGGGGTGGGGGAGGAACAGATATTTTGATGATATCAGCACTAAAAATGTTCTGAGTAGCATTAAGAAGAAGGTTGTAATGAAAGTATTTTTCTTGTTATTCATTTATTCACTCACATTCATTCACCAACGGATAAATATGTTCCTGTTAGCAAATGCTGGCTTGCAAAAATGGGAAAACAATTTAAATTAGCTTAATGAGCAAAAAGGATTTACTGGCTCATTTAACTGGAATGTCCAGAGGAAGAGCAGGCTTTAGGGTTGATTTTTTTCAGTGGTTCAATGACGTGTTTCTCTTCATAGAGGTATTACTTTTATCCTCAGGCTGCCTAAGTGTCTGTGGAAGTTTTCGATTCACATCCTCAAAACAGAAGAGTTCTGTTGTAGCATTCACTCTGCTGGGAACAGCTTAGGCCAGTGGTCCATGGACTGCAGGCCAAGGAATGGGAAATGCTGACTGACTGTGCTAACAGGTGTGTGTATGTGTGAGTGTTGGACGTCCATTTGGAAATCTAGCCCTGTAAAGAGGAGGGAAAGAAGAAATGTGTGCTGGAGCAGCAGATGAGAAACATTCAGTGTAGAAATTGTTTGTGCTCCATCCCTTGTGTGTGCGTGCTAAGTCGCTTCAGTCATGTCCGACTCTGTGCGACGCTATGGATTGTAACTCGCCAAGCTTCTCTGTCCATGGGATTCTCCAGGCAAGAATACTGGAATGGGTTATCATGCCCTCCTCCAGAGGATCCTCCCCACCCAGCGGTGGAACCAGCATCTCTTGCATCTCCTGCATTTGCAGATAGGTTCTTTGACCACTAGCACCACCTGGGAAGCCTGTGCTCCGCTCATTGGAGATAAAAATGCAAATCAGAGCACTGGTGCTCTCCAGGACCTCAAAGGGAGATGGTTGAGAGAAGACTTATTTCCTGAATGACTACACATCAATGTGCTTTCAATACACTGTTACCAAACTTTTATGCTGTTATCAGTCTCAAGAGAGAGAGCCGTGTTACATTTTGCTTGACGTATGGGCACTCAGTTCAGTCGCTCAGTCGTGTCCGATTCTTTGCCACCCTATTGCCTGCAGGACGCCAGGCTTCCCTGTCCATCATCAGCCCCCAGAATTGCACTCTGGAATCACCGCAGTTAGCTAGTGAAAACATACCCACACACAAAATGTAAAGGAAGCATTGGGTAAGAAGAGAAGAAACCTAGGACATCTAAGATTCTAATTCTTTTTGTTTGACTGTATTTGTTTGTAACAAGTTTCTCATTCTGCATTGGAGAAAAGAAAATGAAACATATTCTTCCTTCCTAGATCTCCTTTATTTTAGGATATTCCCATGTATTTTAGGTGTTCGTGCGACTTGTCTCTCACTTGTAAACTATCATTGTAGTAGACTGAATAATAGCCCCTAAGAGATATCCTGTCCAAATCTCTGGAACTGTGAACATTATCTTATATCCGAAGGGACTTTGCAGATGTGACTAAGGATTTTTGAGATGGAGCGATTACCCTGGATGATCCACCTGGGTCTGCTGTAATCACAAGGGTCCTAATAAGCAGGAGGCAAGAAGGTCAAAGACGGAGGGGATGGGATGACAGATATAGAAGTTGGAGGGAGGCACTTTGAAGGTGGAGGAAGTGGATCAGGAGCCAAGCAATGCAGGTGGTCTCTAAAAACTGGAGAAAACAAAGAAACAGATTCTCCCCTGGAGCCTGCATAAAGAACCAGCCCTGCCAATACCTTGCTTTTTAACCCCTTAGGATTCCTTTTGGACTTCTGACCTTCAGAACACAAAGAGAATAAATGTGTGTTTTAAGCCACTAAATTTGTGATAATTTGTTACAGCAGCAAAGCAAACTAACACAGAACCTCTCCTCTGCTTTCAAACTCACCCCTTTGCTCTCTACCCTGCAGCCACCTTAGAGAGATCTTCAGATTATACATTTTAGGTAATATATAATGCAAACATGCTTGCTTAAAGCTCTTCACAGGCCACTCCATAGTTTAGAAGATAAAGTCCAAATTCCTTTGTAAATTGCCTTCATATACCTTCGCCACCCTTACCTTTTCTCCCTCCTCCTGTCTTCGCTTTCTCTTTCTTTTCATTGGTTCTCATTCTAGACACTGGGCTTTCTCAATGCTGTTTCTCTGTCTGGAAGGCGGTGCCACCCTGCTCTGTTTCTTCAAGGTCTCCTGGATCATGAAGACGTCAGGACCATCCTGGATAGAGTTGATTGCTCTTTTCAAAGTTTCCATCACACTCCCTATGCACCTTGATGATAGGTACACCTTCCTGACTGTGAGTCAAGAAAGGGGCAGGCTGAAGTTTCAAAAGAATGATATAGCAGTTGACAATATTACATAAGCTGGTTAGAACCACCTAGGTCCAAGCTGGCAGAAGAGTTGACTTTCAGTATATCTTGAGCCTCATTGTATGTCATGTTAATATATTAACGTATGCTACACAACACATCCACAGGCACCATGAGAGTTCTGAAGTGCAAGTGAAGTCGCTTAGTCGTGCCTGACTCTTTGCGACCCCATGGACTGGGGTCTACCAGGCTCCTCCGTCCATGGGATTCTCCAGGCAAGAGTACTGGAGTGGGTTGCTATTTCCCTCTCCAGGGGAATCTTCTCGACCCAGGGATCGAACCAGCATTGGAAGTAGATGCTTTTAACCTCTGAGCCACCAGGGAAGCACTGACAGTTCTGAAACTGACCATAAAAGGCTAAAAAGTGGGTGGTGACCCAGTTCCTGGAAATTCCCATCCCTTCCCCAAAACGGTCCTCCCACTCATTAGCCTAGGATATTACCCTGCTCATAAAAACTAACCACCCCCACACCTTAGGGCATGCTCTCCCTTTCTGAGACAGAATGCATTCTGTCTGTCTCTGAAGAAACCTACTTTTACTTTACAATGGCTGGCTTGCACCGCACTTGGCAGCCAGTCCCAGGGGACTCGCTTGAGCCCTGGGACACGACTGTCTTCTCACATCCCATTTTCCCCTGCGACAATAGCACGTACTGCCTGGTGTTGTCATTGTGCCATTTACATCTGATGCTTCTGAAAGGCACTGATCCTAGGCAAGAAAACCAGAGTGAAAGTGAAGTGATGCTTCTGAAAGGCACTGATCCTAGGCAAGAAAACCAGAGTGAAAGTGAAGTGATGCTTCTGAAAGGCACTGATCCTAGGCAAGAAAACCAGAAGAGCTCAAGAAATATTTGCCAAAGGGATCACGTATCTTGACTGTGCCACCCAGCCTGCCTGTAAGACTCCACTGAGCCGCGCCATCTCTCTTTTCCTCCTCTAATGCAGTGTAGTTGGGCTTTTCGATGGTTCCTCTGAGTTGATATTTACCAAACAGACCTACATCTTCATAGGTTTTCACCCCTCTTCAGTCATAGACGTTCAAGCCTGAGAAATGCTCTAGGAGGCGTTGGAGTGGGATGCTGGGCTAAAGGATGCTGTTACTTTGAACACACACATTGTATCTATGGAAACAAATACAGAAAGAGCAGACCTAGCGTGGGAATATTTTTAGAAGAAAAGATAGATAAGAATTCCAAGTCATGGGAAATTAAAGTCAACCTTTCAATTCAGTTCAGTTGCTCAATCGTGTCTGACTCTGCAACCCCAGGGATTGCAGCATGCCAGGCTTCCCTGTCCATCACCAACTCTCAGAGTTTGCTCACACTCATGTCCATTGAGTCAGTGAAGCCATCCAACCATCTCATCCTCTGTCATCCCCTTCTCCTCCTGCCTTTAATTTTCCCCAGCATCAGGGTCTTGTCCAATAAGTCAGTTTTTCACATGGTTCAGTTCGGTTGCTAAGTCATGTCTGACTCTTTGTGACCCCATGGACCACGGCAAGCCAGGCCTCCCTGCCCATCACCAACTCCCAAAGTTTACTCAAACTCATGTCCATTGAGTCAGTAATGCCATCCAGCCATCTCATCCTCTGTCATCCCCTTCTCCCACCTTCAATCTCTCCCAGCATCAGGGTCTTTTCAAATGAGTCAGTTCTTTGCATCAGGTGACCAAAGTATTGGAATTTCAGCTTCAGCATCAGTCCTTCCAATGAATATTCAGGACTGATTTCCTTCAGGAATGACTGGTTCAATCTCCTTGCAGTCCAAGGGACTCCAAAGAATCTTTTCCAACACTATAGTTCAAAAGCCTCAATTCTTCAGTACTCAACTCTCACATCCATACATGACTACTGGAAAAACCATAGCTTCAACTAGATGGACCTCTGTTGGCCAAGTAATGTCTCTGCTTTTTAATGTGCTGTCTAGGTTGGTCACAGCTTTTCTTCCAAGGAGCAAGCATCTTTTAATTTCATGGCTGCAGTCACCATCTGCAGTGATTTTGGAGCCAAAAAAATAAAGTCTCTCACTGTTTCCATTGTCTCTCCATCTACTTGCCATGAAGTGATGGGACCAGATGCCTTGATCTTAGTTTTCTGAATGTTGAGTTTTAAGCCAACTTTTTCACTCTCCTCTTTCACCTTCAAGAGGCTCTTTAGTTCTTCTTTGCGTTCTGCCATTAAGGGTGGTGTCATCTGCATATCTGAGGTTATTGACATTTCTCCCAGCAGTCTAGATTCCAACTTGTGCTTCATCCAGCCTGGCATTTTGCATAATGTACTCTGCATATAAGTTAAATAAGCAGGGTGACAGTATACAGCCTTGACATACTCCTTTTCCTATTTGGAACCAGTCTGTTGTTCCATGTCCAGTTCTAACTGTTGCTTCCTGACCTGCATATAGGTTTCTCAGGAGGCAGGTCAGGTGGTCTGGTATTCCCATCTCTTTCAGAATTTTCCATAGTTTATTGTGATCCACACAGTCAAAGCCTTTAGCATAGTCATTGAAGGAGAAGTAGATGCTTTTCTGGAACTCTCTTGCTTTTTTGATGATCCAGTGGGTGTTGGCTATATTTGATCTCTGATTCCTCTCCCTTTTCTAAATCCAGCTTGAACATCTGGAAATTCTCAGTTCATGTACTGTTGAAGCCTTTTAGCCTTTAATGTTTTCAAAGTACTTAAAAAAAACACAAACTTACATGAGGCTGGTGATTCCTTCATTATTATTCCTCACCCTTCCCAGGCTTGCCTTCCCTACTTCCTTACGTCTCCTTCTGGGTGTTACTCCTAAACAAACTATCTGCCCCCAGGTTCTTGTCTCAGGGTGTATTTCTCAAAAAACCCAAGATAAGGCGTTGTTTAAAACTTCACGGTTACACATTAGTGAAAGTCAAGTCTTTATGACTTAATCAAGGAGATGAAGCTAAGAAAATTTTCTTATCCTTTCATTTAGAAGTCTCACTGCCTATTCTAATCATCTGGCAACTTTGAGGGTACCTGTTTTTCTTTCCCCAACTGGCAGCAATTCCCTCTTGAGGGGCCATATCTGCCTGCCTTCCCAGGTTATAGCACCCAGAATCAAGCCAGATCTGATATAACACTAATGTAGGACTATCTAATGCAAACATGTCATTAAAAAAATAAAGACTGTTTTCTATCACTCTTGGATTTGACCTGTGAAGCTTTCAAAAAGACACATGGAAACAATCACAATGAAAAGATTTCATGCATTTTTGGAGGGAAAGCTTTTTTATTCATATTATATTTGGGTTTTGCCATATTAGAGGATTTTGGAGAAACTCTTAGGTTTTATTTTCACAGCTCTAGATTTCTTTCTTTTCATTTATTTATTTGGCTGCGTGTGTCTTAGTTGAGGCATGAGGGCTTAGTTGCCCCGTGGCATGTGGGATCTTAGTTCTTCAACCAGAGAAGGAATACCCATTCCCTGTGTTGGAAAGCAGATTCTTAACCACTGGACCACCAGGGAAGTCCAAGGGCTACAGATTTCTTTCTTCTTCTTTTTTTTTTAGATTTATCCTTTAAGGTTTAATAGGCCCCAAACTTAGCATAGTTTTCAATGTGAGGCCATACATATAGCTAATACTAAATACTCACTCTGGAAAGCTAAGATAAAGTAGCAGTGTTAACAGGTTCTAAGAACTGTCCTGAACATTAAATCAGTGTGTGGGTTGTTCAGCATGAGATTTTTTGTTGTTTCTTTTCATTTAAATGGATTTTTCAACTGTGATAGGTTGAACTATTTATACAACATTTATAAATGGGCACTTATTTGATTGTATGTTCAAAAGCCACAAAACACCACATCAAAGCCACGTCAGTTTAGCAGCAACATAACTGTAATATACTATCTTTTCTGGTGCATCTTATTTGAATTTACAAGGAATATTTCTCCGATTAATTTTAAAACAAGATTTGGCAGGCGCATCGCACACCCTACAAAGCCAGAGTGAGTAAATGTCTTTTCTCCCCTAAACATATATGCCCTGATTTGTGACCATATTCTCTTAAACCACAATTTATCTGGCTTTGAAGTTCACTGAATTTTTACCACTGAAACCTGCTGGCTAAGCCGTGAAGCACCCAAACATTCACTCTCAGTGCAGCATGATGGGGGGAAGCGAGGCTGAGTGGCGGTGGTTTCCATTTCGTACGTCGAAGTTCTGCCACACTGTGCCCTACCGCTTGCTCCCGTGTCACCAGACTCACTCCCCTAGTTGTCACAAGTTTCTGTACACGCCTGTGGTTCTCTTGGGTTTGTAGTGTTCATGCCCTGCTCATCTTGTTACCTCCTTGACTCAGCTTTGGCTCTTAATAACACCATTTTTAAGAAAAGGCCACTTATGCCATTATCAAATCTTTGAACTTTTACTGACTATACTTTGCCTCATACCTTCTTTTCGTGTGTTTGTATACTTTGAGGGCAAAGCTGATGCAAGAGAGTGCCCTGGAATAGAATTTTTTGTTTATGTGTTTTTTATGTTTTTCTAAGAATCCTTGAAACTACTTGGTCAGGAACAACCTGGAAGAAAAATGCTACATATTGTACATTTCCTCAGGAAATTCAGTCCTGAAATGTTTTATTTAAGGATGCCTGCTCTGTAGCTAAGTCAAGTCTGACTCTTTGAGACCCCAGGGACTATAGCTCGCCAGGCTTCTCTGTCCATGGGATTTTCCAGGCAAGAATACTGGAGTGGGTTGCCACTTCCTCATCCATATAGATTTCTTGTTTGATATTTTATTCTTTATTTAGAAATAAAGTGACTCAATTTGAAGGATCAGTTACAATTTTTTATAATTCACTGGAAAATTTTCCCATTGAATATGTAAATTATTCTTTTGTTTGAGGATCCTGAAGCAGTTGTTTATAACAATAACTTCTCACATGTTCATAGAAAGGCCAACTCCATTTAAATTACCAACTGTAGACGTTTTATTTTTTATTCAAATGCATCACAGCCATCTTGACTTTTATAATGTTGAATATCAGAGAAAATTCATCATCTTGCTCCTTTTAAAGTAGATGCATAATGACCTCAACGTTTAGAATAAAAATGATTAAACTAACCTAGTTGTCATGCATCTGACTGTGGACTCCAAGAGCTAGGAAGGCTCTGATTTTTCAAATAATTGCACTTTGGCTCTTGACTCATACTGTAGTGTGGAGTCTCAATCTGACACTTTTTAAGCTGAATGGGGGTAAGAAAACACCCAGTTCATGTGTTGCCCACAGAAACAGCTGACCTTCGCATTTCCTCCTCAAGGCTTGATTATAAACAAAGAGTGTCTCTGCATGTTTCTGTAGAAATGGGACATTCTCTACCCTGACCTTTCAAACACAGTTTAGGCCTGACGCTGAGCCACTTCATGCATACAAACAAAGTTTCTGGAGTAAAACACTCTTTGACCACAGATCAGAAAGAAGGGGTCTTATTGGCTTTCACACTCATTTCATATATATTTGTCAAATATGAATATACTGCTATTAACCTACATAGCTTTAAAGAGTGAATTTTACTGTATAAATGATACTTCATATGTAATTAAACTCAAATTAAAAAAAATTAATCAATGCTTGGGAAATAGGTTTCAATGAAGAAAGACTGGAATAAATGGGTTTATTTCATTTAGAAAAGATAAATGTGTGAATTGTTTAATAATGTTTAATAAAATGCCAGTTTTCCCCTCCACCTTAAAGGTCACTATGCACCATTATATTTTATAAAAAGGAAAAAACTTAGATTCAACTATATGTAGTCTAGTGGTCTTCAGGAGAGTTGTCGTGGGCTTTGTCTTGCCATTCTAGAAGACACACATAGAGTGGTTATTAGTCCCCTGAAGTCCAATTTTCTTTAAGGACTCCTTGCAAGGGTGATTTATGCAGATAAATTTATTTGTTTTTTTAATTCTCCGTAAGGTCACCATTAAGCCCACCATACAGCTGCCAGAACTTACACAGGGCTGGGGAAACAGACTCTTGGAGGGCACAAACAAAACCTTGTGCCCACAAGGACCCTGGAGAAAGAAGCAGTGACCCCACAAGAGACGGACCCAGACTTGCCTGTGAGTGTCCAGGAGTCTCCGGTGGAGGTGTGGGTTGGCAGTGGGCTGCTGCGGGGTTGAGGGTACCGAGTGGGGCAGTGCATGCATGGGATCTTTTGAAGGCAGTCCCCATTATCTTCATTACCTCCAGCCATGGTTTAGCTTCAGGTCAAACAGCAGGGAGGGAACACAGCCCCACCCACCAACAGAAACTTGGATTAAAGATTTACTGAGCATGGCCCCACCCATCAGGACAAGACCCAGTTTCCCCCTCAGTCAGTCTCTCCCATCAGGAAGCTTCCATAAGCCTCTTATTCTTCTCATCAGAAGGCAGACAGAATGAAAACCACAATCACAGCAAATGAACCAACCTGATCACATGGACCACAGCCTTATCTAACTCAATGAAAGTATGATCCATGCCCTTAGGGCCACCTAAGACAGATGGGTCATGGTAGAGAGCTCTGACAAAATGTGGCCCACTGGGGAAGGGAATGGCAACCATTTCAGTATTCTTGCCTTGAGAACCCCATGAACAGTATAAAAAGGCAAAAAGATAGGACACTGAAAGACGAACTCCCCAGGTTGGTAGGTGCCAAATTTGCTACTGGAGATCAGTGGAGAACTAACTCCAGAAAGGATGAAGAAATGGAGCCAAAGCAAAAACAACACCCAGCTGTGGATGTGACTGGTGATGGAAGTAAAGTCCAATGCTGTAAAGAGCAATATTGCATAGGAACCTAGAATGCTAGGTTCACAAGTCAAGACAAATTGGAAATGGTCAAACAGGAGATGGCAAGAGTGAACATTGACATTTTAGGAATCAGTGAACTAAAATGGACTGGAATGGGTGAATTTAACTCAGATGACCATTATATGTACTACTGTGGGCAAGAATCCCTTAGAAGAAATGGAATAGCCCTCATAGGCAACAAAAGAGTCCAAAATGCAATACTTGAATGCAATCTCAAAAGTGAGAGAATTATCTCTGTTCGTTTCCAAGGCAAGCCATTCAATATCACAGTTATCCAAGTCTATGCCCTGACCAGTAATACTGAAGAAGCAGAAGTTTAATGGTTCTATAAAGATCTACAAGACCTTCTAGAACTAACAACCAAAAAAAAATGTCCTTTTCATTATATGGGACTGGAATGCAAAAGTAGGAAGTCAAGAGATACCTGGAGTAGTAGGCAGGAGTATACTACTACTTGGAGTACAAAACGAAGCAGGTCAAAGGTAAACAGTTTTGCCAAGAGAACACACTGGTCATAGCAAACACCCTCTTCCAACAACACAAGACAAGACTCTACACATGGACATCACCAGATCACCAGATGGTCAATATTGAAATCAGATTGGTTATATTCTTTGCAGCCAAAGATGGAGAAGCTCCATACATTCAGCAAAAACAAGACCAAGAGCTGACTGTTGCTCAGATCATGAACTCCTTAATGCCAAATTTCGACTTAAATTGAAGAAAGTAGGGAAAACCACTAGAACTAGACCATTCAGGTATGACTTAAATCAAATCCCTTATGATTTCACAGTTCAGTTCAGTTCAGTCGCTCAGTCGTGTCCGACTCTTTGTGACCCCATGAATCGCAGCACACCAGGCCTCCCTGTCCATCACCAACTCTCAGAGTTCACTCAAACTCATGTGCATAGAGTTGGTGATGCCATCCAGTCATCTCATCCTCTGCCTTCCCCTTCTCTTTCTGCCCTAAATCCCTCCCACATCAGGGTCTTTTCCAGTGAGTCAACTCTGCATCAGGTGGCCAAAGTATTGGGGTTTCAGCCTCAGCATCAGTCCTTCCAATGAGCACCCAGGACTGGTCTCCTTTAGGATGGACTGGTTGGATCTCCTTGCAGTCCAAGGGACTCTCAAGATTCTTCTCCCACACCACAGTTCAAAAGCATCAATTCTTAGTTGCTTAGCTTTCTTCACAGTCCAACTCTCACATCCATACATGACCACTAGAAAAACCATAGCCTTGACTAGACTGACCTTTGTTGGCAAAGTAATGTCTCTGCTTTTGAATATGCTATCTAGGTTGGTCATAACTTTCCTTCCAAGGAGTAAGTGTCTTTTAATTTCATGGCTGCAGTCACCATCTGCAGTGATTTTGGAGCACCAAAAAATAAAGTCTCACACTGTTTCCACTGTTTCCCCATCTATTTCCCATGAAGTGATGGGACCGGATGCCATGATCTTCGTTTTCTGAATGTTGAGCTTTAAGCCAACTTTTCACTTTCCTCTTTCACTTCAAGAGGCTCTTTAGTTCCTCTTCACTTTCTGCCAGAAGGGTGGTGTCATCTGCATATCTGAGGTTATTGATATTTCTCCTGGCAATCTTGATTCTAGCTTGTGTTTCTTCCAGCCCAGCGTTTCTCATGATGTACTCTGCATAGAAGTTAAATAAGCAGGGTGACAATAAACAGCCTTGACGTAGTCCTTTTCCTATTTAGAACCAGTCTGTTGTTCCATGTCCAGTTCTAACTGTTGCTTCCTGACCTGCTAACAGATTTCTCAAGAGGCAGGTCAGGTGGTCTGTATTCCCATCTGTTTCAGAATTTTCCACAGTTTATTGTGATCCACACAGTCAAAGGCTTTGGCATAGTCAATAAGGCAGAAATAGATGTTTTTCTGGAACTCTCTTGCTTTTTCCATGATCCAGCGGATGTTGGCAATTTGATCTCTGGTTTCTCTGCCTTTTCTAAAACCAGCTTGAACATCTGGAAGTTCACAGTTCACGTATTGCTGAAGCCTGGCTTGGAGAATTTTAAGCATTACTTTACTAGTCTGTGAGATGAGTGCTATTGTACGGTAGTTTGAACATTCTTTGACATTGCCTTTCATTGGGATTGGAATGAAAACTGACCTTTTCCAGTCCTGTGGCCACTGCTGACTTTTCCAAATTTGCTGGCATATTGAGGGCAGCACTCTCACAGCATTATCTTTCAGGATTTGAAATAGCTCAACTGGAATTCTATCACCTCCACTAGCTTTGTTCGTAGTGATGCTTTCTAAGGCCCACTTAACTTCACATTCCAGGATGTCTGGCTCTGGATTAGTGATCACACCATCTTGATTATCTGGGTCATGAAGATCTTTTTTGTGCAGTTCTTCTGTGTATTCTTGCCACCTCTTCTTAATATCTTCTGCTTCTGTTAGGTTCATACCATTTCTGTCCTTTATCGAGCCCATCTTTGCATGAAATGTTCCCTTGGTATCTCTAATTTTCTTGAAGAGGTCTCTAGTCATTCCCATTCTGTTGTTTTCCTCTATTTCTACAGTGAAAGTGAGAAATATTTTCAAGGGGTTAGATCTGATAGAGAGTGCCTGAAGAACTGTGGATGGAGGTTCGTGACACTGTATAGGAGGCAGTGATCAAGACCATCCCCAAGAGAAAGAAATGCAAAAAGGCAAAATGATCGTCTGAAGAGGCCTTACAAATAGTTGAGAAAAGAGGATAAGCTAAAGGCAAAGGAGAAAAGGAAAGATATACCCATTTCAATACAGAGTTTCAAAGAATAGCAAGGAGAAATAAGAAAGCCTTCCTCAGTGAACAATGCAAAGAAATAGAAGAAAACAATAGAATGGAAAAGACTAGAGATCTCTTCCAGAAAATTAGAGATATAAAGGGAACATTTCATGCAAAGATGGGCACAATAAAGGACAGAAATGGTATGAACCTAACAGAAGCAGAAGATATTAAGAAGAGGTGGCAAAAATACACAGAACAACTACACAAAAAAGATCTTCATGACCCAGTTAACCATGATGGTATGATCACTCACCTAGAGCCAGACATCCTGGAATGCGAAGTCAAGTGGGCCTTAGGAAGCATTACTACGAACAAAGCTGATGGAGGTGATGGAATTCCAGTTGAAATCCTAAAAGATGATGCTGTGAAAGTGCTGCACTCAATATGCTAGCAAAAAAATTTGGAAAACTCAGCAGTGGCCACAGGCCTGGAAAAGGTCAGTTTTCATTCCAATCCCAAAGAAAGGCAATGCCAAAGAATGTTCATACTACTGCATGATTGCTTCATCTCATTTGCTAGCAAAGTAATGCTATAAATTCTCCAAGCCAAGCTTCAACAGTACTTGAACTGTGAACTTCCAGATGTTCAAGCTGGTTTTAGAAAAGGCAGAGGAACCAGAGATCAAATTGCCAACATCCGCTGGATCATGGAAAAAGCAAGAGAGTTCCAGAAAAACATCTACTTCTGTTTTATCGACTGTGTCAAAGCCTTTGACTGTGTGGATCACAATAAACTGTGGAAAATTCTGAAACAGATGGGAATACCAGATCACCTGACCTACCTCCTGAGAAATCTGTATGCAGGTCAAGAAGCAACAGTTCAAACTGGACATGGAACAATGGATTAGTTCCAAATCAGGAAAGGAGTCCATCAAGGCTGTTTATTGTCACCCTGCTTATTTAACTTACATGCAGAGTACATCTTGCAAAATGCCAGGCTGGATGAAGCACAAGCTGGAATCAAGATTGCTGGGAGAAATATCAATAACCTCAGATATGCAGATAACACCACCCTTATGGCAGAAAGCAAAGAAGAACTAAAGAGCCTCTTGATGAAAGTGAAAGAGGAGAGTGAAAAAGTTGACTTAAAACTCTACATTCAGAAAACTAAGATCATCACTTCATGGCAAATACATGGTGAAACAATGGAAACAGTGAGAGACTTTATTTTTGGGGCCTCTAAAATCACTGCAGATGGTGACTGAGCCATGAAATTAAAAGATGCTTGCTCCTTGGCAGAAAAGTTATGACCAACCTAGACAGCATATAAAAGCAGAGACATTACTTTACCAACAAAGGTCCATCTAGTCAAAACTATGGTTTTTCGAGTAGTTTTTCCAGTATGAATGAATGTGAGAGCTGGACCATAAGGAGCTGAGCACTGAAGAATTGATGCTTTTGAACTGTGGTGTTGGAGAAGACTCTTGAGAGTCCCTTGGACTGCAAAGAGATTGAACCAGTCAATCCTGAAGGAAATCAGTCCTGAATATTCATTGGAAGGACTGATGCTGAATCTGAAACTTCAATTCTTTGGCCACCTGAGGCAAAGAACTGACTCATTTGAAAAGACCCTGATGCTGGGAGAGATTGAAGGTGGGAGGAGAAGGGGATGACAGAGGATGAGATGGTTGGATGCCATCACCGATGCAATGGATATGAGTTTGAGTAGGCTCTGAGAGTTGGTGATGGATAGGGAAGCCTGCTGTGCTGCAGTCCATGGGGTTGCGAAGAGTCAGACACGACTGAGAGAATGTTTGGACACCTGGAGCAGTGTAGATCTGTAGGACACGTGGGAGATCTGCAGGTTGTGGGTGTCCCAAGGCGGTGGAGATGCGGCGCCAGGGCAGAGCCCCACCACGGCCCTTCCTGTTTCCTTTCCATCCTGAGCTAGATTGCCTCCTTCCCAGACCGCCCTACCCTACCTTTGGACACTAAATTCAAAACATTCCCACTCAGGGAAGTCTATTTCCTCTATTTGCTCACCAGTTTTTTCAACCTCAGTCTTTGGGGGGAAGGAATTCACAGTTGCTCAGCATCTGGGTGGGATATGTGTTATTTTCAAGTTGACACCTCAAAGCACACTTCATTGTTTCCTGCTTAAGAGTAGATGTGTGCCTAATACATAGAATTTTTCAAAAGTTTTTTTTTGTTTGTTTGTTTTTGATTTTTTTTTCCTGACAGCACAAGAAATCAGTTTAAAAATGCTGTTTACATATTTAGATACCTAAGTGAAGGATTATGCTTCTCTGTCTCCAAATAAAAGAAAATGTGTTAGTAGCCTAACAAACAAAAGTCTTCTATGCTTAAAAGTAGGAACCCCTTTGAATGGATGCTTGTGGGACCCCACCCAGACAGACTCATCAGCTTGGTGTACCCATCCCCCAACTCCTGAAAGTGAAAGTCACTCGGTCCTGTCCAATTCTCTGCGACCCCTTGGACTGTCACCCGCCAGGCTCCTCTGTCAATGGAATTCTCCAAGTCAGGACACTGGAGTGGGTAGCTGCTTCTTTCTCCAGGGGATCTTCCAGACCCAGGGACCGAACCCAGGTCTCCTGCATTGCAGGTGGATTTTTTACCTTCTGAGTCACTAGGGAAACCCTATTTCTTATTTCTTTCTTTAGGCTGCGCAGGCTCTAGAATGCATGGACTTCAGAAGCCCTGGGGTATGTGGGAATCTTAGTTTCCCTGATCAGGGATGGAACCTATATCCCCTGTAGTGGAAGGGCTGATTCTTAACCACTGGATCATCAGGGAAGTCCCTCCTCCGACTACTCTTAAGCAATGGTTGCTGATGGTTCAGGGCTCCCCTTTCTCTGGAGAACTACCCTCTGCCAAAGGGAGTTGGCTTTCTAGAGTTGTCTGGAAACTTTGTCCCCTCTTTGTCCTGCAGCCAATGACTGCCTGATATGGAAGCCCCAAGGAGCTTCTCAGTTCTGCCTTCTTAGCGCAGCAGGCAGCGCATCAGTCTCATAATCTGCAGCTTCTGAGTTCGAACCCCAGAGGGCGCAGTTCTTTTGGGGCTTCCTTTGTAGCTCAGTCGGTAAAAAGTCTGCCTGCAATGCAGGAGACCAGGGTTTGATTCCTGGATCGGGAAGATCCTCTGGAGAAGGAAATGGCAACCCACTCCAGTATTCTTGCCTGGAGAATCCCATGAACAGAGCAGCTTAGTGGGATTGCAAACAGTCAGATATGACTGAAGAGACAGCATGCATACGCCCTTGCCTGAAGCAGGCTTAATTGTAGGTGGTCATCTGCATTCAGAGCTGGTTGGGTTCCGACTATGGATAGCTTTGCTGCCTTCTTTCCAAGACCTCTTGCTTCCCCTTACTTCCTTAACCTACTACTCCTGAGAGCACCTCCAATAATTCACTTGCACTAGAATTCCTTGTCTCACACTCTGCTCCTAGGGAACCCCACCTAAGATAGCCTTCAACTAATGGAGAATGTATTAATGCGCTCTTGTTTCAGGATGAAGAGCCTGGGAAGACTAGTGAACTCTGTGATCCTGGGCCCTCTTCCACATTTTGTTTTCTCTGAAATGCATTCCTCAGGAGTGTGTGGTACCATGGCAGTGGAAAATGACTCTGTAAATCCGTGGATGATGGTTTAGGTAGAAGCATTTCAGGCAGGAAAGGAAAACCCATATCCAGAGTAACTGTCTCCTAGTGAAATAAGGAACTACCCCTTCCATGTTTGGAGCAGGATAATTTAAGCAACATGTCACCAGGCAGCTGGCGGACTCCCTGGGGAATGGCACCATGTTGGAGGTTGGATGTTGGCCTCTGCTGTTGGCAGACTGGGCACTCAGGAGTGGCTGCAGCCAGATTGACCTGGGTGAGCGGAAGCCCCTGTTGCTGAATCTCTGAGTAACTTCCATCCCAGTCGCCAGGGCACTTTGTTTGTTGCCTCCTTGGACATTCACAAGTGTTGAAGTGATTGAATCTGCCCATCACAGAAAAGCTGGTGTTTCTATAAAAGCAATCTGAACAATCGAAATCCTTTAGAAAAGAGGTATAAATAAAGGAGCAGTTCAAGGACTTTTGTGGCAGTTGAGTGATTAAGACTCAGAGCTTTCACTGCCGTGGGCTGGGGTTCAGTCCCCAGCTAGAAACTAAGATTCTACAAGCTGCATGGTGTGAGAAAACAACAACAACAACAAATTGGAAATCCCAAGATAGACATCATAGGTTAAGAATCTTAAGAATATCACAGAGCAATATTTTGGGAATAGTGAAGAATAAAAGCAAATAATTGAATATACGAAAGGAATAGCGATTAGTGTTCTCTACTTTCTTTGTTTCCCCTTTTTAAGTTTGTATCCCACCAAGAAGAACACAAGGTATGTGTGATGCAACAGGGGCCAGTTAAAATCAGGGAGTCCTCAGAGTCTTCTGAAGAAACAAGTGTTAGGGGCCTGTGGCTCTCTGCAAGTCGTTTTTGCTTTCTAAAGCTGTACTTTCTGCTTCTACAGCCCCATTTCCACTTCAAGTTATATGTTTCTTCTTCCCAGGGGAGGAAAACGCACCCTGGATTTTTACTTTCTTTATTGTAACTATTTCAGTTCAGAGATGATGTTGCTATTGGTATATAAAATGGTAAGGATGTCTAAGTCAGCATTTGGTGGCCCATGTTTCATCCTGTTTCGGTCAGCATTAACTAGAAGTATTGTATTTGTTACTGCATCACTTGAATTGGTTTTCCTAATTAACATTTTGGTGTCTGTCACCGGCTGATAAACTGTCTTGCTTTTGCTTGCTACAATTAATAGTTCAAAGCCAATTCATAAAAATAACTGGTTTTAGAACATTTCGTTAATAGATTTAACCACCCATGGCATTGTTTACTCTTTTATGCCTCTGATCCCAACATTGAAAAATCACGTGGAGGAAAAGTCACTGGCCTAGGAGTCAGTGGACTGTGTGGCAGTCCCAGCTTCCAAGACGTGGGCACCTCATCCAGCTACTCAACCTCCGTGGTCTTCAGTCTATCCATCAGTCAAACTAGGGAGGCGAGCCAAGGACCCATGCTAAAGCAAATACTACAAGGGTATTCTTCAAGAAAATAGGGAAAATAATTCGAAATGGAATGAAGAAATGGAGAACAATATAAAGCATACATATTAAACTATATATATATGCCTAAAATTACAGATTTAAAATACAAAATAGTAACATCAGAGGGAGAGAAATAAAATAAAAATATTCTAAAGTCTTTTCACTGATCGTGCCTGTGAGCTCAGTTGCTTCAGTTGGATTCGACTCTTTGCAACTGCGCTGACTGTAGCCAGCCAGCTTCCCCTATCCATGGGATTCTCCAGGCAAGAATACTGGAGAGAATTGCCATTTCTTCCTCCAGGGGATCTTCCTGACCCAGAGACGGAGACTGTGTCTCCTGCTTTGCAGGTGAATTCTTTACCACGGAGGCACTGGGGAAGCCCTTTGCGTTGATCAGGAAGAGGATAAAAATCCCAGCCAATATTGCATGTTGGTTTTTCTACATATGTTACTATATGTATTCATTTTTGGCTGTGCTGAGTCTTCACTGCTGCTCGAAGTCTTCTCTCGTTGTGGCCACCAGGGGCTACTCTTGCTTGCAGCGGCTTCTCTTGTTGCCGAGTAGGGCTCTAGGGCACACGGGCTTCAGCGATTGCAGAGCAGGGGCTCATAGCTGCTGTTCCCAGGGTCTAGAGCACAGGCTCAACAGCTGTCGTGCGTGGACTTTGTTGCCCCACCGCCTGTGGGGTCTTTCCTGACAAGGGATTGAACCCAGGGTCTCCTGCATTGGCTCACAAGTTCTTTACAACTGAGCCACCACGGAAGTCTTGCCTATTGGTTCTTAATGAGTATGGGCTTAGTTTGCTAGAATTTTGTTTAGGATTTTTGCATATATATATATATATATATACACACACTATATATAGAATAGATTATCCTATATGTAATCTATCTATCTATCTATATATATATAAAATAATGGATTATGACCAAATTTTGGGTTGATTTCAGTTTAGTTTCACATTTTAAAATTAATCTGCATGCATCACCTATGTAATTTTTTTTGGCGGGGGTCAAAAATGTTTAATCTGAATTTAATCATGAGGAATATTATATAAATTCAAACAGAGATATTCTTCTAAATGTCTAACTGGTTGAAGTATTCTAGATGAAAAGAGACTAAACAGAAGTGACAACTAAATGCTATGAAGAATCTCTGATAGAATTCTGAATTTGGGGGACTTCTCTAATGGTCTAGTGGTGAAGACTGTGCTTCCACTGCAGGCGGAGGGGATTTGACCTCTGGTTGGGGAACTAAGATCCCACATCTGAGATGTGCTGCACATCTCAGCCAAAAAGAATTCTGAATCAAAAAAAAAAAAAAAAAAAAGCAAAGCTACAAAGGACATTATTGACATAGTTAAAAATGTGAATATCAATTATGTATTAAATATTATTATAAACTAATATTAAATGCCCCTAATATAATAATTGATTTGCAGGAGAATGCCCTTGTTTTGGGGAAAGATAAAGTGAAATATTCAGGGAGAATTGCCTTGGTGCCAGCAATTAAATTCCCAATGGCCCAAATAGCTTAGTCAAAGCCGAAAAGTACACGCCTAGGTACACAGATAGGAAAGTAAGTGGGGCAAAATATGAACAACTGATGAATCCGAGTGAAGGCTACATGAAACTTATGAAACTTTCCTGAAAGTTTAGATTTTTCAAAATAAAACCTTGGGGAAAATGTATAGAAAAAATTAAAATGTAACAACAATAATAAAGCAAATGGCTATAGATGTGAAGGAAATTAACAATGAAAGCCAAGTGATAATATATAAGGTGGCTTTAAGAAAATACACTTATCCTTCAATTTAAAAAATTAGTTAATTAAAAAAAATACATAGTAAAAGTAATTCCTTAAAGAAAAGACTGGACTCTCTGATGAGCAGTTAGTAAGAAGGGATCATCCTGTAGAAAGAGAGGCACCTGAGCTGCTGAAAGCCTCAGTAAGACAAGAATCTCCTCCTTAAATGTGCAGGTGCCATGAGACTTGGAGGCTGTGTGGGTACTAACCTGAAAGAAATTTGACTTTTAGCCTTGACTTCTCATTATTTCTCAACTGCCCTCCTAACAGTTATTACACTTTGTATGTTGGGTGTTTTTTGGGGAAGCGTTCTTTGTTTGGGGGTTGTGCCTCATGACTTGTGGGATCTTAACTGCCCAACCAGGAACTGAACTTGGGCCCTGGTACTGTGGTGGTGAAAACACAGCGTACTAACCACTGGACCACCAGGGAATTCCCTGTGCATTGGTTTTTGTTCTATGAAGATGAGTTAAATAATTTTGCTGTGGCCGTTTCATGATAGCTGAGAGTTTGCTCAAGATGGTGGGAGATAAACCCTATGAAGAATCAGGAATCGATCACTTCAGTAAAGTGAATGACGGCCCCGTGATAGGCACACTCAGTGCTGGCCTTGCAAAGCAGTGGCCAGGGAAGATCTTCCCAGAGCTAGAACTTTGAAAGGTGCACCTGGTATTCCATGTTATGTGGAAAAAGAAAAGCAAGCATCCATATGAAATCATGAGCAGTGGGGAGTGGCTGCATGGCTGGTCAGGAGCCTGAAAGAATTAGAAAGTGTGTGGCAAAAGGAGGTGTTGGGAAGAGGCATATGAATGAATATATGGAATAAATACCACAGGTTAAGATTTTCTGTATCACTTGTTCATGTCCACCAAAAAGCATCCACTAACAGAGGAAGGCTGAACAACCAACTGGACAAAATGACTTGGCCGGTTGACATCAGCCACTTGGACATTAGCCACCCCCACAATAGGCATAATGGCACATGAGCAGGGTGGCCAAGGCGACAGAGATGGAAAGTTGCTTTCAAGGAGACGAGCACTTTCTCAGCACACAAGGAGTGTTCCCAGGAGTACTGACCTGTGCTCTAAAAGGTCTAACGGGCTTGGAACTAACCTTGGTTTTGTAGAAGCAAACTGCAGAGACCTTTATGCCCTCTCCTCTCTACCTGGGAATCAATCTCAGTGCGATCCAGCTCAGACCCATAGTCAATTATACAGTTAGGAGACAAAACTATTTTCACAACAAGACCTTGCATTTTCACAGCATTTTATTATGGTGAACTCATAAAGGAAGCTTTTTACATTTAATTTTCCCCCCAACATCTTTCCCAGCTATCATGAAACGGCCAT
The DNA here is from genome assembly GCF_016772045.2 of Ovis aries. Taxonomy (NCBI): domain Eukaryota; kingdom Metazoa; phylum Chordata; class Mammalia; order Artiodactyla; family Bovidae; genus Ovis; species Ovis aries. The sequence goes on along the minus strand of NC_056059.1, from coordinate 16,930,165 downwards.
AGCAAAATTATTTAACTCATCTTCATAGAACAAAAACTAATGCACAGGGAATTCCCTGGTGGTCCAGTGATTAGTACACTGTGTTTTCACCACCACACTGCTGCTGCTGCTAAGTCACTTTGGTCGTGTCTAACTCTGTGCGACCCCATAGACGGCAGCCCAGCAGGCTCCCCCGTCCCTGGGATTCTCAAGGCAAGAATACTGGAGTGGGTTGCCATTTCCTTCTCCAATGCATGAAAGTGAAGAGTGAAAGTGAAGTTGCTCAGTTGTGTCCGACTCTTCGCGACCCCATGGACTGCAGCCCACCAGGCTCCTGCGTCCATGGGATCCTCTAGGCAAGAGTACTGGACTACCAGGGCCCAAGTTCAATTCCTGGTTGGGCAGTTAAGATCCCACAAGTCATGAGGCACAACCCCAAAACAAAGAATGCTTCCCCCAAAAAAACCCAACACACAAAGCGTAATAACTGTTAGGAGGGCAACAGAGAAATAATGAGAAGTCAAGGCTAAAAGTCAAATTTCTTCCAGGTTAGTACTCGCACAAGCCTCCAAGTCTCATGGCACCTGTACATTTAAGGAAGAGATTCCTGAAGTTATCTCTGTGTGTCAGGGTGTGTGCATAGGTGATAGGCTGGATGAGAAGGAGAAGAGGATTGCTTGCAAAGTTAATTTCTCGTCTAGTAGCTAAGTGACTTGCCAAGATGATAGTCTGATTAGCCAGAGCCGAGGTGAAGGTGGTGCTCTGGCTACTGCTCCAGCTCCAGGTTTAAGAGTGTTTCTGGGTCTACTCCTTGTCTGGCCTCTGCACCTGTGCCCTCATCCCCAGAGGATCACCACTGACCTAGTTCCCCAACAGGAGTCCAGATTATTCATTCCCTTCTTCACATTTGCTACGTGATTTTCCCCCAAATGGCTTTTGACTTTACCACCCAACTCTATGATTCTACAAGAAAGAACAGTACATACTTCTCTAGTCTTAAAAATTTTTTTTGGTTCATATCATCTTTTATTTTATTATATCCATAAATATTTATAAATTAAATCATTAAAGAATACAATATTTTAAGGCACTAAGTTTCCAAAGTTCAGAAACCTACTGTACTTTACTCTGTCATGTCAAAGATTAAAATATGAGAAGTAAAACTGTCAATTTAATAAATATTTCATTTGAAGCTTAAATGGAGTAGAATAAAGGAAGTACTTGCAGAAATCTCAAGTAAGGAATTAATAGGCTAAATGCTGAACTAATAGTCTTGACATGGTTTGATTATCATTTGGATTAATCTTATGACTCATTGACTTTATACCTCTGAGTAAATGCAAATATTTCATTCAGAGGGTACAACAGAGCTTTACCAGAAGGGACATCAGCATTCATTCTCTATAACTCCGGACATTTATCTTGTAAAATGCTCATCTCTCACGTTCTGAGCCTCTTGCTGAGCAGTGAATCTGTGCACAATCCATTTCTCTTTCGGCTGGGATTTTCTCTGGATTCCAGGCCGCTGTCTCTGAGCATTTCTGACTGTGCTTCCTTGGGCATCTGTAAGACAAGCATACAAACTCCAGAGGGCAGCCCACTGCTAACGCGCCCAGCCTCCAGCCTCCACAGGGCTAACTCCACAGGAACGCGCCATGTGGGAGAACACAGAAGCAACACAGCACAATACAGGAATGCCGTGTTAGGGAGTTGTTCCTCCCTAACCCTGATTACTACCTTCCATAGACACCTAAAATCTGGGAGGCCAAGCCAAACTCAGAAAGGCGCGCTAACTTTTGCTAACTGCGCAGTGGCATTTCTGGTAGGGGAACTCTCTTTTTTTGAGCCCCTTTTCAATAAGCTCCTTTTCAATGCTTACAGGCTTCCCAGGTGGTGCTAGCGGTAAAGAATCCGCCTGCCCGAAAGAGACACTGGTTCGATTTCTGGGTTGGTAAGATCCCCTGGAGGAGGGCATGGCAGTCCACTACAATATTCTTGCCAGAAGACGGACAGAGGAGCCTGGTGGGCCACAGTCCACGGGGTCACAAAGAGTCGGACACGACTGAGGGTCTGAGCACTTTCCAATACTTGCTAGGTTCAGGCAGCCGTGCTTCTGCCCCAGACTCTCCATGCGACCCTCACACAGCAGAGAGGAACTGATTCCTAGCATTGGTTTGTGTTGCACCAAGAAACAGAAGTACCCTGTTAGCCAATCATTTGCCCTCATTCAAAGGGCCTCATGTTTTTCACTCAGGGAAAGGATTTTTCTGACTACACTGGATGTGCAGGCGGACTCGAGGTACCGAGGGTTCCTTTATGCATCAGAGTCATAAACAAATAACAAATTATGCAACAGAGCCTCTCAAGGTTTTGCCTTTCTGTTTCTCGACCCGGGGAGCCCTTTCTTACAGCCTGGGGAGCTTGGGGAGAGAATGGGGAAGCCCTCTGCTGGCAGCACATCAAATGCAGAAACTAGGCCACTCAGCGCCAGACGGTTCCCAGGCCCTGCCGCCAGTCGAAGTTTCTACTTTTAATTCAATGGAGGATCGAACTCTGGCATTTTGAAGTCACACTGCCGAAGCTTTTGTTGATTAAGAAGTGGGATGTGGGACTTCGAAGCAGTATCAAGCATCACTCAGAAAAACCAGGACAGAGCTCAGGACATTTGCTATCTTCTCTCTATATATTTTGAAGGCCCTCTTTGCAAGCCTGAGGGTTATTATGATTATTTTCAGCATGGGAATGACCCTGTAAAAATGGTTCTTTGCTTTTATAGATGTCAAGTGGCATGACACTTGCCTTGGAATATAACTGTGCACTCAGAATTGCAACAGTAAGCCAACTCTAGCAAAGCTGGGTTTATTCTAAAAGTCACTGTACAATTTTAAAACATCTGCATTCCTTTTTCTTAAATTTCCCCAATTTTAAACTTTTCCCTTAAATATTAAGCAAGTGACTCTTACCTTGGTTCTGCAAGGAGTATTCTTAGAGATCATACTCTCAGTTTCAGCTCCAATGGCTTCTTCTAAACCTTCATCAAGGAAGATGTGGTAGATAAGATGGAAAAAAAAAAACATAAAGAAAACATAAACATAAAACATTTAAAAAATCCTTAAGAAAAACAAAAAACCCATTTTGGTACCTATAGGGATACTCTTACTAGAGAAAACTGGAGAGCTACAGTCCATGGGGCTGCTAAAAGTCGGACACGACTGAGTGACTTCACTTTCACTTTTCACTTTCATGCACTGGAGAAGGAAATGGCAACCCACTCCAGTGTTCTTGCCTGGAGAATCCCAGGGACAGAGGAGCCTGGTGGGCTTCTGTCTATGGGGTCGCGCAGAGTCTGACACGATGGACGCGACTTAGCAGCAGCAGCAGCAGCAGGTGTTTTAAAATCGCTCCTCTTCAACTTTTTTGCAGCATCTCACCATTACGTGTGACACAGCCTGCATTAGCTCCATCTCATTCACGTTGTTAAAAGAATTGTCCAGCCCCACCGCTAAAAATGTTCAGGCTCTGAGCTGAATTTTAAGTAATAGTGACATCTGTCCCAACATGTCCTCTGTTCCACCTGGCCTTCAAGGGACCAAAGGAAACAGATGTGTGAGGACTGCTGGCCAGGTTTGGGCGTCTCGTAGTCCAAAGACAGTGACCATATTACAAACAACTTGGGGGTGACTCTCAACTTTCCAATATTAATGATCTGTTTTGTATACTGCACTGATTCCTGGTTTATCAGCCTTATCCCAACCCCAAGAGGCTGAGAGGGAGCAGAGAAGTAAAATCTTAAAGAATATACCTAAAAGCTCCAACATTTGACAGGGCTTTATGTTTTTCAGTATGGTTTTACATTGCTCCCTTACTTAGCTAATCTCAATTTATGAAAAATAAATTAACCTAATTATTCAACGTGTATGCTCAGTCACTCAATCGTGTCCAACTCTTTGTGACCCCATGGATGGTAGCCCATCAGGCTCCTCTGTCCATGGGGATTCTCCAGGCAAGTGATTGCCACTTCCTAATTCAGGGGATCTTCCCAACTCAGGGATCAAACCTGCATCTCTTGTGTCTCCTACACTGGCAGGTGAATTCTTAACCACTAGCACTACCTGGGAAGCCCAACCTCATTATTTAACAGAGGTCAATAAAAGATTAATTCCTATGACAGGCTATAATTCTGAATGATGAACAAATCCTCAAAAATGAAATTGCAATAACTGAAATGCACAGTGAAATGAGTCAGGGCATAGCAAATAGCTGTTAACCTATAGCCTATAAGTTTTATTAACAACAGTTCAAGTATTTTCAGGGTATAAAGCTCAAAGACTCTTATGCTGCAACATCTGTGGTTTGTGGTACAATGAAGACATGCAATTATTTTTTAAAAGTGAAAATAAATGATAATATACATTTATACAGTCATTTCCACCCTCCTTCACTTCTACCATGGACAGCAAGATGCACTGTCATGCATGACCAGGATGGAGGTGTGGGGGGCATCTTATTTAAAGATCTGTGGACAGACCTGTTAGGATACCATCAAGTTGTTCCACCATAAACTTGGCATCTTCCTCAGTGAAGCACATAGGCGGTTTTATTTTAAGTACATTTCTGTGAGGTCCATCGGCACTGAGAAGCACTCGTTTTTCTTTCATCCTAATTAGTGCAGGAAATACATGTGAGTGCATACAAGCAATAACTAAGATGATTTCAGAATGATGTGAACAGACAGCAATTTAGTATATGCATGTAAGAAGTCACGTTTGTAATTGCAAGAGTCTTAAACGTTCCGTATTCAGGGAGAAGAGAGGAAGTAAAAACATTCAAGTGGGTGGACATCATTCAAGCTGAGACACCAAACAGGTGAGGGGTGGTTTACTTGTAGATGATGTGCTGAGCTTCTGCTGTGGCGGGGGTCCTTTGCTGATGGTCCTTCACTAAGTCAATCCCGATAAAAAGGCCAACGCCCCTGAGGGGGATAAAGAAAGGAAACTTGACATAAACTCTATCAAGCACCACACTGTCACAAAAAATTAACACAGTCGTCAAACTCAAGTTTGATTTGAGACTGAATATGAGTCTCTTTAAAGGTAGTTGTTACTAGTTCTAATTAATCCATGATACCAACCCAGTGTTCAGAGGACTCCTTAGTTTCTGAAATTAGTTTTTGTAATCCAGTTTTTTTTTTCATCATATTAATTGCAAAAAGAAAAAAAAGGCTTAAAAACAACCTTATACCATTTAGTTTCATATGACATCAATGATGATAAATACATATATGAAAAATAGTGATGTTTCTTAGATGTCATTTAAATTATTTTTTCATAGATCATATAGAGTTACTTTAAGTTTCTTCTTTTCATCTTCTAGCTGTTGAAATTATCCTGGCTTAATTTTTTTTTTTTTAAGTGTAAGTCAGGAAAGATATATACCCAAAAGTTAATAGTGATATATCTGGGTTCTGAATGAAAAACATTTTTTCAGTGTTTTCTAGATTTGGTTTTATGTAATTTATTTTAAATTTATAAGATCACCAATATTTATTTGGACATATGAATAACTACAATTCCTTGATAAACATACCTGATGTCTCCTATCAAAGTATGTTTAGTCTTCTGCTTATTCAGTAACTCGGTAAGATAATTCCCTACTCTTGCAGCATTTCCCTGAAGGTCTTCATTTTTTATTACATCGAGGACGGCCAAACCAACAGCAGAAGATACTGGATTTCCTCCATACTGCAGAAAAAAGATAAATGAGAAAACAGACTAGTTGAATCCATGCTGTTGCTTGATCTATGAGAAATCTGGCTCATACTTAAGCAAGTAAAGATATAATTTCTATAAAATTTTCCCTTGTGATATTAGCTTTTTAAGTTTAGAAGATAGCATGAGTCTATTCATTCAGGATTGAGAATATAATTCTAAATTATGTATATGCTACATAACTGGAATGAAGGACTAGTGGAGAATCTGTAAGTTCATCCAAACCAAACACAGATACTGTGTTGGGAATTAAGGATTTCAGAGTGTGGTTTAGTTAGAGGGATGTGGATTGCAGCACTTGAATGTCTGTGTGAGAAAAAAAAAAAAAAGCCAAAAAATGACATTTTCTCCAAATAAATTTATGTTCCTAGATTTTGATTCTGACTTTTAGCTGCAACAAGTCCTATTATACATATTATACAAACTATAACTGTCTTTCCAAACTTGAGAATCTTACAACTTTCGGGGGCAAAATCAAGGAAATAAAATTTCCCAAAGACAGAAATTTACTTAGTATCTCCTATGACAGCCATATAAAATTTATACTACTGAATCATCTAAACACGTCAGATGTGTTTTGGGAATTTAAATGTGATACAAAACAAAAAAAGATCATATCATCTGTTAATGAAATAGCATAACCTCTAGAGTTTACCAGGGGATTAATCTATCACTGGAACAATCAATAGGAACATTTTAGGAAGGGGAAAGATATAAGAAAAAATATAAGGAGGATTGTGCCAAACAGAATAAAATATGGTTAGATCAAAGTCTGGCTTCGGTTCTGGGGTCATTAGCTGGCAACGGTGAGATTTATTCTTTATTACATTGGAAAGAAACATAAGAACACACAGTATTTTTCCCTCTTAGCATTAAAGTGGGAGATCAAAATTTACCGTGTTGAAATACTCCATCCCAGAGGCACTGAAGGCTTCTGCAATTTCTCTGGTTGTTACCACGCATGCCATTGGGTGCCCATTGCCCATTGGTTTTCCCATTGTGACTATGTCTGGAACGAAGTCTTCGTCAAACATTTGGAAACTCCAGAAATGTTTCCCAACTCGGCCAAAGCCTACTTGAACTTCATCAGCTATAAACACACCTCCTGCTCCACGGACATATCTGAAAAGCAAAAGGGCAGCATGATGCCTTCAGGTCACTGAGAGCCCCCATATCCTCCCTTCAAGATGTGGATTATTGAGGACTTAAAAAGAATGGTGTTAACCTGAAGTCTGTAATCTTTGTTAAAAACATTTCAGTGCTCAAATCCCCAATGACATCTATGTGATGTCACTGACTCTGAAATATAATCACATCATTTCCAGATAAGATATAGTTTAGGTTGTTTGGGTTTGTGCTGCTTAAAGTAAGCTCTACTGCAGTATTTTAAGTGGCAAGAGAAAAAAGTGAACAAAAAGTAATGTTAGCAGAGTTAATCTTCAACTTTTTGCTAATCAGCAAAGCTTGGACACCAATCAATCAGAGAGGATGCCAGGTGGGTAAAGTGGGGCAGAGCTCTCAAGGACCCCCTGGCTAGACTGTGTGCAAATCCTTTATTAGCTGGGATCTTGGAAGGTGAGGAGTTCCAGGAGTCCTGGGCAGCAGGCACTCCCAAGTGGCTATTTACCATCTAGTCCCTGGTGGCTCAGCAGTAAAGAATCTGCCTGCCAGTGCAGGAGGCTTGAGTTCGATCCCTGGGTCGGGAAGATCCCCTAGAGAAGGAAATGACAACCCACTCCAGGATTCTTGCCTGGGAAATCCCATGGACAGAGGAGCTTGGTGGGCTACAGTTGGTCGCAAAAAAGTTTGACATGACTCAACTACTAAACAACAATGGGAAGTACTTCCATACTTCGCCAGCAACCAGATGACCCTGCGGAACTGTCACAGTTCCTTCAGTTTGACCAAAGATGCCCAAGTACATACTCTGCCACTTTCTGGAAGTAGCCTGCTGGAGGAATTATTTGTCCGCCACAACTCTGCATGGATTCAGCAATAAAGGCAGCAATCTATACAAGAGAAGATGGGGTCAAAGTCCATTCGGTCCCCCTCCCATACCCCCTAAAAAAAAAAAAAGAGGACTTCTTATAGAGTGGGTGATTTAAACATGGTTGGGAATGGACCCCTGGCAAGAGGCAAATTGGCCATTTGATTAAAAAGAAAAGATGTTCATGCTGGAAAAACAAGTGATCTGAAGCATTAGTTTCTGAAATTTTAGGTTTCTTATGAATCTACCACTAGAAATGGTGGAAAAGGTGCCTTCCATCCTCCATAATTAATTTAAATGAGTGTTTGCATTAGGATCAACTGAATAAGACTGATATCTTGATCAGTCTTTGATATGTGCCTCTACAAAATTACCCAGGTTCCAAACATATCACTGTAATGCCTATTTACTCAACTTGTTGAATTAGGACTGCCCGAGTCTGGAATTTGCACCAGGGAGGTGAGAAGGTGACCTGTGGTCACAGACCTTAGTTACTGTGCTCTCTTTCTGGTTCTTGCCCTGAACCAGGCTTACAACTTAACCAACATAGGCAATTCACCATAGAACTGAAGAGGAAATGTTCTAGAGGCTAAGAAAAGAGAAGAAAAAAAATCACTAAATTCAGAGGAAGCATGGAAATAGTATGAGATAAGAAGTTAAGCCATCAACTATACTTCAATTAAAAACAAATAAACAAGGGAACCAAGGTTCTACTCTAGACTACCTCTTTTAAGATATGAAAAATGAATGGGCTGGGAAGAAAAAGAAGAAAATAGCTAAGAAAGGCAAACAACTCTCCAGTCATTAAGAAAAAATACTTGAACTGGAAAACACAAAGTTTTCATTTTTCTCTCAATTAAAATGTTTTTTTAATTGCCATATATATGCCATAAATCAATTTAAAGGCAAAGCATATGTCAAATCACATTAAAGCTCTATGTAAGTAACCCCTATGGGGGTTGAGAATTCAACATCAGGCTGAAGGTGGAAGATAGCAGGGTGAAGGCTGAGAAAATGAAAGCTCTTCCTACTCGGTAGGATTTTGGCAGACCCCAGGATGTCCCTGGCAGTCCAGTGACTGGGACTTCACCTTCCAATACAGGGAATGAGCTAAGATTCCACATGCTTTTCAGCCAAATAAAACAAAACACCAAAACATGAAACAGAAGAAATATTGTAATAAATTCAATGAAGATTTAAAACCAAAAGTGCAGACACAGACTGGAAGACCATTTTCCTGCCTGGTCTTACCCAGGCTCAGCACCTTCAGGAAAGCTGAGCCAATCCTAGGGAAAGCCAAGGCTCCCAGGGTCCAGGGGCCTACGTTGATCCTGAGGCCCTGGGGCGACCCTGCCTCTTCCCCTTCTTTCACCTTATGTTAGCCCCTCATGTTACTCTCATTTGGAATGGTCTGTCCATGGGCTATCACCTTTCTTAATTCTCTCCTCCTATCCCTTTGCCCCAGAGTCTGCATCCCACTGGGAAGGTTAGAATTAGACCACCAGTTCTGAAACAGGTAGAGTTATTACATTTCCAGGATAAATAAAAATAGTCTTAGAGGCATGACTACAATAATGCATTTTTAAATATATGAACTAAGTGAAAATGTAACCAGAGAAGAACAGAAAGGATTTGCCATCTAATCCTTTTCCACATCTCTAGTGCATCATGATGATGTCAATCTAGTTTATGAAAGATGTTAACGTGTTTCCAAAGCTGTAAATACAAACCTTTCTTCCGCTGTTATGAGCTTCGTCAATGATTTTCTTCACTTCATCTGCATAAGCACTGGCCGGATCTGCATGGTCTTCTCTGTATTTTCCTCTGTAAGTATCTGGAGCTGGTGCCTGAAAACATCAAGAGATAACATTTTCTCATGATCTTTCTCCTGGACAAATGAGCTTTTAAGAAAGGGTATTTCCCCACAAGAGCATAACAGAAAGGTGACCTGTGGATTTATGTGACTCGATGTTCTGCTCTTTTTCCTTAACATTTCTGAATTCAGTGACACTTGAAATCTTTGCATTGTGAACAGAAGCTTGGATTTACTTCTAGGCCCTTGGAAGTCAAAATTGCATCTCTGATCACATAAGGGGCGAATTCAAACAACAAATGTGACTATGCTATTTGAAAATTTCAGTGAATGGAAACTGTATTAACTATTCTATGTCAAAAATAGGGACCTCCCTGGTGGTCCAGTGGTTAAGACTCTGAGCTTCCAAAGCAGGAGGTGTGGGCTCGATCTCTGGTAGGGGAACTAAGATCCTATGTGCTTTTTGGTGAGGCCAAGAAATATTTTTAAAAAAGCAGAAAATAAACCAGCACTTACCAACTATATAGCAAATTGTAATCATTCAAAAATTCAGAGTGCTTTAGTAGTAATTTCAGATCTTAAAATTTTGAAAGAATGTATTCATGATTCTCTTAAAAAAGTCCACTGATCCTTAATTAAGCCAAATGAGTTTTACTGCTTCAACAACTTTTTTCTTTATTTTCTTTCATTTAATATTTATTTGACTTAATAAATTTACATAATAATTTAGCATAGAGCAATTTTAAGACAGTCATACACACCGATGCAACTCTGAGTTTCAAATTGGCCTCAGTGATAGAAAAAGTAATTGAAGATCCAGGGGCAAAAAAAGTGAAATAAGAGCTGTGAATAACAGCTGTTACTACCACTATACTGATCTGTATGGTACTCATCAATGGATTTTAACCCACATCTTGTCATTAACTAGCTCTCTGACTTTTAGCAAATCATATAACAGCTCTATATCTTAGTTTCCTTTTTCATGGTTTCATTTCAATGCAAAGATTGGTCTGGATTATCACTGGGCACTCTTCCAGTAGTAACATTCTGATTATTGAATTCCAAGATACTTACCACATGCACAAATTCTTTCTTGACATCTTTGCCCTTTTGAAATTTATATGGACTGATCTCAATTAAAGATGATAGGTGACCGTGGTAAGCACTGAAACAAAAAGGAACGGTAACCAACATCATTCAAAGAAGGATGCTCTTTCAGGATATGAAAAATAGTATTCTGTATCATCCAGGGAGAATCTCAACATTGGTGCCAGACTTAACTATATGGAATCCAATTTTTCATGGTAGGACCGGCCATTAATTTGTCCAGCTCTCCTGATTCAGGCAATAAAACACATAGAAAGCCAAGTATGTATCCTTGTAGGCAGTTTTTAGCCAGAAAAAACTTAATTTCTTTGGATTGTATTAGCTCTGCTAAACTAGATTAAGTGTAAAATATTGTTTTCTATAGTTTCATGAGAAGTATCAGATGTATGTGTTCTTTAAATGTATTTTATAGTTATAGTCTAGTAAATTTTAAAAACAAATTTATATCATAAAATGGGCTGTGTTTCTGTTTAGAATGGTTTCTAAAGGATGTCTAATAGCACATTTTGAACAAATGCAAGTTGGTAAGGAATAGGAGGTTTTTTCAAAAAGAACCAAGGTTGAGAGGTGATCAACCTTAGTTCTTCCTAAGGTTGTGAAATTCCTTTCTTTCACTTAAAATACAGGTGGCTATGATATTCCCCTGAATGTTTTTTTCTTCCAAGATGTATATAATCAGGAGACTGGAAATTATAAGGGCTTCCCAGGTGATGCTAGTGGTAAAGAATCTGCCTGTTAATGCAGGAGACATAAGAGACAGGGGTTTGATCCCTGGGTTGGGAAGATCCCCTGGAGGAGGAAATGGCAACCCACCCCAGTATTCTTGTCTGGAGCATCTCCATGGGGTTGCAAAGAGTCAGACATGACAAAGTGTCTGGGCACATGCACACACACAGGAGATCAAATGTTGACATCTCTCATTCTGTGCCAGCACGTGACAGGCTCTGTCTCTCTCTGCTAAGTTGCTTCAGTCGTGTCCGGCTCTGTGCGACCCCATAGACGGCAGCCCACCAGGCTCCCCCGTCCCTGGGGTTCTCCAGGCAAGAACACTGGAGTGGGTTGCCATTTCCTTCTCCAATGCGTGAAAGCGAAAAGTGAAAGTGAAGTCGCTCAGTCCTGTCCGACCCTTAGCGACCCCATGGACTGCAGCCCACCAGGCTCCTCCATCCAGGGGATTTTCCAGGCAAGAGTACTGGAGTGGGGTGCCACTGCCTTCTCCGCTGTCTCTCTCTGGAAATTATAAAAGGCCCATGAATAGATAAAGCAAAGAGGGAGTACTTCCTCTACCATAGATTAAAACATCCTACAAAGCAATAGCCATGAAATTAGTATGGTACTGGAATAAGAACAAAGTTAAGATTGGGACAGAAGCAAGCTCAGCCATGCATAAATGGCAACACAGAGGCCTCTAGGTGGAGTTAATTGAGGAGCAGATACACACATAGTAGAAGAAAATGAAGAGCATCTTTGTGATCTGAGGGATGGTGATGGGTATGTACGGGGGAAAGATTTTAACAAAACTTAGAAAACCAAACCATAGGATGAAAATGCAAACTCTTTGATTCAATCAAAAAAATTTTTAAATTTTACTTTATAATACTACTGTATTGGTTTTGCCATATGATTCAATCAAAATTTTTTGGGTAGATGGATGCCATGGACAACGTTAAAAGACAGGTGATAGATTGGGAAAAAATATTTGTAATGTCTCAAATAAAAGAGGCTAACTTCCAAAATGGTCTGTTTGCATAAAGAATCACTTGGGAAACTTGGTTTCCTGGACTCTGCCTCTAGAGACTCTCTTTAACTGGTCTGGGGTGAGGCCTGGGCACTGGCACTAAGAAAAGAACATTTCCCCAGGTATTTCTAAAACACTAGGCTGAGATCCTCTGATCCAGTCTATGCATGCAACCACAAAAACAAGGATGGGAATCCCAACAGAAAAACTGGGTAAAGAATATAAGCAGATAATTCTCAGAAAAAAAGTGTGTCAGTTGCTTAGTTGCATCTGGCTCTTTGCAGCCCCATGGACTGTTGCACGCCAGGCTCCTCTGTCCATGGGATTCTACAGGCAAGAATACTGGAGTGGGTTGCCATTTCTTTCTCTAAGGGATCTTCCCAATCCAGGGATTGAACCTGGCCTCTCTTATTACAGGCAGATTCTTTACCATCTGAGCCACTAGTGAAGCTAATTCTCAGAAGGGGAGTCACAAATATATAATAAGTATATGAAGAGATACTCAATCTCATAATTAGAAAATTACAAATAAAAACAACATTGATATTATTTTATACTTATTAGACCAGAAACTATTAAAGGAAAAAAAGGCATAATACTCTCAGGCTTTGCCAAGGATATGGGGAAATGGAACATTTCATGCACTGTGTAAACAGTTTCAACCACTCTGGAGACCGACCTGGGAGCATTTAGTCAAATCAATAATGTTTACAGTACCCCTATGGCCTGGCGATCCTGTTTCTGGGTGCTGATTCCTAAGAGATCCTCAGAAAGGTCCATAAAGGCATATGTCTGAGGGTTCTTACTGCAGTGCTGCCTGTGGTAGCTGGGCATAGAGGGTAGTCACAGTGTCCATTCTGTGATAGGCAGCATCATGCCTGCCCTCCCCAAAGATGCCCACGTTCTAATCCTCAGAACCTGAGAATATGTTACATGGCAAAGGGGACCTTGCAGATGTGATGAAGCATCATGAAATGGAGTGATAATCCCTGGAAGGTCCAATGTTATTACAAGTGTCTTTAGGGATGTGATGGAAGCAGAGGCTGGAGTAATGGCATGGCCGGCTCTGAAGGTGAATGAAGGGGCCCAAAGCCAAGCAAGGCAGGCAGCACATTTCCCCTAGAGTCTCTAGGACTGCAGCCCTACCGCCACCTAACTTTTAGCCCACTGAGACCCATTTTGGACATCTGACCTCCAGAACTGTAAGAGAATAAATTCATGTTGCTTAAACCACTATGTTTGCGATAATTTGCTACAGTAACAATAGAGAATGACTACATCAACCAACACATAAAACAAGAGAAGCCTATAGATGGGTAAGAAATGAGGTACATGTTCAGTTCACCATGTGTGAGAGATTAGTGGGGTGGGCGGGCAGAAACAATTAAAAAAATCTCAGTTAAGATAGAAGTTGTCAAACTTCTTGCTCAAATTGTAATGAATTTGGGACTTCTCTGGCAGTCCAGTGGGTAAGACTTCTGCTCCCAAAGCAGGAAGTCTGGGTTTGATTTCTGGTGGGGGAACTAAGATCCTGCATGCTGTACAATGTAGCCAAAAAAAGAAACACCTTTTTTTTTTAACTTGGCTGCTTGTAGTCTTCAAAATTTGCTCTAAATTACTGTCTTTTAAATTAATTACAGTGGATAATCACATTGCAGTGGCTCAATAAATAGTTAATGTTTGAAAGTAAATTCTAATTCATACAAAGCCCGTGAGACCATGACCACAGAACCTGAAAGAGCCTCCAGGTGCTTGGAAAGAATTCAGTGTTCTCTAGGCCTGAGTTGGCCTTGAAATCTTAAACATAATAGTAAAATAAAATCCTTGTGCCATCCAGCCTCCTCTGTACATACTTCTGGTATTAGTGTAGATAGGATCAATGTGTTTTCATCTCTGAAGGACTTTTCTGCTGAGAAGTTTCGTGTCCAAGACTTACTGGTCAAGAGTGATCACATCTTGGTGGCCTCTGAACTGCCGAGCCAGGCGTAAGGCTAAGTCATTGGCTTCCGATCTATTAAGACAGCAGAGAGACAGGAACAATGTGACATAAGCTCTTTAAAAATCTTTTGAAATGCTATTTTCAAAGTTGAAGATTTCAACTACACAGAACTGCATAAATAAATAAGCTGAGGTCCTCTTTTCCCCCTCAATCTTGCCCAACCAGCCATCTCATATCATCCTCCTAAGTTCCCCAGATGTCTTCAAAAAACAGTGGGACGCATGAGGAAACTCAACACAAATTAACGATATTCTGCTCATTTCAAACTCTGGCCCAGTTCAGCCACATCATAGGGGACTAACTTTGAGAAGCCCAAGAAACCTATATTAAGTGTGATCTCAATGGGAGGAATTGGAGTCTAAGGTCCCACTAACCGGAAGGCCACTGAACTGTGTTGTGCTGACCTGATACTTGATTAGTTTCTTATCTGGAAAATGAAGATCAGGGCTTCCCTGGTGGCTCAATGGTAAAGAATCCTCCTGCCAATGCAGGAGACAGGGGTTCAACCCCTGGCCCAGGAAGATCCCACATGCTGCTGCTGCTGCTGCTGCTAAGTTGCTTCAGTCATGTCCGACTCTGTGCGACCCCAGAGATGGCAGCCCACCAGGCTCCCCCATCTCTGGGATTCTCCAGGCAAGAACACTGGAGTGGGTTGCCATTGCCTTCTCCATCCCACTTGCTAAAGAGCAGCTAAGCCCATGGGCCACAACTACTGAGCCCACTTGCTGCGACTACTGAAGCCTGTGTACCTAGAGCTCATGCTATGCAACAAGAGAAGCCACCACAGAGAGAAGGCCCCATGCCCCAACTGGAGAGCAGCCCCTGCTCGCTGCAACTAGAGAAAAGCCCAGGCAGCAGCGAAGACCCAGCGCAGCCAAAAACAAATAGATCGACAGATAAACGATACTTTAAAAAATGAAGACCGTAATCTTTCTATCTGCTGTAGAGAGTCTAGATACACTACTCGGACACAGGTGGAAAAGTAATCATTTGTGGCATGTTTATCACGTGCCAAGCATTATACTGTTTTACTTATATTGATTCTCATAACTACTCTTCAAGGCAAGTATTGTCATCTTTTTATGGGTGAAGGCTCAAAGAGGTTAAGTGACAAGGATAAGTTCTCACGGCTAAGAAGAGGTAGAACCAGTGTTGACTGAAGCCTGGTTGACTTCAAGAATGTTCTTTGTATTAATACTATTGCAGGCTCTGTCACCTCCAGTCTTTGGTGACAGTGCTCTTTAAGGCTAATCAGTCTTTGACAGCATAGGATTCTTTGGAAGGGAAAGTCAAATACTATGTCATTTAATTCACTGAAGGCAAGAATGCTTTACAAAGTAGATCCTAAAATGTCTTAATTCTTTACAAAGAAAAAAAAAAGAACAATTTTCTGGTTATAAATTGGGTTTTATTGAAAAGAGAAGTGTGGAACTCCCCTGGCAGTCTGGTGGTTAGGACTCTGAGTTTCTACTGCAGGGGGCTGGTTCAATCCCTGGTGGGGAACTAAGATTCCACAAGCCTCAGGCATGGCCAGAAAGAAAAGGAATCATAGAATCTCTTTTAGTTTTAGTATATATATACATATATATCATTTTAAAAATGAGTTTGTGCTGTATAGACAGCTTTCCTCCCAATAGGTAAGATTTTCACCTGTCTTTAAACATGTATTTTCAAAAACATACATTTTTTTAAATTTTTGCTGCACTTCCCGGCTTGTGGGATCTTAGTTCCCTGACCAGGAATCAATCCCAGGCTCTCTGAAGTGGAGGCTTGAAGTCCTAACCACTGGGCTGCCAGGGAGTTCCCCTCAAAACATACTTTTTAATGTCTGCATAATATTCAACAGAATGGGATACAATCATTTGAATTTACAGGATTTAAAAGTTGTAACATATCTATTCACTTGAATTTATTCTTTCCTCCTTTGTGTTTGTGCTGGGGAAATGTTTAGGGATCCCTACTGGTGCACCTTCCCCATCTATCACCAAAGAAGCGTGGTAGTAAAAAGTCTTGAGTGACACGCACGTGTTAATCATGGGACTGCAGTTACAGGCTGCATCAAGAGCCTGGGAACACGATGTCAGGTATCTTATCTACAAGGAGCTGGTGGGCCCAAGTGAAAGAAGCAGGAGGTCAGGTCCCCCATGCAGCATCATTAGTAAGAGTCTCAGGAAACCTGTTTAGATATTCCTCCTCCACCAGCAATCAAAATAGAAAAGACGTGTGAGAGAGGAAACAAGGAGATTCATGGGAATGGGGATGGCTGGAAAAACCTTGAAACTTACCCTGAATTTGTAAAATAGCAAACAGAGAGTCTGTCCGGCAGGGTTGCTGAGAGGCGCTTGGCATACTCAACAATGTTGTCGTGGAGGAATCGAGAATTTGTATTTAGTAGTTCCATCTGTTTCTGGGCAGCTTTGACCACTTCTGGGTGGCAGTGTCCCACTAAAATTTAAAAGACAAAAGTCCTCAAAATGAGTTACAATTCGAAATGCCTGGGAAGTGAGGCAGATTCTGAGGCAAAAAAAAAAAAAAAAAAGAAAAGTTGATCCTGTTCCTCTCCCACATTTTGTTCTAGTTTTTCCCAGCCTAGGACTAAGGGCCCTGTTCAGCCGAGGAACTGCAGCCACTGCAAATCCTGGGACAAATATTAACGGTGCCAAGGCTGCCTTAATCCATGAACGTATCCTTCAGGGCACAACAAAGACAGCACATTACCATGGGCAACGTTGTTGATGCAATCCAAGTACTGGTCACCGTTCTCGTCAAACATGTACTGCCGCTGGGCTCGCACTATTTTGATGGGATCCGAAGCAAAGAAAACTTTGCATGAAGGCCTAGAAATAATGAAAGGAAACACTTTGGTCTGGTAGGACTGCTCAGTGTTTTCGCTTCTCAGTCAAGGTCACGATGGGTGGAAAATTACAATTACATAAAAGAAAGGGAAAACACAACCTAGGTGACATACTTTTTTCTTTTTAATTTCATATTAGCCTGGAAACTTTTACCTTAATCCCCCATCTGTGACATTGCTCACGTTTCTTATGCTTGTTATATTAAATTTGCCACGATCTGACAATACTTTTTAGAGGCACATGGATCAACTCTGACAGCTCTAATTACACAAACCAATAACTTATTTTCCTTTGGAAAATTTTGTTCAACTAGGAAAAAAAAAAACAATTTTTTTTGAGCCTTCCTGTATATTAAGAACTGATAGCTATTACAAATATTATCTCATTTAATCCTTCCAACAATAACATAAGAGGAGTTATTATCATTCTCACTTTTATAGGTGAGAAAACAGGCACAGAAAAATTAAGAAGCTTGGTTCAAGCCAATAAGAGAGAAAACCAGAATTTGGAAGTAGATTTTTGTCTTGATTGTAACTAGATTTACCACAGTGACCATTTTGAAATGTACGGAAATATTGAATCACTATGTTGTCTAGTAGGAATTAACATAGTGTTATACATGAATTATACTTCAAAAATAAACTCACAGAAAAAAGAGATTACACTTCTTGGGAAGGGCTGGGAGGCAGGGAAATCAGATGAACATAGTCAAAAGGTGCAAACTCCCAGTTAAAAGGTAAATAAGTACTATGGATATAATTTAAATGTACAACATGATAAGGGCGTCTTACCTTTTAACATGATTGATTATAACACTGCTGTATGTTTTATATGAAAGTTTTTAAGAAAGCAAATTCTACAGGATTTTCTATTTCTTAAATTTTCTATTAATGAGATGATGGATATTCACCAAACTTAACTGTAATAGTAATTTCATGATGTAAGTCAAATCGTTATGATGCGAAACTCAAACTTAATAAAGTGCTGTATGTCAATTACACACCAATAAAATTGGAAGAAAAAAAAGAAGACTGTCTTATGCCACTGCCCAAAATAGAGCTTGCTTGTCATCCAATCTCTCCCTCAAACCTACTTGTAAAGAAATGAATAGCACTAAAAGCTACTACAAATAACTTAGTGTTAAATAGTGTGCATGAGATTTTACAGATTATTTTCATGTCTTTTAATTGGTTCTTGTTCTGCAGCAAATGGATTTTCCATTCTTAAATAATACGATCCAATTATTATTCTAACCTTTTAACCCACTCTTTTGAGTCTAATAAAATGTCATCCCTATTTATGGTTACTTGGATGGCTGTACAAGTTTTAGCAACATGAAAACATTACAAGCATTTCTGATCTTGGCTCCATGAATGTTTAGAAACTAAGCAAAATATATTATTATTATTTATATTTATTTATTTATTTTTTGTCATGCCATGAGGAAATGTGCAATCCTAGTTCCCCAACCAGAGATTGAACCCAGTCTCCCTGCACTTGAAGCAAGGAGTCCTAATCACTGAACCACCAGAAAAGCTCCCAAAATATAGTTTTATTTTGGTGGCTTTGCATGCACAGAAAACATGTTCCCATGTGCACTGGAGGTAGTTTAGAGGGTAAATAGTTATGTATTAAATTGATACACAATAGTGTAGAAAGTTTTGTAATTATTGTGAATAAGTAATAACATTTTTAAAATGCCTAAACTTAAGTGTCATCAGCTAAAATGAAACTAATAATGAGAATTTCTTATTAGTTCAAACTCAGTTGTTAGTTTATTAACTACAAGTTAAAATCTAGAAAAATTCTTCCTTATGAATGTGGGCTGAAAACTGTGGACTTGACCTTGCCTCTTTGTTAATGTACTTCCCACCTTGCCACTCATAGAAGTGGATTTTCATAGAAGAGGAATTTAATGTGACAGAGATCACAAGGTAACATGACACTCTTCTAGGACCAGAGCCCAGGTCTGACTTAAGTATGGGTCCTGTACGCTCACTCACCAAGCCGTTTATACTATAAATGTGAGCAAAGCGAAAACAGACCCAGAGAACCCTGCATCTTTACGTTGTAGCGCGGGCACATCTGGGGAGACCAAGGTGAGTAAGGGCATCTCACCCTTTAAAAAGTGTCAACGCTTTTTTCCCCTCCCCTCCACTGGCTAGATTAACCTTTTACTTCTTAACGAAGCGTGCAAGAAGGAAGAGTTCGCTTTCGACAAAAGTTGTCAGAATGAGTTTTCACAGCCATCATCAAAAATATTTCAGAGTTCATAGTTACGGAAAACTTTCGAGTAGGTGGGCGTGGCGGAGAACTACCCTTCTCCCCTTCCAGAGCCCAGCCCTGGAACGGTGTTCTTCAGCGGCTATCAACGCTCATGGTCAATTCCTCCAGCGGGCTCGCAGCCCTCACCCTCTCCGCCGGCTGCAGAGCGCGGGGATCACCCGGGCCCCGGCTGCAAGGGAGCCCCTGCGGCGCGGGCGCGGCGGGGAGCTCGGGGCGGGCGGCGGCGCGTGCCTGCAGGTGCGGCGGGCAAGCGGCAGGTCCCGCTCCCCGCGGGACCCCAGCCAGCCAGCTCCCGGCCCCGCTTCAGCTCTCCGCTCCCTGCGCTGGTGACCTGGTGACTCCCACTCTCTGAGCCTCTCGCCCGGGCTGGGGAGCCCTTACCCGATGTGCTTTCTCCTCAGCGCCAGGGTCTCTTGCTTGCTGTACAGCTCGCACATGGCGGCAGGGTGCCGGGCGCCCGCAGGGATCTCCCCTCTCCCGTCCCTGCGCCCGCGACGGGAGCCCGCGGACTGCCTCAGCTGCGGCCCTTCCCTGACCTCCCAGGTTGGGTCCTCTGGCCCTGGGCGCCGGAGGCAGAGGTCGGTGTCAACCAGCTGGGGTCATCTCCCTTTTAAGTCTTGCCCCGCCTTTGCCCTTCGCCAAGCCCCACCCTCCTCCTCCCCTCCTCCGCCTGGGGCCGGCCGGGCCACTGCCTGGGCTAGCCACCCAGTCGCCACCCCCCACCCCGCCCCCGCTCTTGCCCCAGGCTAACTCGCTCCCTTCCTGCCCTGCTGCCTACTTCCCCTCCCCACAGTTGTAACTTCTCCTAACTCCCCTTTTATTTTTCTAAGCCTGCCTCGCCGTGGCCTTTCCTCCTCCTCTGCCTATGAATTCCCTCCTTCCCACTCTCTTAAAAATATTTATTTATTTATCTGGCTGCACTGGGTCTTCGTTGTGGCATGCAGGATCTGGGCCGGTTGCATTGAGAGCAGGGAGTCTTAGCCCCTGGACCACCAGGGAAGACCTCCTTTCTTTTTTCCTTCCTTCTCTTTCTCCCCCCGGCCCCGCCCCTTCTTCTTTCCTTTCTCCCTTTATTTGTACACATTCAAAGACAGGCACTCACTGGAGATAACAGGACTTTTGTCTCCATTCTCCTTTTGAGCAAGTTCCAATACCAAAATCTACTTAACAAGAGTAACAAGTCACACGCCCAAAGGGTAAATCACAGGAACTCAGTCTGTTATTTGTCGGGAGGGATAATACATACCCCTGTTTCAAATACCTGCTTTAGAGATAATTGCGCTTATCGGGTTCAGTCATCATAACAACCCTGACTGAGGTAAGCCTGAAAGTTACCACCTTATTTAACATATGGGAACAGTTATTACAGGTCTACCTGACGGTGAACCTGAATTCATTCCTAGGCTTCTTGACCTCCTTTAGGATTCTCTTCTCTCACTGATCAAATTTAAATATGTGGACAGAAGGAAACCTAATTAACTATAACATTAAATCATGAACTATTTGAAGAAGTAGAGATCATCTGATTTATCCCCTGTGTTTTGTAGATAAGAACACCTAGGTACGGGAAAGGTAAAGTCTTATCATTCAAGGTCACACAACTGCTTAGCCATAGAGTTTAGATGAGATCATTTCATTCTTTGTGTTTCCAAAGACAGCAGAGAAAGCTTATTTTACCAGTAAGAACAT
Source organism: Ovis aries (assembly GCF_016772045.2). Taxonomy (NCBI): domain Eukaryota; kingdom Metazoa; phylum Chordata; class Mammalia; order Artiodactyla; family Bovidae; genus Ovis; species Ovis aries. Next base: position 16,908,944 of record NC_056059.1, on the reverse strand, counting down.
GCTTGATAAATGTTTGTAACTGACTTTTCTCTTGAATGAAGTTATTAATTAATATTAATGTCCTGCAGGATTAGTAGGATTATTTCATTGCCTAAGATAGGGTGAGAAATGGAGTTCTATGAGGAAAAACGTGTTAAGAATTCTAGGTGTTATCAATGAAGGGGAGGAGACACTTAGGAAACTTGCAAGAAATCCCAGTCATGTAATCTTGGTCTTGTTCCACACTTGAAGGATATTGCCAAGTGTACATCGACTCTCAAACCAGCTAGTGAAGCCACACACAGGCATGCTCCCTCCATAAACCTTCAAGTTATTTCCAGTGCTTTAAAGTATGTTCTTTAAATAAATAATCCTGGTCTTGAGTTCTTTTTTATTATTTATTTTGGCTTCCCTGCTGTAATGTGGGGGTCTTAGTTCCCCAACCAGGGATTAAACGCATGCACCCTGCAGTGGAAGCTTAGAGTCTTAACCACTGCACCGCCAGGGAAGTCCCAAGGGTCTTGGGTTTTGAACTAGTTCTTGCATAAACTAGCTGGGTTTCTTGACCTTTTGGAGGCCAAATTTCTTTAAAATGTTCAAATTTCATATTAAAGAAAAACCCTCAATCATTTTCTAACTAAAAGCATTACAAGGAGGGCTAAAAAGAGATCATGATTGTGAAACATGTGTCAGGATAATGGTTAAGGTCTCAGTGCTCTTGTATTCTTTGTTTTTTATTTTCTGGTTTTTTTTTTTTTAAACCAGAACTTTCAGCAGGGCTGGTTACTCCTTTCTTCTTGAAACTCTTCATTTTTTGATTTCTTGACATGACCACAACATTCCTGATTTTCTTCTCCCGCTCAGCATTTTCAACATTTCAGTGTTGGTATCTCTGAAGATAGGGTCCTAGGCTTTCTCTTTGCTCTGCACTCTTTCCTCAGGTAGTCCAGAAATGATTCCCTTGGATTTCAGTTCAGTTCAGTTCAGTTCAGTTCAGTTCAGTTCAGTCGCTCAGTCATGTCCGACTCTTTGCGACCCCATGAATCGCAGCACGCCAGGCCTCCCTGTCCATCACCATCTCCCAGAGTTCACTCAGATTCACGTCCATTGAGTCAGTGATGCCATCCACCCATCTCATCCTGGGACGTCCCTTTCTCCTCCTGCCCCCAATCCCTCCCAGCATCAGAGGCTTTTCCAATGAGTCAATTCTTCTCATGAGGTGGCCAAAGTACTGGAGTTTCAGCTTTAGCATCATTCCTTCCAAAGAAATCCCAGGGCTGATCTCCTTCAGAATGGACTGGTTGGATCTCCTTGCAGTCCAAGGGACTCTCAAGAGTCTTCTCCAACACCACAGTTCAAAAGCATCAATTCTTCGGTGCTCAGCCTTCTTCACAGTCCAACTCTCACATCCATACATGACCACAGGAAAAACCATAGCCTTGGCTAGACGGACCTTAGTCGGCAAAGTAATGTCTCTGCTTTTGAATATGCTATCTAGGTTGATCGTAACTTTTCTTCCAAGGAGTAAGCTTCTTTTAATTTCATGGCTGCAATCACCATCTGCAGTGATTTTGGAGCCCCCCAAAATAAAGTCTGACACTGTTTCCCCATCTATTTCCCATGAAGTGATGGGACCAGATGCCATGATCTTCATTTTTAGCTCCTCTTCACTTTCTGCCATAAGGGTGGTGTCATCTGCATATCTGAGGTTATTGATATTTCTCCTGGCAATCTTAATTCCAGCTTGTGTTTCTTCCAGTCCAGCATTTCTCATGATGTACTCTGCATTACTTTTATTTTTGTGACTTAAAAAAATTGAAGTAATATTGACTTACAATGCTGTGTTATTTTTCAGTTGTACAGATCAGTGATACGTATATATATATACTTTATATATAAACATATTCTTTTTGAGATTCTTTTTCCTTACAGGTTATTACAAAATATTGACTATAGTTCCCTGTTCACAGTTGGTTCTTGCTGGTTATCTATTTTAATATATGTTGTTGTTGCCAAGTCATGTCCGACTCTTTGCCACCCCATGGACTGTAGCCCATCAGTCTCCTCTGTCCATGGAATTTCCCAGGCAAGAGTACTGGAGTGGGTTGCCATTTCCTTCTCCAAGTTTATATATACAATAATGTATATATGTTAATCCCAAACTCCTAATTTATCCCTCTTCTCCCTTTTCCCTTTGATAACTGTAAGTTTTTTTCTTCTGTCTCTGGGCCTGCCTATTTCTGTTGTGTATACAAGTTCATTTGTATCTTTTTTTTCTTTTTAACATATAAGCAACATCATACAATATTTGTCTTTCTCTCTTTGGCTCACTTCACTCAGTACGACAATCTCTAGGTTCATCCCTGTTGTGCAAATGACATGATTTCATTCTTTTTTATGACTGAGCTGTATTCCATTGTATATATGTACTGCACCTTCTTTATCCATTCATTGGTCAGGGGACATTTAGGTGCTTCCTTGTCTTAATTATTGTAAATAGTGCTACTGTAAACATTGGAGTGCATATAGCTCTTTATGGTATATTCCCTGGAGTGGGATTGCTGGATAATGCATTACTTTTCACTTGGACAGCATTATTCTTCCTGGTCTCAGTTCAGTTCAGTTTAGTTCAGTTGCTCAGTTGTGTCTGACTCCTTGAGACCCCATGAATCGCAGCATGCCAGGCCTCCCTGTCCATCATCAACTCCCAGAGTCTACCCAAACCCATGTCCATCGAGTCGGTGATGCCATCCAGTCATCTCATCCTTTGTCATCCCCTTCTCCTCCTGCCTCCAATCCTTCCCAACATCAGGGTCTTTTCCAATGAGTCAACTCTTCGCATAAGGTGACCAAAGTATTGGAGTTTCAGCTTCAACATCAGTCCTTCCAGTGAACACCCAGAACTGACCTCTTTTAGGATGCATTGGTTGGATCTCCTTGCAGTCCAAGAGACTCTCAAGAGTCTTCTCCAACACCACAGTTCAAAACCATCAATTCTTTGGTGCTCAGCTTTCTTCACCGTCCAACTCTCACATCCATACATGACCACTGGAAATACCATAGCTTTGACTAGACAGAACTTTTTGGCAAAGTAATATCTCTGCTTTAAAATATGCTGTCCAGGTTGGTCATAACTTTTCTTCCAAGGAGTAAACGTCTTTTAATTTCATGGCTGCATTCACCATCTGCAGTGATTTTGGAGCCCAGAAAAATAAAGTCTGACACTGTTTCCACTGTTTCCCCATCTATTTCCCATGAAGTGATGGGGCCAGATGCCATGATCTTCGTTTTCTGAATGTTGAGCTTTAAGCCAACTTTTTCACTCTCCTCTTTCACTTTCATCAAGAGGCTTTCGACTTCCTCTTCACTTTCTGCTATAAGGGTGGTGTCATCTGCATATCTGAGGTTATTGATATTTCTCCCAGCAATCTTGATTTCAGCTTGTGCTTCTTCCAGCCCAGCATTTCTCATGATGTACTCTGCATATAAGTTAAATAAGCAGGGTAACAATATCCAGCCTTGACGTACTCCTTTTCCTATTTGGAACCAGTCTGTTGTTCCATGTCCAGTTCTAACTGTTGCTTCCTGACCTGCTAACAGATTTCTCAAGAGGCAGGTCAGGTGGTCTGGTATTTCCATCTGTTTCAGAATTTTCCACAGTTTATTGTGATCCACACAGTCAAAGGCTTTGGCATAGTCAAGAAAGCAGAAAGAGATGTTTTCTGGAACTCTCTTGCTTTTTCCATGATCCAGCAGATGTTGGCAATTTGATCTCTGGTTCCTCTGCCTTTTCTAAAACCAGCTTGAACATCAGAAAGTTCACGGTTAACATATTGCTGAAGCCTGGCTTGGAGAATTTTGAGCATTATTTTCCTAGCATGTGAGATGAGTGCAATTGTGGGTATTTTGATCATTCTTTGGCATTTTCTTTCTTTGGGATTGGAATGAAAACTGGCCTTTTTCAGTCCTGTAGCCACTGCTGAGTTTTCCAAATTTGCTGGCATATTGAGTGCAGCCCTTTCAAAGCATCATCTTTCAGGATTTGAAACAGGAATTCCATCATCTCCACTAGCTTTGTTCATAGTGATGCTTTCTAAGGCCCACTTGACTTCACATTCCAGGACGTCTGGCTCTAGGTGAGTGATCACACCATCATGATTATCTGGGTCGTGAAGATCTTTTTTTGTACAGTTCTTCTGTGTAATCTTGCCACCTCTTCTTAATATCTTCTGCTTCTGTTAGGGCCATACCATTTCTGTCCTTTATCGAGCCCATCTTTGCATGAAATGTTCCCTTGGTATCTCTAATTTACTTGAAGAGATCATTAGTCCTTCCCATTCTGCTGTTTTCCTCCGTTTCTTTCCATTGATCGCTGCTGCTGCTAAGTCACTTCAGTCGTGTCCGACTCTGTGTGACCCCATAGATGGCAGCACACCAGGCTCCGCCGTCCCTGGGATTCTCCAGGCAAGAACACTGGAGTGGGCTGCCATTTCCTTCTCCACCATTGATCGCTGAGGAAGGCTTTTTTTTTATCTCTCCTTGCTATTCTTTGGAACTTGCATTCAGATGGGAATATATTTCCTTTTCTCCTTTGCTGGACTCGGTAAGAAAGTAAGCAAATCAACAAGATAATGCTTTAAGAAGCTTTCATTGTGGTAAATGCTTTGAAGGAAAAAAACTGAAGGAAATGATCCTAAGCCAGAAGACTAGCAGCCCTTGATAATCTTATCTTTTCTCAACTCTGTCCTCCTGTTGAATTATTTTTAAGTCCTGCTGCCTCCACTTTAAAATATACCTTTAAATCGATGTGCTATCGCCCGATCTACTACCATCCTGTGTAAGCCTTCTGCATTTTGCCAACACTCTGTAAATACACTCTATTAACTCATTTCCTTGCTTCCCCTTCCGACCCTATGCAGTGTCCCTTCCCTCCTTAAAACCCATCAGTGACTTTCAGCTTTCCTCTCCAGGCTCATTTTCGACACCTTCCATCCCACCCCTACGACCCAGCACACACACACCACACCTATCTCCCTTGTCTTTAATCACTTCGTATACAATATTTGTTTCAGTTTCAGTTTATATTCCATAGTCAGCCTCAGAGATGTCATTCTTGACTCTTCTGTTTCAAACAGTTCTTAGTGAATATAAAAAACTAATGTCTCTCCGGTTCCTCTGTCTTAATTCCCTCTTTGTTGGGTCTTTATCTGTTTTATTCATCAATGTACCCCAGTGCTAGCCCAACCCTTGGCGTATGGTGGTGGTGGTTTGGTTGCTAAGTAGTGTCCGATTCTTGTGACCCCATGGACTGTAGCCTGCCAGGTTCCTCTGTCTCTGGGATTCTCCAGGCAAGAATATTGGAGTGGGTTGCCTTCTCCTTCTCCAGGGGATATTCCCCACCCAAGGATCAAACCCAGGTCTCCTGCATTGCAGGGAGAATCTTTACCAACTGAGCTTTGAGGGTGTATGGCAGACTGAGAAATGTTTGTTGACATACTGAAAGCAAAACCCATTTAAAGACTTACTAATCTTGTTTTGAAGATTTTAAAGTTCTTACCATCATTTAGCTCTTGGGTGTTGACTACCAGCTTACCTCTTAACCATTTTTTTAGGAGAGAAATACACTCATTGTCTTTAATGGGAAAGCAAGGTAACATAAAACATCATTTCCCCAAATTGTTTAATTTATTTCACACTGTAGGATATATAATATTGACTAAGTACCACAAAAGGTCTTTAAATAAAAGACAGACACATAATAGCACCAGAATAAAGATGGATAATGTCAACAGATTGCCCTGTGCAATACTTTGTCAAATAACAGAGGTATTTTTGATATATTTTCTCTTGTTCTTCTCCATCCTAGGACTGTTTGGTTAGGGGGGTGGTGCAGAAGTGCCTTCCTCCCCACAGTTTGACGTTCACTCAGCTTGGGTCCTGACCCTATTGATTAGCTCACCCTGCTGAGTGGGTTCTGACCTGAACATCACTGATTTCTCAACCATCTAGGTTGGATCATACAAACCACACTAGTACATACATGACTGAAATGAGAAAGCACAGCCCACATGAGTTTGGGACTTAAAGAATTCCACTCAGTAGTTTGCTGAGAAGGGTTTGAACAGCAGGTTTTAATGTTTTGGTCAGTGAGAAACATGCCAAAGTGAGTGCGGTGTATGTGCCCAGCAACAGAGGTTCTCCAGAACCTCTTGGGTTGCCAGACCCAAGTTTGTGTGTCCGATGCACAGCGAGGCCAAATACCCTGAAATGTCAGAGTTTGGAACAGAGGAAGGTCTACAGCAGAGCCAAACAAGGAGAATGAAGTCACTGATGCTCTTCAGGGAAGGGTTTTTAATAGACAAAATTTGGGGTTAGGGCTGCAGGGTATGTGACTCTCTAATGCCTGGTTAGTGGTGAGGTAACAGGAGTCTTATGCTCAGGCTGAAGTTACCATCTTCCACCAAGGGGAGGAAGAGGCTTAGTTCTTGCAGAACTCAGAGGTATATTGTTATGGATATTCCCTGAGAAGGAATCAGGACCGTAACCCATGGGGTTTCTTGGCTTCTTGTTGTTGTTCAGTCGCCAAGTCATGTCTGACTCTCCGCGATCCTGTGGACTGTACATGCCAGGCTTCCCTATCCTTCACCTTCTCTTGGAGTTTGCTCAGTCTCCTGTCCATTGAGTCATGATGCTATCCAACCATGACCTTTCCCAGCATCAGGGTGTTTTTCCAATGAGTTGGCTCTTCTCAACAGGTGGCCAAAGTATGGGAGCTTCAGTTTCAGCATCAGTCCTTCCAGTGAATATTCAGGGTTGGTTTCCTTTAGGAAGGACCAGGTGGATCTGATCCCCTGTTTCTGCATTCCTTTCCTCCCCTGATTAACACCTGTTTAATCTGCTCTTTGGAACTCAGGGAAGGTCAAAGAGGCTGAATGAACTCTATTTCCTACAAACAAGAAGTGGGAGGGAGGGCCAGCATTCTACAAGGATTTGTACCTGGGAGGCCCCCACAGAGTCCTGCTTGGTTTCAAGATGAGGACGCAGACGTAGGCATATACAGAGGGAAGACCATGGTAAGACTCAGGGAGAAGATGACGATCTGTAAGCCAAGGAGCAAGGCCTCCCAAGAAACCAACCCTGCTGACAGCTTGATCTTAGACTTCTAGCCTCCAGAACTGTGACAGAGGAACCAGAGATCAAATTGCCAACATCTGCTGGATCATGGAAAAAGCAAGAGAGTTCCAGAAAAACATCTCTTTCTGCTTTATTGACTATGCCAAAGTCTTTGACTGTGTGGATCACAATAAACTGTGGAAAATTCTGAAAGAGATGGGAATACCAGACCACATGACCTGACTCTTGAGAAACCTATATGCAGGTCAGGAAGCAACAGTTAGAACTGGACATGGAACAACAGACTGGTTCCAAATAGGAAAAGGAGTATGTCAAGGCTGTATATTGTTACCCTGCTTATTTAACTTCTATGCGGAGTACATCATGAGAAACACTGGACTGGAAGAAGCACAAGCTGGAATCAAGATTGCCGGGAGAAATATCAAAAACCTCAGATATGCAGATGACACCACCCTTATGGCAGAAAGTGAAGAGGAACTCCAGAGCCTCTTGATGAAAGTGAAAGAGGCGAGTGAAAAAGTTGGCTTAAAGCTCAACATTCAGAAAACGAAGATCATGGCATCTGGCCCCATCACTTCATGGGAAATAAATGGGGAAACAATGCAAACAGTGTCAGACTTTATTTTTCTGGGCTCCAAAATCACTGCAGATGGTGACTGCAGCCATGAAATTAAAAGACGCTTACTTCTTGGAAGGAAAGTTATGACCAACCTAGATAGCATATTCAAAAGCCGAGACATAACTGTGGAGGAGCTGGAAGGCTTTGAGCAAATACTGAAAATGTATTTGCTCCACTCATTACGAAGGTTGGAAGCTGGAACGAACATAACAAAGGGCCATCGAGTGCCTGAGGCTGGGAACGGATAACAAGGTTTATATGCCCGGCCTTGAGGCGTTCGAAGGCTTCCTTCTGACCACCTGTTTCTGGGAGCAAGGACTGTTGTTTCATGATGAACTCCCTTTAGAGTTTCGCCAAAGTATGTTATGTCTTGGGCGGTAGGAACTGTATTTTATACTTGAATGGTTTGATGTTTATCGAGAAAGGCTATGTGCAAGTCTGCTTTGTCCTCTGTTCCCTGAGACCATAAAACTGCGCAGCTGGATAATAAACTTTGTCAGTCCACTAGAGGCTGTCCTTGAGTGTTCCTTTCAGAGTGCGGTTCTCTGAGCCTTACAATTACTTTGCCGACCCACTGCAGTACTCTTGCCTGGAAAATCCCATGGATGGAGGAGCCTGGTGGGCCACGGTCCATGGGGTTGCTAAGAGTAGAATACGACTGAGCGACTTCACTTTCACTTTTCACTTTCATGCTTTGGAGAAGGAAATGGTAACCCACTCCAGTGTTCTTGCCTGGAGAATCCCAGGGACGGGGGAGCCTGGTGGGCTGCCGTCTATGGGGTCGCACAGAGTCGGATACAACTGAAGCGACTTAGCAGCAGCAGCAAGGTCCATCTAGTCAAGGCTATGGTTTTTCCAGTGGTCATGTATGGATGTGAGAGTTGGACTGTGAAGAAGGCTGAGCACCGAAGAATTGAAGCTTTTGAACTGTGGTGTTGGAGAAGACTCTTGAGAGTCCCTTGGACTGCAAGGAGATCCAACCAGTCCATTCTGAAGGAGATCAGCCCTGGGATTTCTTTTGGAAGGAATGATGCTAAAGCTGAAACTCCAGTACTTTGGCCACCTCATGTGAAGAGTTGACACATTGGAAAAGACTGATGCTGGGAGGGATTGGGGGCAGGAGGAGAAGGGGACAACAGAGGATGAGATGGGTGGATGGCATCACTGATTCGATGGACGTGAATCTGAGTGAACTCCGGGAGTTGGTGATAGACAGGGAGGCCTGGCGTGCTGCAATTCATGGGGTCGCAAAGAGTCGGACACGACTGAGCAAATGAACTGAACTGAACTGAACTGAAACTTCTGTTGTCTCAGTCATTCTATGAGCTTTCCTGGTGGCCCAGTGGTAAAGAATCTGCCTGCAAGGCAGGAGTCTTGGGTTCAACCCCTGGTTTGGGAAGATCCCCTGGAGGAGGAAATGGCAACCAACTCCAGTATTCTTGCCTGGAGAATTCCACAGATAGTGGTGCCTGGTAGGCTACAGTCAATGGGGTTGCAAAGAGTTGGACACGACTGAGTGACTAAACAGCAACAACAGCCATGCCATGCTATTGCAGGAGAATGGGACAGGAAAGAATGGTCACATTCCAGGTCAAGTCCTTGTCCCAGGCAAATCCCTGGGACAGGCCACCAAGTGGGGGTTCTCGGCTTCATGCAGGAAAGAATTCAAGAGTGAGCCACAGTAAAGGGAAAGTGAGCTTATCTAAATCAACATCAGATAGCAAAATGCAGTCTACGTCAGATGCTGAAGATGAAGCTCTGATACTTTGGCCACCTGGCGTGAGGAACCGACTCACTGGAAAAGACCCTGATGCTGGGAAAGACTGGAGAAGCGGGTGACAGAGGATGAGATGGTTGGATGGCATCTCTGACTCAATGGACATGAGTTTGAGCAAACGCAGGGAGAAAGTGAAGGACAGGGAATCCTGGCATGCTGGAGTCCACAGGGTGGCAAAGACTTGGACATGACTTAGGGACTGGACAACAACAACAGTCTGTTTCAGAAGGTGTGGGTGGCCCCAGGGTATGGGGTCATTTAGTTTTTATGGGCTGGGTAATTTTATATGCTAACTTAACGAGGAATATCTGTTATGCTGACTATTTTGAAAAAAGGGCAGGAATCTCCAAGAATGGGGCCACCACCCACTTTTTGACCTTTGATGGTCAGCCTGGGAACTGCCATTGAGCATATGCTAATATTGCAATGAGAGCGCAGTGAAGTTCAAGGTCTACTGGAAGTGGAATCTTCTGCCATCTTGGGCCTAATTGGTTGTAACCAGTTCCCCCCCACCCCTTAATAAAAATATGGAATGCTTCATGAATACTCATTCATCCTTGCTCAGGGACCATCCTTGCTCAGCCTACCAGGCTCCCCGGTCCCTGGGATTCTCCAGGCAAGAACACTGGAGTGGGTTGCCATCTCCTTCTCCAACGCATGAAAGTGAAAAGTGAAAGTGGAGTCGCTCAGTCCACCCCATGGACTGCAGCCCACCAGGCTCCTCTGCCCATGGAATTTTCCAGGCAAGAGTACTGGATTGGGGTGCCATTGCCTTCTCCATGTTGGAGTGATTAATAATGTTGCCATAGTCTCAGGTGTACAGCAAAGTGGCTCAGCTATACATATACACATGTATGTGTCCATTCTCCCTCACTCTCTTCCCATTCAATCACTACATAAATATTGAGCAGAGTTCCCTGTGATGAGCACATTTTGTAACCAGCTTTGTGGTATCCTCAAAGGCTATTCTTTTAAAGGTTCTGCCCTTGGGACTTGCCTCATAGTCCATTGGTTAAGACACTGTGCTTCCAATGGGGGCATGGGTTCAATCCGTAGTTGGGGAAGTTCTGCATGCAGTGCTTAGTCAGATAGATAAATGCATAATGGGGGACTTCCTTGGTGGTCCAGTGGTTAAGACTCTACCCCTCCAGTGCAGGGGCCATGAGTTTGATCCGTGGTTGGGGAACTAAGATTCCACATGTCTGGTGGCACAACAACAAAAAGTTGTCCCCTCCCCCTTGCCTCTTATCAAATTCAATCTGTGGTACTCTGTTATAACAGCCTGAACAAAGTAGTATACCATAAATATTTTGGTTTTTCCTGTGTGAAAACAGAAAAGCAGAGAGATTAAGTAACTTCTCCAAATAATAACTGAAAGAGTCAGGACTTGAACTTTGGTAGACTGATTCCTAAACTTTTCCTTCTACCCACTGTGCTATGCTCTGTGTGTAGATAAATTGATAGAGGATAACTGGATAGATAAAGTGAAAAAAATTCCTTCTTACTCCACCTGGATCAGATGCAACTAAGACATTGGAAAGCATTTTCCAAGCACATAATCCATGTAAGGTCTTGATGTTTTCCTCTGTAGAAGCTGGCAGAGGTTGGGGGCAAGTAAGACATCCCCAGGTCAGCAGCTGATGGTTGGGTCAGATGGGCTGAGTTCCGCAGGATGTTTATAGAATGAAGATAGAGCTAGACTCTAGCTCCATCTATTGTTCTACAATCCTGCTGTTCCTGGTAGTTTTTGCAGAAGTACCTCCTTTTTGCCTCTCTTGACAGCTGCACATAAATTAATACTAAAAGAAAAAAGAAAAAAAAAAAAGAAGAAGACCTCCCTGCTGGTACAGTGGGTGGGAATCCTCCTGCCAATGCAGGGGACATGGGTTCAATCCCTGGTCCCAGAAGATTCCACATGCCACAGAGCAACTAAGCCCTGGAGCCGCTACTACTGAGCCTGTGTACCATATCAACTGAAGCCCAAGCTCCTAGATCTTGTTCTGCCCCACTAAAGAAACCACTGCAAGGAGAAACCAGTGCACCGTAGCTAGAGAGTAGCCCTTGCTCTCTGCAACTAGACAAAGCCTGCGTGCAGCAGCTAAGATCCAGCACAACCAAAAATAAAACAAATAAATTATTTTAAAAACCCAAAACAAAAATAAAAAAGCTCATATGTGAAGAAACACACCTAAAAACAAATGTAGGTAACCTAAACGTTGGACCTGTATTACAGAGGAAGTGCCAAGTAGGGAATGTATTCTGTGAACTGTGAGATTTCTCCTGCATCCTCTGCTGTCTGAGGTCATGAAAAGCACCATCTCTAGAAACTGAATTATTTTGCAGGGGAAAGAAGGTCTATTCTCAGTGTACACTGCAGGGTAACACGGGGCAAGTTTGTCTACTGAAAGGAATCCCTCAGGAAGTTTGTTTAAAGTACAGATTCCCAAACTCCACCCCATTGCAGCATGGGACTCTGGGAACCTGTATTTTTAATGAATGTCACAGATTCTTATCAGGCAAGTGTGAGGAACGTTTCAGTAGGAGAAAGGCTAGAGCTACAGGGCCATTTCAACATGGCTGTTATTCCTAGTCTGAGATCTCATCATCTCTTGCCTGAATTATACCAGCAGCCTCTTAATTACTGCTCCAGGGTTCCTCATGGGTCCCTTCCAGTGCCTCATCCTCAGAGCAGCCAAAGAGACACATTTAGCATGAGGGCTGCGTCATTCCACATCCCTGCAAATACTTCGTGATTTCACATTCATCTTCAGAACACAATCCACAGTCCCAAGCAAGGGCTGCTAGCTCCGTGTCCCACAGCCTCGCTTCTTGCTTGTTCCCTCTTTTCAGCTCACCTCCAGGCGCACTGGCCCTGCTTGGAGCTGCTCTCATGATGCGCACCCTACCCTCATCTCTGCACACCCCACTCAGATCCCAGCTTCAACCGTGCTCGATGCTGGTGTCTTCAACCTCCATCACCCTCGCTGGTCCCCACTGAGGAAGCCAACACGGCTGCGAGTCAGCCTATCTTTTTCCAGTATTTTCACAACATCTCATCCTTTCCCTTTGTAGCACTTGTCATGATTGTAATGAATAAATTAGGTGTGTTTAAAGCTGAATTTTTCCTCTCAGGAGTTAAAGGTCCATGGGCCAGAGACAGAGTCTGACCTTTCCCCACTGCATCCCTCGTGTTTTGTCCAGAGCCTAGCATACAGTAGGTACTCAAAAATATTCTAAGAGTTAATGTAAATTTAGGGACTTCCCTGGGAAGGGAACCCATTGGCATCCCCATGTGCCCATGAACCACAGTGAAGAGTAACCCCTGCTTGTCACAATTAGAGAAAGCCTATATGCAACAACAAAGACCCAGTGCATCCAAAAAAAACGAGTACATAGGGGAGATGGGAGTGCCAGGGACGCAGGCCAGACACCAGCAAGCAGCTTCCCAGAAACTGGCAGGCCTGAGGAGCCAAGTGGCTGCCAAAGATTTGGTCAACGAGATTCCTTTCTTTTCCCCTTGCTGCTGGGATTGAGGGATGTGGAGATGCAGGCTGGAGCAGCCAAGGTTATGAAATATATATGTTTTATTTTTTAAAATGGCAGTAAATTGGTGTCTAGTTTGAAACTATAAACTTCAAAAAAAAAAAAATGCTGAGGTTTTCTTGGCAGTCAGCTTTGGTTGCCTTGAAATTCCTCCCCAGTCCAGGTTGACTTGATGGGTAGATTCGTGGTGGGTTTTGCAGTGGGGGCAGCTGCTGCTGCCAGAGCTAGAGTCATGCCTTCTCTGGAATGGGGAACTACTGTGGAGAGGAAAATGCCTTGAGGAGCTTTCTGGATCTGAGACTGTAGGCGTCAGGAAGGGTCTTGAGTCAGAGGGGTCATGAGACTGAATGGCGCTGCCTGGGAAAGTAGGGGGATTCTTGTTCCGGAGATTTGGGGTTCAAGATGAAGAGAGCAGGAGGAAGGAGAGAGAGAGGAGGGTCATCAGCAGAAGCTGGAGTTCGGGTGTAGGAGAAAGAAGTCAAGGAAACAGTTTTTTAAAGAGCAGGGTTGTCTGGTACGCACACCTGGGGACTGCTGTGGAAATCAAGGGACTGGGGCTGAATTCCATCATAGGGTCCACGGTGGAGAGTGGGAACCAAGACTCAGCACAGATGGAAACTGGAAGCCGAGCTGGCCAGGAGAAAACATTTCAACCCCTTGTGGGACTTCTCCTAACATGTACAAAAGAGTTTATAGACACTGTTTCCTAGATTTCAAGGGGGCAGGGGAGACCCCAGCTGACATCTGGTTTGTGTCTGCAGAGAGTTCCTTTCCCAGACCTGTTGCTCATCTTCATCTTTGGCATCTCTTTTCCTTTTAGGGAAACCATGGTAGAAGGAATGGGAGTTTTGGAGACAGACTGACCTGAATTTGAGCTCTGTTTCAACTGCTTAACCCATTTGAGCCATGATTTTGTGAGCTGTGAAAAGCATCTCCCAGGACAGGATTATGAGTAGGCTTAAATTAAATGACATATCATACATACATGGGTGAAGAGTTTAGGTCTTGGAGTCAGATTGCTTGATACAAATCCTGGCTCTGCTGTTTGCTGGCTGTCTAATTTTGGGGTAAGTGATTCAATTTCCTTTTATGAAAAATAAGGCAAAAATTAGGTTGTTGGGAAGATCAAATGAGATAAAACAGTAAAGCACTTAGTACTATGCTTGGCATTACAGCTAGTGTTTAATAAGTGTTAGCCATTACTGCTGTTGTTACTGTTATTATATATATAAGATGTCTGGTTTTGATAGGACATTAATTAATGACTTCTGCTCTCTAATTTGTAGGAATGGAAGACCTGAGAATTCCCATGTTACAGACATCTAATTTTCCCGGAGGAATTAACTAAAAGAGAATCAACTGATCACACACATCAATTATGAAAGTTCGTAGAAGCTTTAATCATTTCTTTCCTCACTTTATCCTTCATAAAGATCTGTTGCTAAGGGGTTTAAGAGGCTGTTGATACAGAAGTATTTTTATTTGGAAAAGAACAATGCAGTCAGTTTTAAGAAATATACCCTATGTTTTTCTTTGCTCTTCAACAAATCTCCTTGTAGTTTAAATCACCAGGCCTCATGCTCTCTTTGTGGAGGGTCTGCTCTGCCTTTGATGCTCTTTGACTTTCTTACATTTAAATTCCTACTTTTGGGATTTCCCTGGTGATCCAGTGGTTATGGATCTGCCTTGCAATGCAGGAGACATGGTTCAATCCCTGATCAGGGAACTAAGGTCACACGTGTTGCAGAGTAACTAAGCCCACACGGTGCAATTACTGAGCCTGTGTGTTCTGGGGCCCACGTGCCACACCTAGAGTGTCTGTGTACCCCAACGAAAGATCCTGCCTAATGCTAAGGTCCCAAGTGCCGCGACAAAGATCTGACGAAGCCAAATAAATAAATATTTTAAAAAGTAGATTTCCATTATTGCTTTAGGTTGATTGTTATCAGATTCCTTTATTTTAAGTATAATTTTATTTATTTATGGCTGTGCTGGGTCTTCCCTGGTGCTCAAGGGCTTTGTCTAGTTGCAGAGAGTGAGGGCTACTCTTTGTCGCAGACTCTAGAGCATGCGGATTTCAGTAGTTGTGGCACAAGGGCTTGGTTGTTCCACAGCACGTGGAATCTTCCTGGCCCAGGGATTGAATAAACATCCTCTCCATTGGCAGGCAGATTCTTATCCGCTGCACCACCTGGGAAGCCCAATTGTTACCAAAACTGCAACATTCATGTGCCGAGGTTGTGAAAGCCATTCTAAAACTTTATTTAGTTATTTATTTCTGGGTGTGCTGGGCCTTTGTTGCTCTGTGGGCTTTTCTCTGGTTGTGGTGAGCAGGGCTACTTTTCCGTGCAGTGTGAGGGCTTCTCATTGCGGTGGCTTCTCTTGTGGAGCACGGGCTCTAGGGCTCTCAGGCTTCCGTGACTGAGATGTGTGGGCTCTGTCGTTGGGGTTCCTGGGCTTAGTTGCTCCACGGTATGAAGGGTCTTCCTGGACCAGGGATTGAACCCATGGCTCCTGCATTGGCAGGCGGACTCTTAACACTGAGCCCTGTGAAAGCCTTCTAAATACAGGGTTTTTACAAGCAACTTTCTAGGCCCTATCACTGTGGAGCGGCACTCTTTAGTGCCCTGGCTGTGTTGGTCCCTCCTGGGCTAAGCATAACTAGGTGGGCAGAGGGCCTGAGTTCAGGGCCTGGTTCTGAGCTTAGATGTGTGATCTTGGTCAAAATGTGATCTTACGTTTTCTCTTCTTCAGTTTTCTCAGGTAAAGTAAGATAGCTGATGCTGGAAGGGAGGGAGAGGAAATAGATATCTGTATAGTCCTGAGATGCGGTTAATGCTCTGCAAGTGTTGGGTCTTGCGGTTAATGGCTAGGATACTTTAGTAAATTATTTTGGGCCCTAAACCAGACTCTTTCCCACTCCTGGCTCAGGAAGTCATGAAATCTAGTAGTGCTGGAATGCCAGGTAAGGCTCAGAGTTGGAGGTTAGTCTTATTCCCCAGCCCTGAAAAGGTACCGTCCTACTCTATGTCGCTGTCTTCATTTTGTATAAAATGGGTCTGAGCCTCCCTCCTCATTACCTGCAGTCCAGAGATCTTCTCAGACCTGTGTACTTTCTCCTGCCTGGGGCAGGATTCAGTCCTCTATCCGGTGGGGGACTTACAGCCAGGCCATTTCACTTTCCCCAACTAGTTCTTATAGATTCTATAAGATTCTGATGATAAAATCAATGTGAAATGATTTTTAAATTGGGAAATGTTAGAAAAATACATTATCTTCTAATAAGTTGGTAATAATGCTGATAGTAATAAATACCCAGGCTTATCTGGAGCTTGTTTTTCCTTGGAGTCATAATGCTGGTGCTCTTAGGCATCTAATTCCCTTCCTTTTGCAATGGTGATCACACTGAGCAAGGTTCTATATCCAGGAAAGTTTGTAAAATACGTGTTAGTTGATTTTTGCTGATTATTAGCCACAGTATATGATTTGAAGCAGGAAGATAGAGATTTAGGGGGGGGATAATTATGTGGTATTAAACTATCCATGTGTTTTAAATTTGGATAACCTTGAAGAGTGTAAAAGGGGTTTATTTTCAGGCATTATGTTATAGATAGTTGATTTCAAGCTCTGAAATGAGTGAAAATTTCTTTATTTCCAAACGTCTGTTCTTTTTTGGAACCCTCAATCTGCTTTCTCATTTGCACCTCAGGAAGCACAGCTGGTCATCAGTGGAGGTTTTGGGAGAAAGTACATGCTGTTCTCCTCAATCTAGCTGCACTCTTTACTGGAATGTTTGTAAGTCTGAGCAGGACTACCAGTCTCCATGTTTGTTGGGAAACCCCATTTCAAATTCTTCTAACCTTGAGGGTCACCACTGCCCAAAGTCACCCCTTGTTTCAGGGACAAGCCCCAGGACTCTGGTCTTCTCCAGGACAGGCTTCTGTTCTGCCTGTACAGTGTCCATCAGTAATGTGAGTTTGTCTACACTTCCTTATATGAAAGATTTTTATATAAAAGTCCATACACAGACACAAACTCATTTGCAAGTGGACCAGAGCCTCTGTTCCTCTCCAATCAGAATGTCTTCATGTGCTAAGAAAAATCTGATTGAGGGCTTGAAAATCATGACCATAAAGATTGAAGGCAGGAGGAGAAGGGGATAACAGAGGATGAGATGGTTGGATGGCATCACCAACTCAATGGACGTGAGTTTGAGCAAACTCCAGGAGATGGTGAAGGATAGGGAAGCCTGGTGTGCTGCAGTCCATGGGGTTGCAAAGAGTTGGACACAACTGAGTGACTGAACTGAACTGAACTGAATATGAAAGAACCTTTCTTCTGTTTAAGAACCATGAGTTCAAGAACTATTTAATATTTCTCTTGATTTCCCCCACAACATTTTTTTGTGTGTGTTACCATTATTCAATTTATTGTATGTGCCCAGGGCTTTCCAGTGGTTGATAGTGTCTGTATAGATTGCACATACCTTGAGGACAGGAATTTCCTTTGCTCATCATATCTGGGAGCTTTATATGTGTTGTGTGCTCAAGTGTTTTTGACTGGAATAAAGTGTGGGGTTGGGGAAGGTAGCTTGAGAAATATTAAAAGACATCTACTAGACAATTTTCACTTTTTGAACAATCAAATGGTTTTATATTAATTACAATTTTAGAAATGACTATCAAATCAGTCATGGTAATTTTATAAAAGATAAGGTTATTGGTTATTATTTTATTTATTTTATTTTATTTATTTATTCTTTCTATTATTTTTTATTGACATGAATCTGCCACGGATGTACATGAGTTCCCAATCCTGAACCCTCCTCCCACCACCTTCCCTATATCATCTCTCTGGGTCATCCCAGTGCACCAGCCCCAAGCATCCTATATCCTGTATTGAACCTAGACTGGCGATTCGTTTCTTACATGATAGTATTCATGTTTCAATGCCATTCTCCCAAATCATCCCACCCTCTCCCTCTCCCACAGAGTCCAAAAGTCTGTTCTATATATCTGTGTCTCTTTTGCTGTCTCGTATACAAGGTTATCATTAACATCTTTCTAAATTCCATATATATGTGTTAGTATACTGTATTGGTCTTTCTCTTTCTGGCTTACTTCACTCTGTATAATCGGCTCCAGTTTCATCCACCTCATTAAAACTGATTCAAATGTATTCTTTTTAATGGCTGAGTAATACTCCATTGTGTATATGTACCACTGCTTTCTTATCCATTCATCTGTTGATGGACATCTAGGTTACTTCCATGTCCTGGCTATTATAAACAGTGCTGCAATGAACATTGGGGTACACGTGTCTCTTTCAATTCTGGTTTCCTTGGTGTGTATGCCTAGCAGTAGGATTGCTGGGTCATAAGGCAGTTTTAGTCCCAGTTTTTAAAGGAATCTCCACACTGTTCTCCATAGTGGCTGTACTAGTTTGCATTCCCACCAACAGTGTAAGAGGGCTCCCTTTTCTCCACACCCTCTCCAGCTTTTATTGCTTGTAGACTTTTGGATCACAGCCATTCTGACTGGCGTGAAATGGTACCTCATTGTGGTCTTGATTTGCATTTCTCTGATGAGTGATGTTGAGCATCTTTTCATGTGTTTGTTAGCCATCCGTATGTCTTCTTTGGAGAAATGTCTATTTAGTTCTTTGGCCCATTTTTTAATTGGGTCATTTATTTTTCTGGAATTGAGCTGCATAAGTTGCTTGTATATTTCTGAGATTAGTTGTTTGTCAGTTGCTTCATTTGCTATTATTTCCCCCCATTCTGAAGGCTGTCTTTTCACCTTGCTTATAGTTTCCTTTGTTGTGCAGAAGCTTTTAATTTTAATTAGATCCCATTTGTTTATTTTTGCTTTTATTTCCAGAATTCTGGGAGGTGGATCATAGAGGATCCTGCTGTGATTTATGTCAGAGAGTGTTTTGACTATGTTCTCCTCTAGGAGTTTTATAGTTTCTGGTCTTATGTTTAGATCTTTAATCCATTTTGAGTTTATTTTTGTGTATGGTGTTAGAAAGTGTTCTAGTTTCATTCTTTTACAAGTGGTTGACCAGTTTTTCCAGCACCACTTGTTAAAGAGATTGTCTTTAATCCATTATGTATTCTTGCCTCCTTTGTCAAAGATAAGGTGTCCATAGGTGTGTGATTTATCTCTGGGCTTTCTGTTTTGTTCCATTGATTTATATTTCTGTCTTTGTGCCAGTACCATACTGTCTTGATGACTGTGGCTTTGTAGTAGAGCCTGAAGTCAGGCAGGTTGAGTCTTCCATTTCCACTCTTCTTTCTCAAGATTGCTTTGGGTATTTGAGGTTTTCTGTATTTCCATACAAATTGTGAAATTACTTGTTCTAGCTCTGTGAAAAATACCGCTGGTAGCTTGATAGGGATTGCATTGAATCTGTAGATTGCTTTGGGTAGTATACTCATTTTCACTATATTGATTCTTCCAATCCATGAACATGGTATATTTCTCCATCTATTAGTGTCCTCTTTGATTTCTTTCATCAGTGTTTTATAGTTTTCTATATATAGGTCTTTAGTTTCTTTAGGTAGATATATTCCCAAGTATTTTATTCTTTTCATTGTAATGGTGAATGGAATTGTTTCCTTAATTTCTTTTTCTACTTTCTCATTATTAGTGTATAGGAATGCAAGGGATTTCTGTGTGTTGATTTTATATCCTGCAATTTTACTGTATTCATTGAATAGCTCTAGTAATTTTCTGGTGGAGTCTTTAGGGTTTTCTATGTAGAGGATCATGTCATCTGGAAACAGTGAGTTTTACTTCTTCTTTTCCAACTTGGATTCCTTTTATTTCTTTTTCTGCTCTGATTGCTGTGGCCAAAACTTCCAGAACTATGTTGAATAGTAGCAGTGAAAGTGGGCACCCTTGTCTTGTTCCTGACTTTAGGGGAAATGCTTTCAATTTTTCTCCGTTGAGGGTAATGTTTGCTGTGGGTTTGTCATATGGCTTTTATTATATTGAGGTATGCTCCTTCTATTCCTGCTTTCTGGAGAGTTTTTATCATAAATGGATGTTGAATTTTGTCAAAGGCTTTCTCTGCATCTATTGAGACAATCATATGGCTTTTATTTTTCAATTTGTTAATGTGGTGAATTACATTGATTGATTTGTGGATATTGAAGAATCCTTGCATCCCTGAGATAAAGCCCACTTGGTCATGGTGTATGATCTTTTTAATGTGTTGTTGGATTCTGATTGCTAGAATTTTGTTAAGGATTTTTGCATCTATGTTCATCAGTGATATTGGCCTGTAGTTTTCTTTTTTTGTGGCATCTTTGTCAGGTTTTGGTATTAGGGTGATGGTGGCCTCATAGAATGAGTTTGGAAGTTTACCTTCCTCTGCAATTTTATGGACGAGTTTGAGTAGGATAGGTGTTAGCTCTTCTCTAAATTTTTGGTAGAATTCAGCTGTGAAGCCGTCTGGACCTGGGCTTTTGTTTGCTGGAAGATTTCTGATTACAGTTTCAATTTCTGTGCTTGTGATGGGTCTGTTAAGATTTTCTGTTTCTTCCTGATTCAGTTTTGGAAAGTTGTACTTTTCTAAGAATTTGTCCATTTCTTCCATGTTGTCCATTTTATTGGCATATAATTGCTGATAGTAGTCTCTTATGATCCTTTGTATTTCTGTGTTGTCTGTTGTGATCTCTCCATTTTCATTTCTAACTTTATTGATTTTATTTTTCTCCCTTTGTTTCTTGATGAGTCTGGCTAATGGTTTGTCAGTTTTATTTATCCTTTCAAAGAACCAGCTTTTGGATTTGTTGATTTTTGCTATGGTCTCTTTTGTTTCTTTTGCATTTATTTCTGCCCTAATTTTTAAGATGTCTTTCCTTCTACTAACCCTGGGGTTCTTCATTTCTTCCTTTTCTAGTTGCTTTAGGTATAGAGTTAGGTTATTTATTTGACTTTTTTCTTGTTTCTTGAGGTATGCCTGCATTGCTATGAACTTTCCCCTTAGCACTGCTTTTATAGTGCCCCACAGGTTTGGGGTTGTTGTGTTTTCATTTTCATTCGTTTCTATGCATATTTTGATTTCTTTTTTGATTTCTTCTGTGATTTGTTGGTTATTCAGAAGCTTGTTGTTCAGCCTCCATATGTTGGAATTTTTTAATAGTTTTTCTCCTGTAATTGAGATCTAATCTTACTGCATTATGGTCAGAAAAGATGCTTGGAGTGATTTCAATTTTTTTGAATTTATCAAGGCTAGATTTATGGCCCAGGATGTGATCTATCCTGGAGAAGGTTCTGTGAGCACTTGAGAAAAAGGTGAAATTCATTGTTTTGGGGTGAAATGTCCTATAGATATAAATTAGGTCTAACTGGTCTATTGTATCATTTAAAGTTTGTTTCCTTGTTAATTTTCTGTTTAGTTGATCTATCC
This sequence comes from Ovis aries, assembly GCF_016772045.2. Lineage (NCBI taxonomy): Eukaryota > Metazoa > Chordata > Mammalia > Artiodactyla > Bovidae > Ovis > Ovis aries. The sequence continues at coordinate 16,887,474 of NC_056059.1, read as the reverse complement.
ATAGGTGTGAGTGGGGTATTAAAGTCTTCAACTATTATTGTGTTATTGTTAATTTTCCCTTTCATACTTGTTAGCATTTGTCTTACATATTGCGGTGCTCCTATGTTGGGTGCATATATATTTATAATTGTTATATCTTCTTCTTGGATTGATCCTTTGATCATTATGTAGTGGCCTTCTTTGTCTCTTTTCACAGCCTTTGTTTTAAAGTATATTTTATCTGATATGAGTATTGCTACTCCTGCTTTCTTTTGGTCTCTATTTGCATGGAATATCTTTTCCATCCCTTCACTTTCAGTCTGTATGTGTCCCTTGTTTTGAGGTGGGTCTCTTGTAGACAACATATATAGGGGTCTTGTTTTTATATCCATTCAGCCAGTCTTTGTCTTTTGGTTGGGTCATTCAACCCATTTACGTTTATGGTAATTATTGATAAGTATGATCCCATTGCCATTTACTTTATTGTTTGGGGTTCAGGTTTATGCACCCTTTTTGTGTTTCCTGTCTAGAGAATATCCTTTAGTATTTGTTGGAGAGCTGGTTTGGTGGTGCTGAATTCTCTCAGCTTTTGCTTGTCTGTAAAGCTTTTTATTTCTCCTTCATATTTGAATGAGATCCTTGCTAGGTACAGTAATCTGGGCTGTAGGTTATTTTCTTTCATCACTTTAAGTATGTCTTGCCATTCCCTCCTGGCCTGAAGAGTTTCTATGGAAAGATCAGCTGTTATCCTTATGGGAATCCCCTTGTGTGTTATTTGTTGTTTTTCCCTTGCTGCTTTTAATATTTGTTCTTTGTGTTTGATCTTTGTTAATTTGATTAATATGTGTCTTGGAGTGTTTTGCCTTGGGTTTATCCTGTTTGGGACTCTCTGGGTTTGTTGGACTTGGGTGATTATTTCCTTCCCCATTTTAGGGAAGTTTTCAACTATTATCTCCTCAAGTATTTTCTCATGGTCTTTCTTTTTGTCTTCTACTTCTGGGATTCCTATAATTCGAATGTTGGAGCGTTTCATATTGTCCTGGAGGTCTCTGAGCTTGTCCTCATTTCTTTTAATTTGTTTTTCTTTTTTCCTCTCTGATTCATTTATTTCTACCATTCTATCTTCTATTTCACTAATCCTATCTTCTGCCTACATTATTCTACTATTTGTTGCCTCCAGAGTGTTTCTGATCTCATTTATTGCATTATTCATTATATATTGACTCTTTTTTTATTTCTTCTAGGTCCTTGTTAAACCTTTCTTGCATCTTCTCAATCCTTGTCTCCAGGCTATTTATCTGTGATTCCATTTTGATTTCAAGATTTTGGATCATTTTCACTATCATTATTCGGAATTATTTATCAGGTAGATTCCATATCTCTTCCTCTTTTGTTTGGTTTGGTGGGCATTTATCCTGTTCTTTTACCTGCTGGGTATTCCTCTGTCTTTACATCTTGGTTATATTGCTGCATTTGGGGTGGCCTTTCTGTATTTTGGCAGTTTGTGGAGTTCTCTTTATTATGGAGTTTCCTCACTGTGGGTGGGGTTGTATCAGTAGCTTGTCAAGGTTTCTTGGTTAGGGAAGCTTGTGTAGGAGTTCTGGTGGCTGGAGCTGGATTTCTTCTCTCTGGAGTGCAATGAAGTGTCCAGTAATGAGTTATGAGATGACAATGGTTTTAGAGTAACTTTGAGCTGCCTGTATATTGAAGCTCAGGGGTGTGTTCCTGTGTTGCTGGAGAATTTGCATGGTATGTCTTGTTCTGGAACTTGTTGGCCCTTGGGTGGTGCTTGGTTTCAGTGTAGGTATGGAGGTGTTTGATGAGCTCCTATTGATTAGTGTTCTCTGGAGTCAGGAGTTCTCTGATGTTCTCAGGATTTGGACTTAAGCCTCCTGCTTCTGGTTTTAAGTTTTATTTTTACAGTAGCCTCAAGACTTCTCCATCTATACAGCACCGATGATAAAACATCTAGGTTAGAGATGAAAAGTTTCTCCACACTGAGGGACACCCAGAGAGGTTCACTGAGTTACATGGAGAAGAGAAGAGGGAGGGGGGAGTTAGAGGTGACTGGAATGAGATGAGGTAGAATCAAAAGAGGAGAGAGCAAGCTAGCCAGTAATCACTTCCTTATGTGTGCTCCACAGTCTGGACTGCTCAGAGATGTTCACGGAGTTATACAGGGAAGAGGAGATGGAGGAAGGAGACAGAAAGAGGGAAATGAAAAGGAGAGAGACAGATCCAGCCAGTAACGAGTTCCCTAAGTGGTCTCCACCTTCTGGAACATACAGAGATTCACAGAGTTGGGTAGAGAAGAGAAGAGGGAGGGAGGAGACAGAGGCAACCTGGTGGAGAAAAAAGGAGAGTCCAAAGGAGGAGAGAGCGGTCAAGCCAATAATCTCGCTCTCAAGTAAAAATGGGTACTGAAGATTGGGTTTTTAAAGGTACAAAATTGATAACAAATACCAAAAAGCAAAGATTAAAAATTTAGAGTAGAGGTTGGATCTTCAAAAATACAATATTAAAGAAAAGAAGAAGAAGAAAGAAAAAAAGAAAACAAAGTCACAAGAATTATTAAAAACAACAACAACCACAAAAAAACATATATGGCATTTGCTTTAAAAATAGGGTCTCTTTTTTTTTTTTGAAAAGTAATAGTAGGTTACAAAAATAAACATTAAAGGAGAAATAGAGGGCTTAAAAATTTTTAAATGTTAAAAAAAACAGAAGAAAAGAAAAGAAGAAAAAACAAACAAACAAAGAATGATCGTAAAAATAGTAAAGTATATCTGGGCCTTTCTCTGGTATTATTGTGGGCAGTGTGGGGTCAGTTCATTTTCGGATAGCTCCTTGGTCCGGCTTATATTTCTCAAGATCTATAGGCCCCTTCCTATATAGTCGGTACTAACGACAGGGTTTTAATCTATTGCACCTGTTACTCCCGAGGCGGTTCCCTCTGTTTTAGTTTCTTCTGTTTGCTGGTCTCGTCAGTGTCTGATTCCTGCCCTGACACAAGGGGGGCAGCGGTGGACACATTTTTAGGCCCACTTGTTCAGGCCCACTTGTTCAGTTGCGCTGTTGGGAGGGAGGGATGCTGCAAACAAATAACACTGGCGTGTGCTCGCAGTGTCTCAGCCACACTGGGCCTGCCCCTGTTCACGGCGCACACCGCTCAGGCTCTAGGTTGCTCTGCTGGGGAACTGTCTGAGGCTGGCCCTGGGCAGCATGCACCTCCCCGTTCTAAGCTGCTCAGGCTCAGGCACTCAGGTAGTCCTCAGAGGCGCAGACTCGGTTGGGCATGCGTTTTGTGCCCTTCCCAGGTCTGAGTAGCTCGGGTGTTTGGCAAGCACAGTCGCTGTGACTTATCACCTCTCCCATCCCTGCTGCTCAGTTTTCTGGGTGTACAACTGGCGCCCCTTCTTAGGCGGATGGTGACTGTCCAGAACCCCAGAAGTCCAGAAGTCTTAGTTAGCGAAGAAGCCTGCTTGCAGTTTGGTAGTTAATGTCTCTCTGGGGCTGCGATTACCCCCTTCTGGCCCTTCCAGCTCTGGCTGCCTGTCACTGGAGGGGGATGGTCTGCAGCCGGCTAATTCTGTTCTGTCCTTTGTTCTGTGTGCGGTCCTGGTGGTGCCTTATGTTAGAGCTTTTCGCATGGTAGCTATCCCACAGCCTGGTTTGCTAGCCCAGGTTAGTTCACTCTGGTTCCACTTGGGGCATTTGGGCCCGATTCTTAAAAAGCACTGCAGCCTGCGCCTCCCTGCCCAGCCCCTGATTGCTAGTGGCAGATGCAGGCGTCTGCGCTGCTTCTCTGCTGGGGGAGTTACCACTGGGCTCGTACTCTGTGGGTTTTAATTATTTATTTATTTTTTCTCCCTGTTATGTTGCCCTCTGTGCTTTCAAGGCTCGCCACAGACTCGGCAGCAAGAGTGTTTCCTGGTGTTTGGAAACTTCTCTTTTTTTAAGACTCCCTTGCCAGGATGGAGCTCCCTCCCTACCTCTTTTATCTCTTTTTCTTCGTCTTTTATATTTTTTCCTACCTGTTTTTGAAGACAATGATCTGCTTTTCTGGGTGCCTGATGTCCTCTGCCAGCATTCAGAAGTTGTTTTGTGGCATTTACTCAGTGTTGAAATGTTCTTTTGATGAATTTGTGAGGGAGAAAGTGGTCTCCCCGTCCTGTTCCTCCACCATCTTAGGATCGCTTCTGGTTATTGTTTTAAAAAGCACATAATTCATTTAATTTTAAAAAATCAAGGATTTATTAGTGGGAAGACCCTACATACCATGAGGCAACTAAGCTAGTGTAGGTCACAACTACCCAGCCCATGCTCCAGAGCCCGTGCTCCGGAACAAGAGAAGTCACCCCATGAGAAGCCCAAGCACTGCAACTGGAGAATAGCCTGCATGCAGCAATGGAGACCCACTGAAGCCAGAAATAAATATATAATAAATAAAATAAAACCAAAAAAGAATTTTTTAGCACCAAGGCAAATTTTTTTCTGCCAGTTTTCAAGTAGGTGGGCCTTTCTAGGGCAAATATTTTGTTTATAGCTCATTTATTTTAACTGATCTTTGCCAGTTAGCCCTCAGATTTCTGAGTTTTATCAAATACACATCTGTCCTTGGGTTTGCTGGGAAAGCCTGCTAATGGTATATGTAAGTTTTGTTCTAATCCTTGCATTATTGGGATTGGGAACTTGTAGAAACATGAAGTTTGTTTTTGATACTGTTCTCTTAAAAATAAGACCTTACTTCAAATAAATGAAATAAATTTGGGGTCACTAATATGACCAGAAGGACTGGCAGCTATAACTATTATATGTGAGCTTTTAAGGAAACTGGGTCCAAGGGCGTTTAAGGGTACAGTTTTCTGGGCATCCTGGGTCTGCCCTCTATTGGTGAGATTATTTAAGAAGCCGTTACCCCTCAGAATTCTGTGATGGGAGGACAGAAAACCTTTTTAGCAAGTAGTGTGATTCCTAACTCTGGTTCTGGTCTTAGAGAGGAGGGGATGATGACCCTTCCGGTTCCCAGTTGTTAGAAGTGTGCATGCATTTGGAGTCTTTTAGGGTTTGTAGCTTCCTTCCTTGCATCCAGCCATAATCCTTTCCAGCGTTCTTGACCTGCTGAGTGAGAAATGAAGGGAGTTTGGCCAAAATGGCCCTTTGTGTCACACTACATACCCTGAACACACCTCTGACTTCAAACTGACTGCAAGGCCATTAGTTTTAGCCTTGTGGTGAGTGTGGAGAATCAGCTTCGTTTCAGATTCTGGCGCTGCTATTTTCTAGCTGTGTGAGCTTGGAGGAAATCACTCAAGATTTCTTTCAGTTTTGTAACATGTAAACTGAGGCCAATAGTTTCTATTGTTGGTCCCTGGTGGTCCAGGTGTCAAGAATCTTCTTGTCAATGCAGGGGACACAGGTTCTATCTCTGGTCCAGGAACTAAGCCCCTGCGCTGTGACTGCTGAGGCCCTCTCACCCTAGAGCCTATGCTCTCCAACAGGAGAAGCCACAGCAGCAAGTCTAGGTAAGTACCACACCTAGAGAGTAGCCCCTGTTTGCCACAACTAGAGAAAGCCCAGAATGAAACGTCAAGCAATGAAGACCCAGCGCAGCCAAAAATAAACATAAATAAAATTTTAAAAATCATATCTAAATCCCAGGGTGATATAAATGAGATCATGTCTGTGATGACTTAGCATGCTGGTAGGCAGTGCACACTCATTAAATGACAGCTATTACTATTACCTCTGTACTTGTAGAATCTCTTTGTGTCTTATTTTTACAGACCTTGATAGCAACTTCTGTGACTATTTGTTGAGCTGAACTGATGGAGTAGAGTTTGGTCATAGAGCCCATGTGATATTGAACTAAGAACCCAGTTAGGTTTGGATGGGTTGGCAGATCCCTTAGATTCAAGCCACCACCTCAAAGGATCTTGAAGAAGAGTGTTTTCTTGGTTTGTTGTGAACCTATTGCTAGTATCAGAAAATAGCTCAAGTGCATGTGAGTGAGAGGCATGGCCTCTGCAGATGAAATGTCATTAGAGTTACTTACTAACTTCTTGTTGAGCTTCAGTGCTAGCTGGCTTTTAGATAAAATTCAAACGTCTTCAAGAGAACACAAGCATGCACTGAACTGCTATATGGCAGAAGAGTTTATGAGTTAGCCTTTATTGAGTGTCAATAAAATTACGCACTATTAACTTTAACAGGAAGAGACTATTTCATGAAAGTTTCAGTACCCTAAGCTTGGTGTTAATCTCTGTGTCTTTGTTACTATTATAGTACATCGTGTAGTGCCAGCCTTGGAACACAAAAGTTCAGAGTGTTCTGGCGTGTGGAGCTACTCAACAAAGACACTGGAATTCTAGCTTGTCCAGCTTTGATCGCACTGTGCAAACCACACAGGAGAAAATGTACCAAAATGCCTCTACTTCAATGGTTCTTAATGCAGCTGTCCTTTGATGGTCTTTCCTCTCATTGTTCATTCCTGAGTCCCATATATTTCCCCTGTCAATAATAAACTATCTTTAGTGGTGATATTTGTTTTGAACTCAAGTTATAGAGGAAAACTACCTGCAGTGTTATTTATAATTGTCAAGATACGGAGGGGCTTTCCTGGTGGCTCAGTGGTAAAGAATACGCCTGCCAACGCAGGAAACATGGGTTTGATCCCTGATCTGGGAAGATCCCACAGGCCTGGAGCAACTAAGCCCTTCCAACCACAACTCTTAAGCCTGGGCTTTGGAACCTGGGAACCACAACTACTGAGCCCATGTGCCCTAGAGCTCATACTCTGAAACAACAGAAGTTACTGGAGTGAAAGCCCACACATCACGGCTAGAGAGTAGCCCCCGTGCGATGCAACTAGAGAAAAGCCTGTGCGGCAACAAAGACCCAGCGCAGCCATAAATAAATAAATAAAATTTTAAGGAAGGATATGGAAACACTCTAAGTGTCTATCAACAGATGAATGAATAAAGAAGATGTGATATATGTAAGAAAGAAAAATATCGTGTGATCTCACTTATATGTGGACTCTAAAAAAGTTGAACTTATTAAAGTAGAGAGTAGAATGGTAGTTTCCAGGGTCTAAGGAGTAGGCAAAATGGGTGTAAAAAGTCCAGAGTTTCTGTTATGTAAGATGAATAAATTCTGGAGGTTTAGTGTACAGTTTCATGTAGAGTCTAATGCCTATGGTTAATAATACTGTATTCTCATCCTGCACACACACCAGTGGTAGCCATGTAGGGTGATGAATATGCTAATCAGCTTGATCTTGGCAGTCATTTCAAAACGTATACATACATCAAAACACCATATTATATACTTTAAATATATACAATTTTTATTTGTCAATTATATTTCAATAAAGCTGGGTTGAGGGGAGAAAAAAACTACTTATCCTTCCCATTAGCTCTCCTATTGGAGTTGGTGCTTACATTATACAGATGCTTTTGTGACGGTAAAGGCATCACTGAAATGCAAGAGAAAGCATTTAGCTTTTAACAACGAATATAGATTGGAACCTTCCGATCACTGTAATCTTTCACTAAGATAGTAGATACACAAGGCTTCTGCTCTGTAGAGAATAATAGCTAGTGCTCACTGAGTATTGACTCTGGGCCAGGCTCTGACTTAAGCCTGTGTACGTATTAAGTCACTGGTCTAGTCTAGAGTTAGTCGCTCAGTCACGTCCGACTCTTTGCGACCCCAGACCCTGCCAGTCTTCTCTGCCATGGAATTCTCCAGGCAATTCTCCAGTATTGGAGTGGGTTGCCATGCCCTCCTGCAGGGGATCTTCCCAACCAGGGATCTAACCCAGGTCTTTCACATTGCAGGCAGATTCTTTACCATCTGAGCCACCAGGGAAGCCTGTATTAACTCACTACCTCGAGGGAGTGAAATGATTCCCATTTTACATACTAGGACACTGAAGCCCACTGAGTTGAGATAAATTGCCATGGTAAGGGGTCAAACAGGGATTCAAATACAGGCCTTTTGACTCCAGCAACTGAGTTCTTAAACACTAAATGATTTGCCTTTTGAATGCCAAGAAAGACTTCAAACATCAATTAAGAACATTCTAGAAATAATTTACTCCTAATATTACCCCCTCAAAAGAAACTCAGAAGAAAATGATGAGACTTTAGAATAGATTATTTCCTGCCCCCAAACATCTCATGGAAATACACGTTAAAAAAGCTTTTGGAACATTGTGTGTTTTGCGGGTTTTCACAGTTTATTTCTTGGTGTAGGACAGTGTTCTAGAAGTTAGGAGACTCTGGTTCTATGGTCTGCTAGGAAAAACTGTGTCATCTGGGCCAATCTTCCTCTCTGAATCCTTTTCTCCCACAAAATATTAATATACTGTTATTCATCTTGTATGTTGTGAGAATCAGATGTAATTGATATGACAACGGCTTAAGTACACAAAATGCTATGTAAGTTTAAAGCGATATTATTGTTTACTATCACTAGTCACATATGGAATCATGTCATTTCAGGGTGGAAGAAATGTTGGTGGAACCAAGTACCTCCGAGAGGGCAGAGAGATGGAACTGTACAGTGGTAGAACTTTGCAGAGCTGTAATGTTTGTCTTGCATTAAGATACTCATGCAGTGACTTATTTCTGGATAACCAGTGATCCAACTTCTCTGAGTCTCAGCTTTTTTATTTGTAAAAGAGAGAAAATAATATTTGCTTCTCAGCATTATGAGGATTCAGTGTGACAGAATATAAAATAACAGCCTGTCACATGCTCTTTCAGGAAATCCTCAAATAGCTTAATATTTTGAAGATGAATAGAAGTCAATAAGTATTTAAGTATTACCATATTGAGAAGAGTTTCAAGTATTCTTACTAGTATAGCATGAGAAAGGTATGAGATATAGATGGCATCTTTATTTTACAAAAAATGTTGGTGCTATAACTACTTAAAAATTTTAGCAAATGACAATACTACAAAATCTGATAATTTGTAGTTCCTTTAAATTTATTTATATACACAAATAATTCAAATAATCTGTGAATAATGGCAGGTAGTGAGCAGAATAATGAACCTCCAAAGATGTCCATGTCCTAAATCTCTGGAAAATATGAATATTTTATGCTATCCAGCAAAGGAGAATTAAGATGCAGAAAAATTAAATTTGCTAACCAGCTGACTTTACAATAAGGTGAATCTTAGATTATAGAGGTAGACACGTATAATCAAAAGGTCCTTAAAAGAGGAAGAGGGAGGCAGAAAAGGAAGAACCAGAGAGATGGCAGCGTCAAGAGTTGGCCTGATGATGGCTTTAAAGACAGAGGAAGGAGGCCATGAGCCAAGGGGAGTGGACAGCCACTAGAAGCTGGACAATCCAAGGATGTGTCTTTCTCTCCCTCTAGAGCCACCAACAAGGGATGCTGACCTGCTAACACCTTGACTTTATTACAGTGAGACCCATTTTGGATTCCAAACTATGGAACTATAAGATAATATATTTGTACTGTTTCAAGCCACTAAACTTTGCTAATTTATTACAGCTGCCAGAGACAAGGAACAGAGGAAGTTTTGTTTCTTTCTTTCTAACACTTTTGCTTCATTTTTAATTTTCTGATTGCACTGACTGAGACTTTCAATACAATGTTTAATAGCAGTAGTGATATTAAATATCCTTTTCTTATTTTTTATTTTAAAGGAAATGTTTCTAACGTTTTGCTATTAAGAAACATGTTTGTAGATTGTGGTGATTCTTTTTTTGTTTTTTGGTCACCGGGCATGGTTTGCAGCATCTTAGTTCCCCAACCAAGGATTGAACCTGGGTCCCTTCTGGTGAAGGTGCAGAGGCCTAACCATTGGGCTGCCAGGGAATTCCCAAGAAAGTGTTCTTGTTTTGTTTTTTTTTTTAAAGAAAAATGTAGATTTCCATGGTAGTCCAGTGGTTGAGACTTTGCCCTTCCAATGTAGGGATGCAGTTTCCATCCCTGGTTGGGAAACTGAGATCCTATTAACTGTGTGGCATGGCCAGAACAAAAAGTAAAAAAGAAAGATATTTGCTCCAGGTTTCTAATATATTCATCCCTATATCATGTTAAGGAAATAATTCTTTTCAATTTTTATCAGGAATAGCTATTGAATTTTATCAAATGCTATATTTCAGTCTCCCCATTCTTTTGTTATGTCTTTCCTCTCCCTCCCTCTTTTTTGGTATCAAGAGCATAACATAATTAAATTATTTTCCCTATCTTATATTTTTGGGAGGGGTGATGAGTCAGGGAGGAAAGTACTCTTTTAAAATCAATGAGTCCTTTGGCCCTTAAAGTAGAAAAGGTATCTTTACTGTTGTGGAACTCTCGGAGCACTGCTAAAATGCTTAGATGAATTAAAAAAGAGAAGTGAGAGCTAATTATGACAGTATATTGTGGACAGTAAATATAAAGTAGCAAATAGTGCAAAATACGTCACTAAAACCTTTAAAGATAAATTCTCTCATCCAACATTTTGAACCAATTTTTCCATTATCCCTTGCATCTATGTTTGTTTTGACTGATATTTTATGAAAGGGAGACTGAATAAGAAACTCCACAGTTATTCAACACCAGATAGTTGAATATCTATGTGGTTCAGATAGTTGATATTTTATCTACCCATCATTTCAGCCACAGGTGGAGTGAACAGCTCTTTCTTCCACAGTCTGACAACATCAGTGTGCCCATCTGTTCAGTCTGTGACTTGATATACAGGTTCAATATAAACGTGGTTCACCTGCTTTTCTTGTTCTCATATTCCAACCTGCCCTTCCACTTGTAAGTACAAACTCATAAATTAGCTAGAAAAGTTTGTGTCTGGTTGGCTGCCTATTGTATGCTCTGCTGAAACACGTTTTCCACATGGGACTTTATTACTCTTGGATCTTGTCATTGCCTTGAATGATAGATTTGAGTCGACACTCAAATCAAGTTCCAATTCAAGCGAATCCGAGTACATTTTAGAGTGGAGATGTGAACGAGGATTGAGGCTAGCAATGAAGATGAGAAGGTGGAGTGGAAAAGCATGCCAGAGGGTGAGGTGTATGGACGAGGACAGCTTTGAGCAGAGTCGCTTCTTGGAGCGGCCCCTGTGATAGGAATGCTGACCGAGCTACAAGGTAAGACACAGGCACACGGACTGCCTGCATGTCTGAGCTGCGGCAGGTGTTGATTTAGATCAAACTCTATTGGAGAGCAGCATTTTCCAAAGTGTTCTCTGGAGACTATATCCTTCATCCTCTTCATGGACATTCCAGTACATATTCTTATATTTAATGATTTTTTAAAAAATAGAATACCCTTTACTAGATCGTAAGATATTTCTAAGGAACACAGCTTGACCCAAAAGAAATAAGGAATAGATCCCTTAAGTCTTTTTTGCTTTCACTATTTGATGTTGATATTGATTCGATATTGATGTAAGAGAACAGAAAAGAACAGGCCTATAGAACTATGTTATCATGTCTGAGTTAATGGAATAATCATGCAATTTTTAGCAAGAATTGTATTCTCACTGTTTCATATTTTCACAGTCAGTTGCTCATAATATCCTTGGATGGCTTGTTCTGTATCCCTCTGGGTGATTGCTTTCTTCCACTTATTTTATTCAACAGGCATTTATTGAGTGCCAACTCCCTGCCAGGCATTGCGCTGGACATTCAGGACTAACGAGTAAACAACAGAGACGCTCTGTGGAACGGTACCATGGGAGTGCTGTGAGAAATTAAATCCAAAATGCAGAGGTAAGAATGTCTAAATTGAGACACAAAGGATAGATAAGAGTTGGGGAGGTGAGGTGGGGTTTTAGGTGAAGAAGGGATGAAAAAGTGATGGACTGGGGCTCTGGAAGTGACAGAGAAGAGCTTGGTTGAAGAACTGAAAGACAGGGGCATGTTGTAAAAGTACAGGAGAGAGAATGATGAGGGGTCAGGCCAGAGAATTTTTTTTTTTAAGTTTACTTACTGTCTGCTAATTGATTATAAAAGGGTATAGATGAAGAGCCAGATGGAAGAGATGCATAGGACAAGGTATATGGGACGGGCACAGAGCTTCCATGCCCTTTTTGGGTCCATTAGTTTTCCCCAAATCTCCATGCATTCACCAACCTAGAGGCTCTTGGAACCCCATACTATTAGAATTTTATGGTGGTTCATCAAAGACATTAACTCGATTTCCAGCCCTTCTCTTTTCTCATAAGAATGGGGGGTTAGGCCTGAAAATTCCAAGCTGTCTAATCATGATTTGGTCTTTCTGATGATCAGTCCCCATCCAGGAGCCCACCCAGAGTCACCTCATTGGACAAAAACGTTCCTATCACCCAGGAAAGATGGGTGCTTTATCCATTATGTACATTAATAAAATAGGTAAGTCTAAGTGAGTTTGTTGTTTTTGTAACTTTTGTCTCTCATTTATTCATCTGAAAATATTTAAGGAAAATCTATGAAAATTGGGTTCATCTTTGGTATACCATCCAGTAGAGGAGAGAGATAAACATGTAATTATCGACAACTTGATAAGTGTTTTAGCAGTGACAAGTAAAAGTAATTATTGGAGCATAGAAGATGGGAGAATTTAACATTGGCAGGAAGGGGTATTTAGGATGTTGACACATGGATTGGGTCTTGAAAGAGCAAGAATTCTTTTTTGACTGAAAAGTAGGATTTACTGGTGGGTATGCTTAAGGAGGGGGTGTCCCAGGTGGCTCAGCGGTAAAGAATCCACCTGGCAATTCAGAGACACAGAAGACGTGGGTTCAATCCCTGGGTCAGGATGATCCCCTGGAGTAGGAAACGGCAACCCACTCCAATATTGTTGCCTGGAAAATTCCATGGACAGAGGAACTTGGCAGGCTATAGTCCATGGGGTCACAAAGAGCTGGGCATAACTGACCACACAACAAAAACTATGAGTAAGGAAGGGAAGGCCCTAAGGCTCTGCTGACTGCAGAGACTGTCATTTGTTCAGGGGTCATGGTTAGGGATGTGTCTGACCTGTAGCCACCTGGGATGAGCTGCTTTTCTGCCACCATGTTTTCAAATTCATCCACATTAAACCAGTAAATCCCCATTTCTTGGAGATGTGGATCTTTTGGTAGCCAGGGAACTTGAACTTGGTTCTGCAGAGGGCCTCAACCACATGCTCCTTGTTCTGCAGCTTGGTGTGGATGGACATAATGTTTTGGTTAATGGCTACTGTGCCCTGGGGCTTTCCAAAGGCACCATGCATACCCATCTGGCACCTAGACCGGAGATAGCATGCCAATTATAAATGTCCACCAGAAGGGTTGTCTCCAAGGTCCCTTAGGGCAGCCCATACAGGCCACAGGCTGCATACACCACCAAGGAGGCTGCTGTTTGTGGCTATTGCACACTGGGCCCCCATGGGGAATAGAGGAAGGTCAGCTCAATTGGCTGTAAAAAATTTTTAAAAAGAGCAAGAATTCTTCAGATGGATGGTGAGGATGGGATGGAGACTGTTTCAGGCCCAGGAAGCAGGCAAAGGGCTCCTCATATAGTTTAACATGGGGTGAGGGTTGCTGACCAGCAGGAAATGATGCTAGGCAGAGTGGGATCACAAAGGGCTTGCTACTTTATCCCCAAGTAAATATCTGCATGATAACGGGGGACCACAGAGGATTTTAAGTAAGGGAATGGCATCATTAGTCTTCTGAACAACTGTTTTCATTGACGGTTTTGGCATGTGCACTTGATGTATAATGAAGAACATTACAGAAATCTGTTGTTAGGCTCATTGTAGTTGTGCCCTAAACAATAGCACCCTCCAAGAGAAATCTCACATAAGGTTATTTCTTGTCAATCAGCTTTGATTCTTCTGAGAAAGTAGTATTTTCACTTTATAGATGATGTAAACATGTTATTGACATATTTCTTTTTTTGTTATGGACACCGGGAAGCTCAGAGTCATATAATTTTAACTCCTATCTTTTCATTACAACTTTCTTTGTGACCTTGAACTTTGTTTAAGTCTGGTTTTCTTGGTTGTTTTTAAATGTATGTATTTAATTTCTTTATAAGGTTTGTTTAATTTACTTCAAATTCTATAGGAAATGAAATAGATAAATTCATAAATAAGACATGGCCATATTTGCTTTCTTTAAATCTGTCATCACCCTCAGAGTGACATGGAGTATGAGGTGGAGGGGAGTTGGTTATTAGAGGCAGGGAGGCCATTTAGAAGGTTCTTCTAAAAGTCCCCCCAAAAGAACTGGGGGAAGCCTAGACTGACACAGTGGTAATGGGGATGAGGAGAAAGGAGGTGGGTCTCAAGAGATATTAGGGAGATAGAATTGAAGGGATTTGGTAATTAGATGCTGCATGTGTGCAGAAGTGGGTGGGTAATGAGAGGCAGGTGGCACCTAGAATAATTCTGACATTTCCATCATGTTTGCTTAGATGGCCGGTGGGGGACAGTACATTCACTATAATCTGGAAGCTTGGAGAAGAATCATGTGTGAAGATGAGGGTGGCCTGTGGGACATCCAAGTAGACGTGTCTGTAATAGTTGGTTTGGAAGTCAGAAGAAAATCTGCATTGCAGATAATAACTTGATCTTTGTGGGAGTAAATGAGATTTCCTGGAGAAAAAAATATGGTGGAGAAGAGCAAAAGAAGCATGGGGGTCAGAATCCTGAGGATTATCATTTAATGGTCAGGTAGAGGGGAAAGAGCTGGCAAAAGAAAATGAGAAAGAAAAGCAGGAGATATACTGTTGGTGGGAATGTAAACCTCCATGGAGAACAGTATGGAGGTTCCTCAGAAAACCAAAAATAGAGCTACCATATGATTCAGGAATCCCACCCCTGGGTATGTGTCTGCTTAGTCGCTCAGTCATGTCCGACTCTCTGTGACCCCATGGACTGTAGCCCACCAGGCTCTTCTCTCCATGGGGATTTTCTAGGCAAGAATACTGCAATGGACTGCCATGCCCTCATCCAGGGGATCTTCGCAACCCAGGGACCAAACTGGGGTCTCCCACATTGCTGGTGGATGTTTGTACCATTTGAGCCACCAGGGAAGCCCCACAGAAAACTATAATTCAAAAAGATACATACAACACAGCAGCACTATTCACAAAAACCAAGACATGGAAGCAGCCTCAATGTCCATTGGCGGATGGATGGATGGAGAGCATGTGGTATATGTATGACGGATATAGAGCATGAGTAATGGAATATCACTCAGTCATAAAAAAGGATGAACTAATGCCACTTGCAGTGACATGCATGGACCTAGAGATTATCACCCTAAGCAAAGTAAGTCAGAAAAAGACAAGCGTCATAGGGTGTTGCTTATATGTGGAGTTTAAAATATGATACAAATGAAGATAACTATGAAACAGACTCGCAGACACAGAGAATAGGCTTGTGGTTTCCAAGGGGGAGGGGAGGGGATGGGGAAAAGAAGGACTGGGAGTTTGGGATTCGCAGACGCAAACTATTACAGATAGAATGGGTAACAACAAGGTCCCACGGGGTAGCACAGAGAATTATATTCACTATCCTGTGATAAACCACAATGGAAAAGAATGTATATATATGTGCATATTTAATCACTTTGTTATACAGCAGAAATTAATACAGCATTACAATTCAACTATACTTGAATAAAAATTTTTTTTTAATGTAGGAGAAAACAAGAGTGAAGGGACATAATATGGGAACTAAAGGAAAGAGTGTTTAAAAGGGTGGCAATGGTGTTCTTGCCTGGAGAATCCCATGGACAGAGGAACCTGGTGGGCTGCAGTCCATGGCTTCATAGAGTCAGACACGACTGAGCGACTAACACAGTCACCTGCATCGAATGGGCAAGAGAGATGAGGGCTCTTTCAGTGAGGACCTAAAAATAGCTGATGACTTAGAGAGGCAGTCAGTTACTCATTATTCAATACATTGATGTGATTACTAGGTGCTATATTCTAATCCCTGATCTGATGTGGTACAGGTAAGAATCAACTGAATATAAGGGAGTTTAATTCAAGATGGATGGTTCTGGAAGAAAAGTGAACTTGGAGGAGAAGCTCAGTATAGTTTTTACTATCTAATTAACAGAAAGTATGAGTCTTTTTTTTTTTTTTTTTGGCAGAAAATCACTGTAGCTAAGCACTAAGTTGAATGGTAGTGTGACAATACTGTAGAAAAGCAGAACAAAATTCTTCATGGACTGTGTTTAAATCAGAGAAGACAGACCACGGTGTTCGTGAATATCAATAAAGCTTTATAACAAAACAATTCATGACCATGTTTGGATTAATATTGTAATAATTACACACTTTTTACATTATGAAAATAAGTCATAAATAGTGTAAAAATAATTACGAAGATCAACTTCTCACAAACTAGGAACCCTGAAAACAAGTTAAAAAAGCAAATAAAAACAAATTAGAAACTGAACACAAGGCAGTTATCTCCAGGCTGCAAATCAAAAACCATTCATGTCTTTTGATTCAGTAATCTCAGCTGGAGAAATGATAGTGAAATGAAACAAGAAATCAAACAGGGAGAATTCAATCTTTCAATTATTTATACTATAAAGAAAAACAGGTTTGTGCCATATTTACAGTGGTAAGACACAACACATTCTTAGAATAATCAATTACATGAGACTGGCCCACAAAACATTAAGAAAAATATGCAGTGTAATGCTTGCCAAAATATTTTTTTTTTTTGCATTTTCTCTCATTTTGAATTTACGTGATTTTTTTGGCAATATAAAAATAGCTGCACATAGAGATGAACTTTAAAATGTAAAAAATACAAATAAAAATATATTTTCTAAAGGAAAATCAGATACATACATCTTTTAAAAATGTTATTAAATTGCATGAAACATTTACAACAGTATAAAGAATATTCACATAAATGTCAATAATATGTAAGACATTCTTTTGTGAATTCAATTTATTAATATTTCTGAGATATATGAGAATATCCACTGCATTTTGAGAAATGTTGGTACTTTGTTATCTGTAAATCAAATGTAATGGGTCAGGTTGAAAAAGTCTTCTTATTCCTCAAAGGACAGTTTTGTCAATAAGCAGCATAGGGTAACTTCTGCATTTAAATACATTAAAAAATGAGAAATGCCATTAAAATGTTTCAGTATTGAATTAGCAAAAACAAAATCCACTTAAAATTTAAGTTGTAAGGGTATCTCTGCTATGGCATATAGTAAATCCAGCTGATATGAAGCTGTTTCAACAAAAATGGGAAAGATTAGGGACTGAAGGTCTTTACATTCTAAAATAACTTAGCAGAATCATAACTGGTCAAGTATGTTAATTCCACTAGGAATGAATTGTTTTAACAGCCAGAATCACAGGTGACTGTTCTTAATCATTATTCTTAAGAATATAAGATTAAGTTGTTGTGGTTCTGACTTTTTAGAGATAGCAAGGTTTCTGTTTTGGTAAAAATTTTAAAAGTTCATTTTTGGTAATAGTAACTATTAATATAAATTCATTATCAAGAAGTAGAGAAAAACAAGATTTCAAATATCAATATCTGCATGTTCCTATGATCATTTATTAGGAGACATAAAAATATCACCCACCTTAACAAGCATTGCTTATTTCTGGGCAAGATAATATATAATGGTCAAAAAAACAGAATGAAATATTGTGTTAACTTTTTATGCTACAATAGAAACATTAAAAATAAAACTTTGGAAAATTAAGCATGTTTTCTAAGTGATAAAGACATGATACCAGTTAATTTTTCCATTAATTTGATCATGCTCATTTAATCATTTCCAAACTAGCAGAGAGGTGTATATATATATAGTAGACAAAGCATATATAGATTGAACTACTGGGTGAATCAGAGTTCTTACTGTCTCATCAGAACATCATGCACAAGGTTTAAGAACAGATCATTTTTGGTATAAATTAAAGATATTCTCATGTTTTCTATGAAATCAAATAAGAAAGAAAAACCTTTCATGACGGCTTTTCATAATGAAAATGAAAATTAGAAGAAAAATTTCAGCATATTTATGTGTCACGTACTGTATGTATATATGCAAATTTGTCTAATGTTGGTTTTGTCACTCAATCAAATTATATAAGCTAAAAGGTGAAAGTTGATAAAGGCATATGGTACAAGAAATGAACATGAGATAAGAGGATCCACAATCCAAATAAACACACATCATCTAAAGGTATGCTGTTTTGTTTTCTTTTACATTAAGAAAGACTGGTCATTGAACCATAATTATAGTAAATCCATAAACTTTAAAATTAAAATCACACACTAACAGTTTAGGAATGCTATTAAACAGAGAAATGAAATTATCCATAGTAGAACTGCATTTTTCATAAAGAAAGAGAAATACATTAGCACCAACATAAATGGAAAACAATTTAAAAGCTAAAACACATACCAATTTGACATTCTTAAAAGATGCTTATCAGAAATAGAACCTGATCTTGACTTATTTCCAATGTGTCTCTCATGTATTTTTTCTTAATCTTCTATCCAATGAGAAATTAAAAGAAAGAAAACTCAAAGAAAGATATGTATCTGCCAACACATGTATCAGCAGACACATTCATGAGTTCATTAGGCAATTACTTGAGGATTTTCTACGTTGATAACAAAATGGATGATTTAAAATATTTCAATAACAAAAGCTGAAAATTATGCATGATGGTTAAGACCTAGTAATTCCATGGAACAAAGAAGGACCACGGTCCTTTGGTTTTCCCCAAAGAAACAAATATATTGAAAGCTTACAGCTTCCTTTAATCATGGAATAAAAATTAATTTTGTCAAATCAGTTATAGAGCAAAACCTCAATATACACATAGGATAGAACAGTATTCTAAAGGGCTGTGTTTAAAAAATATATATATTTTTTGTACGTGAAATGTTTCTCTTTTGATGCTGAGGTATTCTCTTTTGAAGCTGTGCAAGTTTTAAATAGTGATCCATCTTGATTCCTCTTTCTGCTAGAGGAATAGAAAGAAAGATAGATAGGAAGAAATATAGCCACCAGATTTTTCTCGACACTACTGTTTGTTTTCCTAAAGAGATTGTAGCTTTACCCGCTTTAGTTCATTTTTCCAAACCATTTAAGACAAATTGTTTCAGACATTGAAAAAACACCATATCCTAGCCAGCTCATCCAAGAGATGGGTAGAAAATGCCCTCTTTTGTTTGAAAAATGCTAAATTGGTTTCGGAGTGTGGAATGTTACTAGAAATGTTACCAATTTGATTGATAGATTCGTTCAAACATCTTTCAATTCTCCAAAACGTAATCGGAACAAAAAGAAGGCATTTTGTATAACTGAGCATTTGGTTATATAATCTGAAAGAGATCATAAAGATCTTAGGATCCCTGTTTTACAAGCGTATCTTAACTCTTGTCACCAGAAGCCAATAATGAGGTAATTTCCCCTCTGCTGGTGAAAACCTATACATGAAACCAGGAAATTTCCCACAAAACAGCCCGAAACGAGAAATTATATTGTCCAATGGGTTGAAAGAGTGACTGCTCATTCATGATGTTCCTCCTAACGTAACCCTTCCACTAGAACACGTCATTTCAAAACACGCTAGCAACTCTTTACTGTGCAAAGAAATGCTCAGTCTAATACAATTAGGTAACTTTTGAGCAAGTAGTTGAAAAAATACTCCTAATGGCAACTATATTTCACAGCTTTCTGAGATCTCAGATTTGGTCTGTGCATAAGATAAACATTTAGAAATATAAAAAAGATAAAAGAAATCTAAATATAGATACAACTTAGATCTAAATAGAACTACAAGAAATAGAAATGAGTTAATACTGTCAAATGTGACCAAATCTTGACTTTATCTTAACTGATAATCACTATGTATGTTATATTCATCCTACAAAAAAAGTCAAAAAGTACTGAAAAATGGCTTAACTTTAATGCTTTACAATGACTGAACTGAAAGTGGAGCTTCTTTTATATTCTCCTCAATTATTCAGAACAAGAGAGAAGTTAGCAAAAGCTCATCTGGACCGTTGATGTACCAAGTTGCAAGGCTTTGAAGACAAAAAAAAAAAAAAAATGTTCAAAGTAAATGTGACTAAAGCTGAAAAATAAAGTTTCCTGAATATTCCTGGGACTAAAAGAAAAAAGTATTAAAAAGAATGGAAAATATCTTTCTTTTTCTAGAAGTTTGTAGAAAATGTTTAGCGTGGGTTGGATCTTGGATGGGAGCAAGCTCTCACATCAGCTTCTGTAGACAGTGTAGGGTGAGCTCTCCTACATCTTCAGGAAAGGTTGTCTCATCCACCCTCTTCCTGGGATTTGTGATTTCTTCAGCAACCCAAACTTTGGTGAGATGTACACATGCTTTGTCTTCAGGAACAGGGACTGCCATTCCAAGAACCTCCTACCCCAAAGAAGTGCTGTATGCCTCTGTCATTTTCCAAATGCACCCATTTTAACACTTGCTGGAATTTGGTTTATTAAAAAAGAAAAAGTCCACTATTCTGGGTGCCTGCCTTTTTGTAAACCTCTTTTCTACTTGGTCACATGAGAGAGCGCAGGAGGCTGAACCAATTCTCTATCTTTTGTCTTCACTGCCAACGGCAGCCCAAGGAAAACTGGTGTCAGCAACTAGCTCAGCCCCTGGACGTTTTAACCAAGGAGGCCACATGAGCCCACAATACTGGAAGCTGAAGATCTGTAGCTGGGACCGCAGCGCCCGTAAAATACAAGACCATTTTGTGTGTGCTCTCCGCCACCTTATCACTTTTTGGCAATAAGCCATGGTGTAACCCCCTTGAGATGACAAAAGAAATAAAAGGTCCGTTGTGATCAAATGACTCATCACGCAGCATGCTAGCATCTGAAGGTGCACAGCAAGCAGGCTTGGCACACAATCATGCTCTTTTAGTCAGTTTCAATGGGTGTTGTGGGTATGAAGAGCAAAGGTGAGGAGGGCTGTGATGATAAACTCTAAAATCAGTCAGTATAGTACATTTTCATAGCTTTGAGTTCATATTTGGTCACAATTTCATGTAAACTATCTCATGGTGCTTTTTGCCCATGCAATTAACAAGCCCAAGGTAAGAAAATAGCAAGAACAATCGATTTCTATCACTGGGTCCATATAAATACATATCTTCACATAAGATAAAGAGATACTGATCTATATTTTCTGCAGGCTTCTTACTGGTTTCACATCTTGCCCGATTTTAGATGTAAGGGAAGAAAAGATGGATACGTGTACTACAGCAAACAGGAAGAAGCAGCTACATGTAAACATATCTCAGACTTGTACAATCTGCAATCCAATTTCAACTATAAATATAAAAAGTGGACCATTATATACACAACGTCATGCTCGGAAGGTTAGATTCATCACTGCAGGAAAACAAACAACAAAAAAGAGAAATATAGAGAATTAGTAGTTTAGGATAAAAATTCCCAGTTGGCTTTTATTTTAAGAAAACTGGTAGAACCCTGAATAGAAGTTGCTTTGTTTTGTTTTAATCAATGAGCCAATTGATATGTCCTATACATTACTTTTCTAAAACTTATCAAACATTTTACCCTAGGTTCAACCCACATTTTTATTTTGCTACTGAGAAGTCTGTGGGAAGTGTTTTGTCTCAGTAACTATTCTGGGAAAGCAGAAAATTAGAATTTTATCACAGACACACCATAATTAAAATACATGTTCTATGTGTGGCTTATGTAATCATCTCCAAGCATTAAAACACAAGTGCAATGGCACTGCTTATTTCCCTGACACTCAACTCTAACACTCTACTGCCCTTGTTCTTATTTCCTTTTTCCGGCCCTGCCCTGCTGTGAAGGGCGTGCAGGACTGACCTCTGTTGTCAAGTCTTCAAGCTGTATGACAGGTTCTATTGTGATCTAAAGATCTAGAAATGTCCGGTTCCTTGTTCTGGGCGGCAGCCATAATTACTAAGGTTGCCCTGGAGCTGAAGTTTTAAGTCTGAGAGAATAGAAGAACAAAAGTCTTTGAGGTATAACTTGTAGAGCAGATCTTGGTGACAAACTTGACTTTTTCTCAAATAAAAATCAGTGAGAAAAGTAGAATGTCCAGAGAAGGACAATGATAAAGATCTCTCATCTCCCCATCACAATGGTGACTCATCCTCAGTCATCTTTCATTTCACTAATTAAAAATATTTGCTTTTTTCTCTCCAGTAAAAATAGATGCTGGGGCTGGGTACTCTGTGATCTTTAGCAATAAAGTTCACTTAGTGTTACACACATCATGCTAAGGCCAGAGAATGTGTACAGGAAGTAGTATTCTTTTCTCCACACTCCCACTCATCTCAAATTTCAAACAAAAACATTTTTTGAGAAACCAATGTTTTGTAAATAGTCTCAAGAATTTTAAAGATCCTTTTTCCCCCATCAGATTTTAAAACTTAAGAAATCGGTCACCTTACTTTAGGAAGATTCTGTTGCAAGCCTGCCCTATCTGAAAAAACAAAATCTCATGAAACATTTAAAAATGTGAAGGCTATAGGTATTTTTCCTATGAAGTGGTTTATAATCTCTGGATAAAGACAGATGATAACTTTAATAGCTTGTAAGGATTTTCTGAACCATGAGTTCTGCCTTTTACTCACTGTATGAATTGCAATGTGAATTGATACGTCATTATTCTCCAAATACAGATAACTGAACTATATCTAGAAAGAAAAGAAATTTAAATAAAGATCAAATAGTTTTACATGAAAAAAATTCTTATTGAGAGTAACATAAAAACAATAAGAAAGGAAAGGAAAGGAAAGTCGTTCAGTCGTGTCCAACTCTTTGTGACCCCATGGACTGTAGCCTACCAGGCTCCTCTGTCCATGGGATTTTCCAGGCAAGAATACTGGAGTGGATTGCTATTTCCTTCTCCAGGGGATCTTCCCGACCCAAGGATCGAACCCAGGTCTCCTGCATTGTAGACAGACACTTTACCGTCTAAGCCACCGGGGAGGGAATAAAAAAACAAAACAATAGGACTTGTTCGTTAATCACAGTGCTTTCTACTGTGGCTACAATCTGAATTTTCAGTCAAACATTTATCACTGTGTCTAGAGACTGTGTGTGTGCTCAGTCATATCTGACTCTTTGTGACCCCATGGACTGTAGCCCACCAGGCTCCTCTGCCTGGGATTTTCCAGGCAAGAATACTGGAGCAGGTTGCCATTTCTCGATCCAGGAGACTACTAAACTTAATATTCAAAAAGGTGGTCCACTAAAACAGGACTAAGTAACCTACTGGCCTTCTTTTAATAATATCACTTCTAATAATATCACTTCTTTTAATAATATCACTTAAAAATTAATTTGATTTGACCAACAGCATATTTGAGATGGCTAAATTGACCACAGAAGAAATTTTAGAACATTTCACTTTTCTAATTGTTTTTTTAATTGAAGTACTGTTGGTTTACAATGTTGTGCCAACTTCTGCTGTTACAGCAAAGTGGCTCAATTTCACCCATGCATACACTTTTTAAAAAATATTCTTTTCCATTATGGCTTATCCCAGGAGATTGTTCTATATCCCAGGAGGATACAGTTCTTGTGTTATATAGTAGGACCTTGTTTATCCATTCTAAATTGAATAGTTTGCCCCTACCAACCCCATCTAATTGTTTTCTTTCTCTCTTTTTGGTGCAGGAAGATGTTGGGAGAGGATGATCACAACGGTTTGCATTTGATTGTGTTGGGGAATGTGGTAAGCAATACTGAAGCTTTATCACTGAGTTATTCTCTTTTTTACCATTTAAAAACTTTATTGAAGTCTAATTGATTTAAATGTTGTATATATTCTTTATACAAAGAGAGGCTAGATTTAGGAGAGCGTTAATCTTATATAGTATATAATCTGTGGAAAAATAAGTACCTAA
Source organism: Ovis aries (assembly GCF_016772045.2). Classification (NCBI taxonomy): domain Eukaryota; kingdom Metazoa; phylum Chordata; class Mammalia; order Artiodactyla; family Bovidae; genus Ovis; species Ovis aries. The sequence continues at coordinate 16,863,599 of NC_056059.1, read as the reverse complement.
AAGGGAAATTTCTGATTTTCTGAGCAACTCACATTAGCTCATAAAATGGTCTGGCCATTTTATGAACCCACAAGATGATGAATCCTTTGCTTGTTGCCATTATTTTTATGCCTCACAAAAGGGACATGGTTCAGAAGAGGCTGAAAATGACATGAAGCCAAGTTCTGAGTAGCATCAGAGGCTGAATAAGGTAGGCCTTTCACATCTCCCTCCATGTAAAGTGTTTGGATGACTGGATTAAAAAATCATGACAGGATCAGATTACAGGGCCAAGGTTAAAGAGCAGACGGTAATTCCAGCTCAGGATGGTATTAAAAATTCTGAGAACAGGGGTTATGGCGATTAAAGGATAGTTCCCTCAGGTGAAGACTATGGTGACAGGCTCATCTTCCCAAGAACCAGCTGACCTCCAAAGTGAGGGAGCTAGTGGTCTGACAGGCTGAAAGTGGAGTATGGGAAGCTACTGAATAAATGACCGGGAGAGAAGGGTTTTCTTTCCCTGGCCAAGGGGGTGTGAAAGTAGTTAAGCAAGAGAGGGAGTTTCACAGGATCTCCTCACCAATAGAGTTGATGAGATGAGAGGTAAATAAGAGTCCTGTCTCTCCGTGTCTCTCTGCCTTCCTACAGTTTTGCCTGTGAAGCCTGCCAGTCAAAAACGCCTGAAAAATGATAAACAACAAGGTTCTACAGTATAGCACAGGGAATTATATTCAATATTTTGCAAAGGGAAAGAATATGAAAAAGAATATGTGAATAACTGAATCACTGCTGTACAGAAGGAATGAACACAATATTATACACTAAATTAACTATACTTCAATACATTTTTTAAAAAATGACTGAATAAGCCACAAGTGTTAGAGGAAAAAATTCAAAATGGTAAAAGTGCATGTATACTTCCCTCTGGTTCCAAATAGGAAAAGGAGTACATCAAGGCTGTATATTGTCACCCTGCTTATTTAACTTCTATGCAGAGTACATCATGGGAAACACTGGACTGGAAGAAACACAAGCTAGAATCAAGATTGTCGGGAGAACTATCAATAACTTCAAATATGCAGATGACATCACCCTTATGGCAGAAAGTGAAGAGGAACTCAAAAGCCTCTTAATGAAAGTGAAAGAGGAGAGTGAAAAAGGTGGCTTAAAGGTCAACATTCAGAAAACTAAGATCATGGCAGCTGGTCCCATCACTTCATGGGAAATAGATGGGGAAACAGTGGAAACAGTGTCAGAGTTTATTTTTTTGGGCTCCAAAATCACTGCAGATGGTGACTGCAGCCATGAAATTAAAAGACGCTTACTCCTTGGAAGGAAAGTTATGACCAACCTAGATAGCATATTCAAAAGCAGAGACATTACTTTGCCAACAAAGGGCTGTCTAGTCAAGGCTATGGTTTTTCCAGTGGTCATGTATGGATGTGAGAGTTGGACTGTGAAGAAGGCTGAGTGCCAAAGAATTGATGCTTTTGAACTGTGGTGTGGGAGAAGAATCTTGAGAGTCCCTTGGACTGCAAGGAGATCCAACCAGTCCATCCTAAAGGAGATCAGCCCTGGGATTTCTTTGGAAGGAATGATGCTAAAGCTGAAACTCCAGTACTTTGGCCATCTCATGTGAAGAGTTGACTCATTGGAAGACTCTGATGCTGGGAGGAATTGGGGGCAGGAGGAGAAGGGGACGACAGAGGATGAGATGGCTGGATGGCATCACTGACTCGATGGACGTGAGACTGAGGGAACCCCGGGAGTTGGTGATGGACAGGGAGGCCTGGCGTGCTTCGATTGGTGGGGTCACAAAGAGTCGGACACGACTGAGCAACTGAACTGAACTGAACTGATACTTCCCTCAGCTCATTTTCACATCAGTGGAATTCCTTTAACCTTAGGTAGCATACGCACAGTGCTTTATGCTGAGGTTTGCACCATTACAGTGTAAAGGTTTGGTATTCTCTGAACAGCACAGCACACAGATCTCTTCCCTCCTCAAAGCTCTGCCACTGCTTTCCACTGTCTACTTCTAGTTCTGTCATATACTAGGTCTGTGCCCTTGGAAGTTACTTAACTTTTCTGAATTTCATTTCCCTCATCAGCATCACTGAGGTTACTAACACTCTGTGCTGTTTGCCCAGTTGTGCCACCAGGCTCCTCTGTCCATGGGATTTGCCCAGCAAGAATACTGGAGCCAGGTGCCATTTTCTCCTCCAGGGGATCTTCCTGACCCAAGGATGGAACCTGCATCTCCTGCCAATGTTGACAGGTGGATTCTTTGCCACTGAGTCACGTGGAAAGCCCAGTGATACCCTACAGGATTATGATGAGGATTAAATAAAATGATGTCACCTATATGAAAGGGCTTATCACACAGCCTTTGTACACAGGTTCTCTATGAAGAATAAGTTCCCTTCTCTACTGAATACACACACACAGTGACTATGGGTAGCCACATGTAGAGTCTAGAGCAAACTGCTATCATAAAGTATATCAACTTAAATATAACCATATTCTCCTAAATAAATTAAGGCATCTTTGAAGAAAAAATCATTCTTACATTTTCTGCTTTCTCAGCTTTGTGACTAATATTGATCGACAGGGTTCTACCATGTATTTGCATATTTTATCTAAGTAATTGAGTATAAATAGAAAAGGAATCACAATTAAGAATAATTTTAAACCATAGGAGGAAAAGGAACTTGGCACAAGCAAACCATTGTCAAGATGCACTGCCCCTTTCCATTCTGAAGAAAAGATTAAATAGGGAGAGGTCTAAATTACAGTGTTTGCTAGGTACTATTTTCACTTATCCATTTAGAAATAAGTCAGTAGTAAACACCATCAAAAGGTATTCCAAAGATGGAATCTTTTGCTTTTTAATACCCATATACAATTCCAGGAATGTCAAATTAAAAAAAAAAAAATCTGTTCTAAATGGAAAGGGCTAGGCCAGGTAAAGAAAAAGGGAGAGTGTTTCTTCTAGATATAACTCCGGAATGCCTACCTTTTGCCAACAGCCAGGCATGGGTAATCCATCTGGCCCCTATTTTAAAAAGAAGAATAAAAATTCCTCAGCTTCCACAAAAGTGATCATACTTCATAATTAATAATCTCCAAGACTTAAAAATGGATTTATAGCTGTTAGGTGGCTTTAGTCATAGGCATCTTTTATCCACCCCGAATAGACTACCTAACACTAGTTAAAATGAAGAAAATTCAAATGTTTTCCAAAGTGAGTACACATTTGCAAATAAATAAAATATAAAAATATTTATCCTTAACGTTGAACAATGATTTGTAAAACCTAGTGGTCTACTTAGTTATATCTTTAGATAATAAATCTGTACTATTTCTCTTAATTTCATTAAAATGCATTTTATAATTATCTTTATTCAATAAATGAAAATAACTTCTCTTCCTGATCACTATGTTTTATGGCTAAATGCACAATAATGATGAGTAATCAGTTATGAACCATTTCTATCTGAAGTTTATAGCTCTTCACATGGTGTATTTTTCAACTTTTCTAGATTGAAGCAGAAAAAATAGAACATTGAATTGATTGGATTAAAAGATAAGTAGTGTCTATATCTTTATAGTAAAATCTTATCCAAAGTCTTTGTCAATTTTTTAATTGAAATTCTTCAGGAGCCAATTAACAAGACCTGAATAAACAAAAGATTCTTAAATGCTGCAAAATTTATTTTCACTTAAGGTGTAAGCACTCTTCAGATACAAATGATATAAATAAGGCAAGAAGAACTGACATACTATGAAACATGCTTGTGTTTTCTCCCAGCAAAATGATTGTAAAATATTATTTATTGTCAATATCAAGCAAACAAAATAAAAGACTGGGCACATCATATTGAAATCTTCTAACTGTAATTATTTACTGAATAAAAATTTCTTCTATTATGCAATCTCTTAAAAGACTTGAGAAGCATAAATTTATCTTTAAAGAATCATGCTTAGTACTTAAGAATAATATAAGAACATGCAGACCAAATATAACCATCAACACAATCATAATGTTTTCCTTTACACCTCAGAAAGTCAGAATATACTTTTTAATTGTTAAAAAAAAAAAACCTTAAAATGACTTTATATTTGGGAAAAAATCGGTAATGCCAGATTGGTACAAGGAGAAGGATCACCCAGTAGAATTTTAGATTTTAGTGTAGGAAGGATTTTGAGTCCATGCCAAATGGAGGTAGGGAAGATCTTTCTACTTTAGGAAAGTGAGTTTCAAAAGGAGAGGCCATTAAATTGAAAAGGTTATGTGGCAAAGAAGAAGATATGGGCTACAGACTATTATCACATTTAGAAGCTTCAAGAAGTTTGGTTTTCGTCTCTACGGTCTCTTAACATCATTCCCTCAAACTGGTTAAATCTTGACCACAGAAGCTTAACTTTGTAGGTTTGGCCTTATTTACAGCCTGACAGAAATTTAGTGGAAGTGGCAAAAATGCCTTTATTTCTTTTAAAGAAAAAAAAATAACTTTAGGGGAAAAACCCAAAGTTACAGCCTAGCTGTACCTTTACTTTTTCTTAAATGTACTTTTAACATCATCTTGAAATAGTTACGGGATAAATTGACATTCCCCAGAACACAGACATGGCGGCCATGTCAGCGGTGAGAACAATGTCAGGAGGTTAGTTTGCAGTCACCGACTGAAACACATGCTTGCTCCCTTGACTCTGCAGAGTCGCTGAAGGAGCTATTCATGCACATGCACGTGATGTGTTTACATGGAAAGCTTGCTCTGGCAGTGCCACTTTACACTGAGAGGGATGAATACGTAATAAACAAGGGAATGGCATGCAGGGTGGTAGGAAAGAGAAATACTGTACCAATTGGCAAGGGGCATCCAGCCCATCCAGGCCAGGCTGGCCTGGCTCCCCTTTTTCCCCCTTAACGCCACGGAATCCCTGTTTGTAAAGATTAACTCATAACGTTACTAAACAGAAGAAATCACTTGAGCACAAATCCTGCTAAAGAAATAACCACGGTAACAAAAGACTGGGAGAGGAGCAACTCTGAAGGGAAAGGTAACAGCCAGCAAAGCTGGACAAAAGAAAACAGATCTTGATGTGGTCTTATAACCAGGGCTTGTCTGGGCACCTGCACCTGCTCTGGGGAGCGGGAGGAAAGAGTCCCGGTTCCTCCTCTGATCCTGCATTCACTCCCTGGATGCACACCAATCCTTGATTGCTGAGAAACCCAAGAAGAGCTGGTGGCCAGAGGCAAGGGGTGGCACACACCAGGAAAACCCGAGGGACTTTACAGTCTATGTTAAAAGACCCCAATCAGGAGAGTGGATACATGTATGTGTACGGGTGGGTCACTTTGCTGTCCACCTGGAAGTATCACAGCATTGTTAATCGGCTATGCTCCCATAACAAAATAAAATGCTTTTTGTTTTTTGAAAAAAGACCCAATCAGAACTGTACTGGTACGGCCCCTGCAGCTTGCTCCTCTCCCAGCTCAGCCTCCACATGGGACACCTGGAGACGGTTGACAAGTCAGACATACCAACGGGCACGGTGCATCTAATCCAGGAGCACCCTGTTCTCCTTTCTCCCCTTTAGGCCCCTTTTTGCCTTTCTTTCCCTTTTCCCCCTGTGGATACAAGGGTTTAAATAAAAGACAGTTTTTATTTGGGGTGGGGGGAAGTAATGGTGATTCAAAAGATGGTTTAGCCAGTGAAAGTCTGGAAGGGCATTTACCACCGTTTTCTGGTTTAGATAAGGCATGACGTTATGAAACACCAGACTTTTAGCGTGGCGGTGGATTCTGGGGAGTGAAATACAAGATTTCATTAAAAAGACTCAGCAAGATGAAAGAAGAACTCAAAAGCTGACACATCAGAAAGGAGGATCAGTGCTGACTTAGACCCAATGCCAGGGTCCTTGTGAATGAGGTGTTCCCGCCACCGCTCCGGTGAAGATGGCAGATACCAAGTGTATTGAAGTCAGCCGGTGGCAGGGGAAGTTGAGAGGAATAATGGAAACTTTCACAGCCAATTTGCAGTACCTACCAACTTCCCCGCCCCACCCCCCAATCCTATAAGAGATGAGAGCTATATGAGCCAGAGGAAAAGGAAAAAATATTAACAGCTTGTATCTTTTTGAAATGTATCCAACTTTATGACATCATTTTTTGTAGCTCTCATTTAATCATAGTGTGTTAAAAAGATACTTCTTTCTTTTAACATTCTTTTTAAGGAAACTAAAAACAAATACTTCCCTTATTGAGTCAGGTAAATAAATTTTAAAAGTGCTAAGATTTCTTAGCAATGTCAGTTGGAGAAACAGACTTATTTAAAACTTATTAAAAACCAAGAGATGTTTTTAAATTCACACTTATTGACGTCATGCCAGGTATTCACAATGGTAAATGGGTTTCCAGCTTACTCACAAGATAACAAAAGCAAAAAAAAAAAAAAAAAGTTTTGTTCCAGAGGGGAAAAGCAGTTTGGATTCAGTTGAGCTAATATTAAAAATGAGGTAGGCAGGATAATTACATAGTGGGAATGTAGCCATGGGAATTAGTATTTAGGAATCAAGGTAAAGGCTGTGGAAGTCTGCATGGATCACAGGGATGGAGGAATTAAGGAAAGGAGGCAAAAGGAGGCGAAGGAAGGAATGTACCTCAGCTGTTTCATATTAACATGAATATCTCTGCATATTTATAGATAAGAAGCTGGTGCAGTGCAGAATACAAAATACTATGCAATACACATTTAAATGAGTGTATTCATTCTGCAATCAGGATGACAGATACAGTAAATCTGAATAATTTCAGAAGCAAAACAGCATCAATATTCAAAGACATATACATAACAGATATAGATGAGATATGCATTCAAATTAATGCATTCATTCTGACTGTGTGAGTGAAACTCCACATTGATCTCCTGTGTGCCAAAAAGATTGCATCAGAAGGCTCAGAATCAAAACCAGTTGGGTTTCTCTAATATCGGAGAAAGAGAAATTCTGTGTGGTTTAGTTGATCACAATCAAAAACAAAGACTCGAGATGCCAGGGTGAAATGAAATGAAAGCAGGTGTGATAGGAAGTACGATGGGAGGAGCTTTGGGCGTAAATTGCTCACTCATGCAAGATGCATCAACACTCTTCTTCAGCAAATAACATCAGTTCTGTGACATAATATTGATTTAGACTTATTTGGGAGGCAGTGGACTCCTCTTCACATAGGTGTGACTGACACCAGGTGTGCTGGGTGTTATTAATTTAGGACTCCATCCCTTCTTTGATTGATTAATCAACTCAGATTAATCATTCAATGAAAAAGCATTGTCATATGAATGCTGACTTTAACAGGCTCAGGGAGTCATTTTTTAACAATATTTTAGTGACCCTCAAGCTTTATGGAAAACAGATACTATTGTAGAGAATAATGTGTCAGTGTTATTATTAATCAGCATAGTTTTGCAACTATGTCTTTGTGGGTATGAATAAATAGGGGCTCTTGCTAATTTTATCTCTGCTGTCAAAGAATGATATACATAAAGTGCTCACATTTGGATCTAATTTCCTAAGTATGAAACTTCTAATAATGGAATCTGAAGTACAGAAATACTTTTGTATTGAGTGATTAACATTATTCTGAGGATTAAATTTGTAGCTTTAGGTTTTCACAAGTTATAATACTGGTAATTTCTTCTTTGTTTAAAAGATCATTAGAATGAATATCTTCATAATGCTAACATTATTTTGAGTGGATAAAGTTTTAGACTCATACAATCCATTAGGTAAGTATAAAATAAATGCCTATAATCTTGAAGGCACACACACACCTTGGGCCCAAAGCTTTTACCTCAAAACATGTATATTTTATAGTTACAATTTACAGTTCAGAATGAAAGAACTTTTTTATGCCTCAGTTTCCTTGCCTATGAAATGGGGACAATGATAACACCAGCCTTAGGGGGTTGTTAGGAAGATTAAAAGACTCTCATATGTAAAGCTCCAGGAAAAATACAAAAACACATCAATAAATGTGATGATATTGACAATGATGATGGTGATGTTTTATATAACCACTCACATGCGCTTTCCTAGTAGTGGGAAGCTCAGTATTGTTTAAGGCCCAAAGAATACACAGAAGGCTTAATATCCTTTTTGGGGCAACTCTCATTTGGCCTTGCTTTTTAACATCTATGAACTTCACTGTTAAAGAGAATTTATAGGGTTGTGAAAATAGTGTATTAAGTAGAGCATAAATCAATCTGAGAACTGTGTGTGTGTGTTCATTCAGTCATGTCCTACTCTTTGCGACCCCATGGACTGTAGCCTGACAGGCTCCTCTGTCCAGGGTATTTTCCAGGCAAGAATACTGGAGTGAGTTGCTATTTCTTCCTCCAGGGGATCTTCCTGACCCAGGGATCGAACCTGTGTCTCCTGCATATCCTGCCAATACTGGAAGGCTGATTCTTTACCACTGAGCCACCTGGGAAGCCCAATCTGAGAAAGAGAATTGGTTTAAATTTGAACCGTGAAAGTACAATTTCAGCCACTTTAAGATTTTCATTATTCTATAGAGGTTTCTTTTTTTTCCCCTCTTCTTCATCTGTGTCATATATATATATATATATGTATGTATGTATAACTATTCCTCAAAGAACAAAAAGTGGTTTAAAATAGCCATAATCCAAACTTTGTTTCCAGACATAAACAAATATGATATTGGCTCCTTATCTATCTTGAGATAGAACCTAAAAACCAATCTCATAAAATACTCTAATATCTTCATTTAAAATGTCTGCAGTGTTTGCAGGCAATAAGTCCTGGTCCCTGTGTACTGGTCTCAGAAACAATGCTTGTCATCCATTTTCCAATTTAAAAAATCAAGATACAGGACATATCCTGTCTCTACAGGGAATGCTGTGGAGACTCATTTATCAGCACCTCATTTGGTGCTGGCTTTACAGGCTTAGGTGAGCTCTGCCAGAAGACTGTTGCAGATTTCTGCTATTTAATATTATTAATGTAATAAATGCCTGCCCCTCATTTTTGACACCTCCTGGAAACTTCAGTTTTTCAACTAATTGGTGTCAGGTAGTCCAAAAAATTGTAGCCTGGTTTTCTGGGGATTATAATTCTTTTCTTCTACACTAACAGTGCCCTTATTTCTTTCAGTGTAGCCTTCTTTATTTCTCTGTGAAGACCTGGTTTATTAGATCAGACATCTGTGTTTTTGGAGCACAGGATGGAGAAAGATGAGATGTATGAGAGAATCACACAGCTTGAACAGCAAAGCAGACAGAAGCAGAAAAATCAAACAGGCACATGCTAGGTTGGAGAGGTCACCTTTTCCCCCTTCTCTCCCAGGTCACCCTTCTCGCCTCGTGGACCAGGGAAACCCTACAGGATAAAAAGCAAACCAAAAAGATCTATTGATGTAACTGTGGCAAAACCATACTGAAAGAAACAAGATTTAATGTTTCTGAACACAAGTATAAAGAAACATGGCATGGCCCCAAATCTCAAAACTTAGATGGGTAAAGTAGTACTTGGAAATAACAGTTTCCTAACACCTGAAGTATCTATAAACAAAGGGTTTCTTGCTGCTTCTCCAAAGAAATACACAGTGGAGAGAATATTAGGACCCTAGTTCGAATCCTGGCAAGTTCTTGGATTTGTGTGGCTGTGGGCAAATCACTCACTTCAGTATTTTAGTCCTTTGACCATAAAATGAAGTTAATACTTACTACACAACTGCCAATGTGAGCATTAAACTTGAAGACGTATATAAAGTACCAGAATGATGTCTGTACACAACAGGTGCCTGATACACAATTACTACTATCACTTTTGCTACTGCTGTTGTTCACATAATACAGGACGAGCAGTAAACACTTTAAGAGGGATTGACTTTAACATTATTTTTAGAGAATTATGTTACTATAAGATATATAGGGACTTGAATGCTAAAAAGAAAAATACTGTATAACAGCTTTAAAAATAAACATATCATTTCCCTAAGGGTAGCATGTAAAAGACGTTTCAATTTTATGCATATTTTAAAATAAGTGGTTCAGCCACAGATGTTGAGTGTCTCTCATTTGGGAAAGTATTTTGGAGTATATCAACTGTCAGTTATTAATTTTATACCAAAATAATTATGGTCTTTGCCTCCATGGCTATCTCATGCAGACACTAGTCATAGGTTTCATATTGCTGTCCATATGCAAAGCAATATATGCTTATGCGTAACTATGTGCACAGAAAAAAATTAGAACTATTCTTGCTGTGATTGACGATGGAGACCATCAGCATCTATTATAATGGGGAGATGTTTATTGTATGTTTTACTTACATCAAGACCAGGCTCTCCATCTTTCCCCTGCCAAAGAACCATAGTAGCTACATTAGTGTTCCTAAGTTTCACGAATAGGTTATTGTTCTATTTAAGGCTGCCCGGACATGCAACACGAGTATTAAAACAACTAATTCAGAAAAGTGAAAAAATCCTCTATTAATTAGTAATGCAAATTTCTTTCACTAAATCAAGTGAACTGATTGTTAATGTTGCAATTAAGGGTCATGAACATGTTTTATTATGTATCAGGTTAAATAGTGTGATATTTTGCTGAAGTTTAATTCTTGGTATCCAAGTTATTTATCTAGGAGTAAGTCAAAAGCAAAAATACTGTTTAGTTGATTTAAAAACACACAAGCACTAATAGAAGATGCAAATCATAATTACTTTACTTTGACAGCTTAATAAATTATAAGTGAGAAAAGAATATGAAAACTGTTTGTTAAATACAGCTTTAATTTGTCTCGATGTGCACCTTGTCTATAAATATTGAGGGTGTGAAGCTCACAATTTAAAAACTGTTTGTAGATGAATGGTCCCCTATCCATTCACCCGTGTGGAGCAGATTTTCTGGGCAATGACCAGGGTCATACAATAGATCCACCCAAAAGTTGCTGAGAAGATGCTTGATTCCATCAATTAGATTTTGAAATCTATTTCAAAATCGTCATCTCTTTTAGCACTCAAATAATCATGGCTGACGCTTTTATTTCAGTTTATAAAAACTAGAATGTGCAAGTTATGTGGAAGCTACACAGTGGTTAAAAACCTTGAGATGTAAGTATGTGCTTCTACTGAAGTCCTGTCTTACCCCATTGCATCATTCACAATTTTCCTAAAAAGAATATTCTGAAGCAGACCCCAGGCCCTCAATATGAAGTGGGGGTAATTGAGAATTTTCAGAAGATAGAACACTATCAACATTCTCTGTTCTGAAGATCACTTGTCATCACAGTGATTTAGAAAGGTCAGAAACAGCAAAATTGTTGTAAATATCAATTTAGAAATAACTTTTATTAGCAAGAACAGTTTTTGTAAGTTATCTATGAGAATGAATAAAGTCTGAAGAGAGTTGTTTTAAATAAAGCTTCCACACCCACTTCTGGTACAATGACCTCCCAAGGAAGGGCCAATTATGGGTCCAGTCAAATGGCCCCAAATCCTGCTTTCAGCTTAGCCCTGTCCATCTCATGGACAACCTCTGATCCTCTCAGTCTTGTGAAGCACGTGGATGAGTGTACCGGAGTGTGAGAACATGGCACAAATATGACCTATCTGTGAAACACATGGTTACACTGGTGTTGAAGAGAATTAGTGGTTTGCTCTTTGCTCCTCTAATGGGATTAGTCTGCCCATGAGGGAAGAGTTAACTGCGCCAATAACAGATCGCTTCTGCATGCGGGAAACATCGCGAGACACAGAACTCACCGGCAGACCATACGGCCCTCGGGGTCCCGGCTCTCCCATAGCTCCTTTTTCACCCTATAATAAAAGATGAGAGTTCCAATCATACACAAACGTCTATATTCATACAATTTCTCTAATGCTTTGTGTCTAAAGCCTCTATTTGAAGCATCATTCTATCAAAATTCTAAAAAGGCAGACTCTTCCAGAGTTGCTGCCAGTGATACAGCAAAAGAAAATCTTAGTGCATTTTACAGAATCACTTTTGAAAGGGCTGTAGGTCAGACTGACGCTGTCCAACTGTGCAAAAGGACTTGCCTATCTAGTGTGCTGTGCTTGGGTTTCTTTGGCATTCATGTGAAATGTTTCAGTTCAGTTCAGTTCAGTTCAGTTGCTCAGTCGTGTCCGACTCTGCGACCCCATGAATTGCAGCACGCCAGGCTTCCCTGTCCATCACCATCTCCCGGAGTTCACTCAGACTCACGTCCATCGAGTCAGTGATGCCATCCAGCCATCTCATCCTCAGTCGTCCCCTTCTCCTCCTGCCCCCAATCCCTCCCAGCATCAGAGTCTTTTCCAGTAAGTCAACTCTTCGCATGAGGTGGCCAAAGTACTGGAGCTTCAGCTTTAGCATCATTCTCTCCAAAGAAACCCCAGGGCTGATCTCCTTCAGAATAGACTGGTTGGATCTCCTTGCAGTCCAAGGGACTCTCAAGAGTCTTCTCCAACACCACAGTTTCAAAGCATCAATTTCGGTGCTCAGCCTCCTTCACATTCCAACTCTCACATCCATACATGACCACAGGAAAAACCATAGCCTTGACTAGACGGACCTTAGTCGGCAAAGTAATGTCTCTGCTTTTGAATATGCTACCTAGGTTGGTCATAACTTTCCTTCCAAGGAATAAGCGTCTTTTAATTTCCTGGCTGCAGTCACCATCTGCAGTGATTTTGGAGCCCCAAAAAATAAAGTCTGTTTCCACTGTTTCCCCATCTATTTCCCATGAAGTGATGGGACCAGATGCCATGATCTTAGTTTTCTGAATGTTGAGCTTTAGGCCAACTTTTTCACTCTCCACTTTCACTTTCATCAAGAGGCGTTTTAGCTCCTCTTCACTTTCTGCCATAAGGGTGGTGTCATCTGCATATCTGAGGTTATTGATATTTCTCCCGGCCATCTTGATCCCAGCTTGTGTTTCTTCCAGTCCAGCGTTTCTCATGATGTACTCTGCATATAAGTTAAATAAGCAGGGTGACAATATACAGCCTTGACATACTCCTTTTCCTATTTGAAACCAGTCTGAAATGTTTATTCATTACTAATTATTTTAAGTTACTACTCTTTCAAAAATGTAAGGATAAAATGTTTTTTTTTTTTTCTCCTACCGAATGTCTCCTCTTCAGCAAGCCTTTCCTCCTTTGCTCCCCTCCCCTTCATCCTACTTAAGTTGAGTTGTATTTTACTTGAGAGTGCTCATATACCGGGAGACATACCCATGTTATAAATTGTCTATTCTCTGCTGAGTCCCTCCTTAGAATATGCACATCATGGTATCTGGATTCTGGCTTTGTTCCCTACTGCATGCCCACAGCTTAAATAGTGTCTGGCACATCAGTAAATATTTGTAGAATTAATGAATCAAGTCAAATCAATACAGTCGTGCACGTTTTGCTTCCTTTATGAAAAAGAAGGTTTAAAAACCTTTATGCCCTCTCTTCAATGCTTGATAATGTAGGAATTTACCGCCTTCATCGCTCTCTTCTTGTACCTATTGAAGGAGAATAGTTTGCCTTGGCTTAGACAATAATCTGAACACTTATAAAAAATAAGTGCAATTGGAGGTGGCTCCAGGAATATGATATAATTGTGATAATAAAGAAATAAGTGTTCTGCACTTCAAGTAGTATTTTCTTCTGCTGCCATCTCCAAAGTTTGACTGTCCATGTCTAGTATGAAAACTTCAGGAGGAATGGCGATGTTTATATGAGGGCCAAACAGAAAATGTTACCTTCTTTTATCACTACCCTCGAGGAAGTTTAAAGGTGCTAAATGTTTTTCAAGGGTGAAATGACAAGTTCAGCTGATAACTGTGCATACAGATCCAAGGATTATTCCGTGTTTCTCTACTCTCTAGATTCCCATGGGGGCAAATTTCAACTCACTGTTAACAATCTTCTTTAAATTTAGGAGTTGTTGGTGCTAATTAACACTGTCACTTAGAGGCACATATAGTATCAGGAGATTACTGGGAATAAATACAATAAAATCTTATTGAACTTTTACTGATTATTACTTCATGTTTATTACTGAAAGAACAGGAGTTGCATTCAGTAAAGTAGCCAGGCTTTGAAATGAAACAGATTTAAATTTGAATGCCAGTTCTGGCACTTACTGGTTGTGTGGCCTTAAGTAGCTTTCTTAACCTTTCTGTGTCTGTTTCATTGGCTGTAAAATCAGAAGAATACATATTCTGCAATAATTTTTCTAAAGATTAAATGTTATTATAAAATATGAAATATATTTTGCCAAATAATATGTCCATAAATAGTAACTATCATTGTTATTGTACAGTTAAAGGTCTTGTTTTTAATAAGGCTTGGCAACCCAAAGAGTACTTATTCAAAATAGGTGCTGCCATCTGGCAGTGTTATTTATGATTTTTTTACAAGGTAGTGGTGCTGTGACGATGTGGGTATGTGTGTGTGTGTGTGTGTGTGTGTGTGTGTGTGTGTATGAGGTGGGAGGTGGGGATTTAGAAGGAGAATTCACATAACTTGGAGCCTGTCTAACTTGAAAAAACTCAATGGATTAGAGTAGATCTAGTCTGAAATATCCATAGATTATTAAGATATACCTAGTCCCTCCTTCCTCCTCTGATTAAATACCTCAGCTTTATTGTTTTTAAAATTAATACACTGTGACTGATTTGAATTAAGTTGTCATGAAGCATTTGTCTATGGAAAACTCTGTTTATAGAACTGCCCATCCCAAATAATTACTTTAAGCTAATAATGACAATTGCATCCCCCTCGCCAGTGACTGTTTCAGAAATGGACATATGATCCAATTCTGGTCAATGAGGTGTCAGGGGAAGTCACTGGGAAGCTTGGGCAGAGGTTTCCTTGATGCTAAGGAAGATAAAGGAGAAGAGGGTCCCTATGTTTGTTCTCTGCTGATTCCTCTCCAGAGGGTAAGTCTGGAACCACTGTAACCAGCTTGCCTGTGGTCAAAAGGCAAAGCCAGCTCATGGAAAGGGCACAGAAGCAAAGACTAGACTTCCTCCTTTGAATATTTTGCTACATAAAAGTATCAATTTCTTTACTGTTTAAAGCCATTTTGAGTTGGGATTCAGTCACTTAGAACCAAAATCATCCTAATGGTCCTCATTTGAAAACTCTTAGGAATGAAATATTAACACATGGCTTTGAATGTGCCACTTCTTTTCCTGGATTAATTCATTCCAAAAGACTGCTGAACCTCTAAAACTACAGAGTTTCTAAGTAGTTACAAGGCCAAGATGAAGAAATCAGCTGAAGGCAGGACCATCAGGTGCTTTGAGGAGCTGTACACTAAGACTGCTAGTCATGTGTACTAACACTGCTAGTCACGTGTACTCATACTGCTAGTCGTGCATACTAATACTACTAATCATGCATACTAATACTGCTAGTCATGTATTTGACGATTCCCAAATAACACAGTCCATCAAACACCTAGTTTCTTTTAGGCTGGTCTTGTTTCATTAAGGATTTTTAATTTGCCTGTCTACACTGAGGGATTAATCTAGAATGGCCCCCTTTCTTGATTCCTGCCTCTTTAAAATTTGAAACTTTTCCAACAGAGTCCAGATGGCACCTCAACCAATTAACTTTGAGAATCACACTCCAGTTTAGCACTTAGGGTGAGGGACACTTGGCGAGTACTGCTATCTAATCCAGTTAAGATAGTTAACACGCCAAGTAAATATAAGCATAACACTTTACACTGCACACCATTTGACTTAAACTATGCCTGCACAAATTCTTAGTCATTTCATTTGCTCTCCTGGTGCATTCCGCCCCAGCGCTGAGACCTGATACTCTTGTGACACTGCAGAGCTCTCGGAAGTAACAGCTGATTTACCAAACGGTAAGCCCTCTTGAGTCCCAGGGCCTTCTGCCAACAGACTACTTGAGATTTGGTGCTCCATTTTTAGTCCACATGCTGAATCTCTTGATACAATGCTTGAATGCATCAGCAGCGTGAGACTCTTGGCTTTTAAATATTTCTAAGTAAGATGATCTTCATAAGTTGTTGGTTTGATCTT
Source organism: Ovis aries (assembly GCF_016772045.2). Taxonomy (NCBI): domain Eukaryota; kingdom Metazoa; phylum Chordata; class Mammalia; order Artiodactyla; family Bovidae; genus Ovis; species Ovis aries. The sequence goes on along the minus strand of NC_056059.1, from coordinate 16,847,549 downwards.
AGGAATAAGACAGTGATAATCGGGTTCATATGATTTCTTCCTTTAGGAGTCCCTTCTTTCTAGAAGCATTCTTGAGTAACACCAGCTTTCCTCATTGCTGAATCCACAGTCTGCACTATTTGTATTCATTTTGGCATCATTATCAAGCTATTGCTTGCAGACAATTTTTTCCTCTACAATTAGATTATAAACTCTTTTAAATCATAGAATATAGCTGATTCCTTTACTGTACTGAGTAAATATACACAGTGTATTAATAAAAGGTTATAGGATCATGAATCAATTATAATAGTATTATGCAATTCTCTAGAACAATTAGCAAAACAGACTTCACAAATGGGAGGAGAGCATTTCCATTTCACACTAGAGTACACTGTGTTTTGTATATTGTAATGCGATAAATATTTACTAAGTGATTTCACTTTATAGGACATGATATTATGGGATTGGAATGTATGCCAAAGAAATCTCTATATGGCTCTCTGTTTTAAAGCAAATTATCCCAGACTGATGAAACTCTTATCTAGTTTTAAAAGACCACAAACATGTACAGTAAATCATCCCAACATTTTGAAGACCTCACAATTAGGATACTTTCTTTACATCCATCCTGGATGGTGGGGAAATTGATTACACAGTTCTACGCAGACGCAAAAAAACCTTCTAAGTTTTCCAAGGTGAGGAAAAGAAAAAGAGAGAGAAAAACAGAAAAAAAAAAAAAAGGGAGAGAAGTTCCAGAAAGATAACCAGCTGCTGATGCTTTAGTACATTTCTTTTTTGTGTCAGATATTCATCTTCTACTCTGAATGTCTTTTCCCCCACCAAAGATATAGAGGTTGTAAAAGGTTTTTGTTTTATAAAGCACTAAAATTATTTCCTTATGATTAAAGAAAGGCTATTCTTTTGCTTCAAATAAAAGAAGCATGTGTAACTGTGCAGAGAATACATAGGTTTTGTAATTTCCCTTAAAAAAAGGTTATAACTTATTCTGAATGAATACAAGAGCTTTATATAAAAGATTATCAACCCGATTATATAGTCCCAGAAATTTTAGCCCTATTGACTTCAACTTTCTGGATAAAGGCCAAATGAAAATATCTTCCTTATGGGTTAAGAAGCAATGGTCTGAGCTATTTATTTTAGCTATGAAAATATATGCATTGTTTTTGCTTTTTTTAAAAAATTTTTTATTAAAGCAGTCATATTCTAATACTCTGTCATTCTCCCTGTGTGAGGACTTTGAGTAGAACTTAATATGGTACCTGTTTCCGTTTACTATTAGATGGTTTTTATTTCTTCTGGGAAATGAACATGGCAGATCAGCTAAAAAGGAAAAGCCACACTTTGTGTTTTCTTTAGGCCACAGCTCTAAAACCTCAGGAGTGACTTACTCTTTCTCCTTTGGGACCTGCAGGGCCATGGGGTCCCATAGGGCCATCTGTACCCTAAAAAAAGATAAAAATAAGATATGAGACATATCCCAGGGGTTGTAAGAAATGCAGTTATAATTTATCCTGGACTTTTCCTGGGTGAATAATGCCTTAGAAAGTAAGCAACACATCTCCTTTCAAACTGCTTTATTCTTGATTCTTTCAGGCCAGTAGTTTTCAAGAAACTCATGCAAAATGAATGATTTATATAACTGCATATTTCAGTGAAAGGCACACAGACAAAACTGTGCATCAACTTTAATTATCTATTTCCTCCCTGGCTAAATGGAACATCTTCACTTTGCCCCTAAAACCATTTGAAGAAAAATGTAATTGTTCTTGCTTCACATCACCTCTTCTTCACATCCATTCTCTGGCCCCACAGTTACCCCCCACTCTTCTTGGCCACGAATGCTCTGAAGTCTTGTTTTCAGCTGCTTAAGAGGCTCAAACAGTTATACAAGTAAAAAAATTTTAAATAAATGAGAACAATGTTTTAACTGTTCAACCTTTCTTCAGCTCTGTTGGAAGGAGCAGGGGGCTTAGAAGGAAGGAATTCCTCTCCTGGGTTCTGCTGTAGTGGCTCAGGTCTGTGGGCTTGCAAGGCACAAACCAGGCAGCCAGGTGATATAATGGTATAACTGTCCTCTGGCCTTCTGATTCAGGATTAGGATTTTTGTGGCAGACTAGGCGATATTTGAATGAACAAAGGAACACTGAGGTCCAGTGAAAATAATAACGTCCTGAAACAAACAGGTTTCTAGAATTGAAGAGCTTGGGAATTCCCCGGTGGTCCAGGGGTCAGGACTTTGCTCTTCCGTTGCAGGGGGCATTGGTTCGAGGCCTAGTAAGGAAACATCAGTGATCCTGCAGCCATGGGGTGTGGCAAAAATATAAAATAAAATAAAAAATAAGTAAATAAATTGAGGAGTTTGGAATTCCTTTTGATGCTTAAAAATGTAGCAAGGGCTTCCCTGGTGGCTCAGTGGTAAAGATTTCGCCTGCCAACGCAGGAGACATGGGTTCAATCCCTCGGTTGGGAAGATCCCACATGCCGCGAAGCAACTAAGCGCTTGCACCAGAACTACTGAGCCTGCGCTCCAGAGGCCACGAGCCATAACTACCGAGCCCGTGTGCCGCAACGACTGAAGCCCATGCACCCTGGATCCTGTGCTCGGCAGCAAGACAAGCCACTGCAATCAGAAGACAGCTCTGCAACTGGAGAACAGCCCTCACTCTCTGCAACTAGAGAAAAGCCTGGGCAGCAACAAAGACCCAGCACAGCCAAAAATAAAAATAAAATAAATAAAATTATTTAAAAATATCTAGCAAGGACCTCAGATATATTTGTTCATTTTCAGGAAGACTATGCTTAGATTTGTAATGAATTTGTTATGTCATTTACAAACATAGGAACTATTCCAGCACAATTTTTTAAACAGTATTCCTATTTCTCTTTCACTCTTCTTGTTTACAATATTAGAGCCTTGTGACATAATTCAGGGTTTTAAACTCATTCTAGTGTTGCTGGATTATCATCACGATTGATCTCTTTCTTACTGCCTGAACTCCAAGCTCATCTTCAGAAAACTTCTAAATATTGAAGACCTGAAGCTGAACTTTAAGAGAGGGAGCTCTGAAGAACCATAGAAAAGAGACAAAATGACAGAAGACAGATGGATCATTTCGATGCACGGAGATCTGAAAGTTAGTTCCAGGGAAGAAGTTACATTTCTAATATAGACATGAACATAAAAAAGGAAAGCAAGTTAAAATGATTTCACATGATTTTGATTCCTTCAGAGGGCCTCTCACATGGAATTGCAGGATGTGTCCATTGGTTATGAAAAAATCTGTCTGGGATTCTAAGACAATGAAGTCAATCAGACTGGTCATTCTTCCCGTGTTGCACGTTATCTGGACCTGAACCCAGGCTTCCGAAGATGTTCTGGAGTGTAGGCTGTGTCTCAAACAGGCCTGCCACCCATGCTCTCTCTGTTTCTCCCTTTTTTTGTCACTCTCTTTGTCCACCTTCTCCTTCCGCTCCAGTCCCACACACTTCTCATCGTGCGATGAGAGTCTGTCCTAAAGCATAAAATTCATAGCCACAAAACATGTTGGAGCAAGTTGAGGTGCTGACTCACCCGGGATCCTGGCTTTCCGTCTAAGCCAGATGCTCCCTGTGTGTAGCAGGGTTGGTGGGTGTGACACAAATGACAAGAACAGAGATTAGTATGAGGTACTGATGAACAAATGTAACACTTCAAACAACATAGTACGCAGTCACAGGGTTCTGAGATGAAAATCACATCGCTACACATTGTTAGTGAAAAAAAAACAAAACAAAACACGTGACAATAAACACCCCACAGATGATGGCATTTTAATGACATTTCCATTCAGCAAATTCTTATTTGGAAATCAAGTGAATGAGGTTTATAAAGGGGGCTTTGAAATAGTTACCAGTAACAGTCCGGGTTGCTAATTTCCATATGAAATTAAATTTTCTAAAGACTGCTATTCACAATATATTTCTTTAGGTTCTGGAAAAAAGATAATGGCCAGTCTCCTAGGTAAGGGCTCATTATAATAATCAAGTTAGAATTTCAGAGGAGAAGAAAAGAGCTCTAGTTTTTCTTGTTAAAATTGCATTTATGGAAAACAAATGCAGAATTTTAACATGTCAGGGTGACTTTGGATTTTACACAAACAATAGTTGTTTCTGCGTAGTTCTTACTGTGTTCATTCACATTAGTCACCACTAGAGGGACTTCTAGGAATGGGAAAAAGGCAGAAAAATGTCATGAGTCCAGACAAAAAAATTACTGCCCCAAACATCGTTCCTCAGCTCACTACAAATAATCAAGCATTAGAGTCTGAGTGGGAAATACTTTAAAAATCTAATGCTGTGTTCAGGCAATGCATGCTTTTCTTTTCTTCATCTCTAGGCTATGTATAACGTGTGACCAAAAGATGACATTGTCAATGCTTGTTTCAAGATTAAGCACAATCATGTTTTTTAATATGGCTTTTGTATCTCAAAACTCAAATGTTTATTTATAGTCCTTGAAAATGTTGATTTGATCAAGGAGTATTTAAGAAAGACAATGCACTAGTTCTATAAATTCTCTTGGCAAGGTTGCAGAACTATTTCCCCATTTTATGCTTCAGATGTAGTTAATAATACAGAATGGAAGAAAAACAATCTATTCCAGCTGCAAACTCTACCAATGATGCTACATCATACATTTGGGGTACTTTCAGCTTTTTTATTTTACAGTTCCTTCTGTACAATCCTATTGTGAATCGGATTATAACTGCAAAATTTAATTTAGCTAGAAATGATTAAAATTTTAAAAAATGTGTGTGTTATTGTTTGTTTAGAGCTAGAAGATGTAGAGCTTTTGGCTAAATATTGCACTTAGATTTGAAATTAGGGCAAACTTCAAAGAAATAAGATTGAGGGTTTAAGTAAAATAGAAATCCAAATTTTTACATTGCTTATTTGATACCTTCTTCAGAGCCACTACTATCATAGCATTTAAAAATAAATAGGGGGATGATGAAATTTTTGCACAAATAATATTATATTAATATTTACCTGGAATGTGAATTCCTGACTCAGAGTCGTTATAGAGGTTTTGGATTTCACACTTGTGGCATGATTTAATTGGTGTGATTTAACCTATATTCTAATGTAAGACTTACATCATTCATTCAATAAATGAATGCATATTAAGCATCTACTATATGCCTGAAATTATGTAAGGCATTGGCTATCAAGAGGAATACTTTAGTACTTATAATACAGTACCTGTGAAAAAAGTAAAATAAATAGTCACCAATTTTTTATGCATAAAATATGTATATGAAATATTTTCTACTACCTTTTTCTGTCATATTTTAATAATATAATCTATAATGTTCTCTACTAACTTTTATCTGTATTCACTGAATAGAAAGAATATTAAAAAGCTTAAAACTTAAAACAACTTGAAACTAAAGCTCACATTTAGGAATTCCCTGGCAGTTCAGTGATTAGGACTCTGTGTGTCTACTGCAGGGGCACAGTTCAATCCCTGGTCAGGGAACTAAGATCCTGTATGCCACACAGTGTGGCCCCAAACAAAAAACCCTCATATTTAATGATCATTTAACAATATCTTTTTAGTTATTGCAGAAAGAAGACTAGCATTAAAGAGCATGAAAGATGCAATCTTTTCATTCAAAATAAAAATCTCTAAATAACTGCAAAATACTTCTTCCATACTATTCATAATTGCCACAAGAACCTCATAAGAGGGCATTTCCAACACAAACAACACACAACATTTAGACCACGATATGACTGAGTAATGTAAGGAGCCACGGCACTGAACTCAAGCCTTCAACAACGGCCAATTGCATACCTGCCACTGACAAGGGGCTGTGCTTTCTAGTATCAAAGAAGAGAAAATAAAAATTGAGGGAGGATCTTACACTACACTAAACTATAAAAGCATTTGGGAGAAATTATGAAACAATCCGTATAACATTTTTTTTAAAGGGGAGGGTGATGGGGGAAGAATTGTCAGCTGTAAAAGAGAAAGGCTGGCACGTATGTAATTGAACACTCATGGTGTTGTTTGTTATGGGGTCTTCCTCTGACACATGAGCAGACATCAGAGAAAATAAAACTGGGCTGAGCTCTGCTTGAACACAATATGTTTTCCAATTACAGAAATCTCAACTGTATGATAGTCACCGAGTAAACCAGAGTTGTTACTTAGGGTAGAAAGAATAGTCTGAGATTTGCACCGAAATGGAAAGTTTTCTTTACTTACTGGAAGACCAAGGGGTCCTCTGTCACCCTTTTGACCTGGTTCACCCTTCAATCCTTTAACACCATTTAACCCTGGTTCACCCTAAATGCAAAAGCAAATGCCAATTTTGGTTGCTATCATGGGTGTTTCAACTGTGAGAGAAGAGAGCCAGTCTCTGACACGGTTGCAGATTCCAGTTTTAGGTAACAGCAGAGTCAGGCTAGATTTGTCTTGCACCAGTTCGAAACTAATTTTAAAAATGCAAAAAATGGACAAGCTGGAATTAAATAATTTTCTAGGAAGCAAAACTCCTTAGAAAATGTGCTCCTTATGACCAATAAAGTATATGGCTGAGCTCCAGTATTTTCAGTTTTAGTTCAAGGAAATTAGCGTTATGCCACATTGTTCTGACCAAGCAAATCAAAACCGTCAGATTAGAGGATGTGCAAGGATGTTCAGCAGGAAAGACCCACTCTGCTGGAATAGAAAACTGGAATATGCAGGACAGTGTTACAAACAAATATTTTAAGCCTTTAAGCATTTTGTCCAGGGGAATATGATAAACGTAGCAGCCGATGTTTGAAGTAATGCCGTTTGGTGACTCCTCATTCATGGATATTGCCAAGTCAGGTCCCTATGTGGATTAACCAATAGGATAGACAACAAATAGCCAACCCTGGAAGAGAATGTGAAGATCACAGAACTTTTATGGGTTTTACTAACCTTGTATCTGCCCAATGTTAGAATAAAGGAGGTTTGAAGTTAATGTAATGTGACATTATAAAAGCCATGAAAAGTGATAAATTCTCAACTCTGTTTTTAAAAATCTAAAAATGCAATACACTATTTTCCATCAGCAGCAGCATGTGACCTGTTCACTTTTCACCTTTTAAGTATAGATACTAATTTCATCATAAGATCTTGAAGGACTTGAGGAAGAAAGTTTCGTTTTCAAATGCCTTATACAATCTTGAGTGGTGGGGGTGGGAGAGGGGAGAGATGATGCCTGCATGGCAAGATTTTTAACCTGGGCAGTATTTCTCTCCTATCTGCCTGAAAGTAAAAGTCACTGCAGTGCTTGGTAAAGAGTCGAGGGCCCCACCTAGGCCACAGTAGCACAGGAACAGTATTGTTCATGTCCCCAGGTGATTCTCCTCACCAGGAATTTCCAGGGAACAGTGAGCCAGACTCATCCATGGAGCTGTGCTCTATATTTGAACTTTCAAAGGGGTCACAAAATAATATACACATTGGCATGACCTAGTGGGTGTAGGCAGTTCTGAGGTAGGAAGTCTGCAATACTGCCGCCATAGGAAACCCAGACATGCTATGGTCAGTGAAGTATGATCCTGTGACCGGCACAGAACTAGACTCAATGCGAAACTAAAGCCAAGGCCCAGCAATCAACGTCAGCTAACCGATTTAAACTCGAGATTCACGGCTTTGGATGTGTGTGGACTTTGATTTAGCAAGTGATCTTGAGATGATGAATAGACAGGGCAGCCTTGGGAGGCTATGAATTTCTTTGGCGAGGAATCACGCATTGATAGCAGTGAGCATTAACTGAGAAGGTAGCTTATTGTTCAGTTGCTCAGTCATGTTTGACTCTATGTGACCCCATGGACTGCAGCATGCCAGGCTTCCCTGTCCTTCACTATCCTCCAGAGTTTGCTCAGATTTATGTCTGTTGAGTCGGTGATGCCATCCAACCATCTTGTCCTCTGTCATCCCCTTCTCCTCTTGCCCTCAATCTTTCCCAGCATCAGGGTCTTTTCCAGCGAGTCAACTCTTTGCATCAGGTGGCCAAACTATTGGAGCTTCAGCTTCAGCATCAGTCCTTTCAATGAATATTCAGGGATGATTTCCTTTTAGATTGACTGGTTTGATCTCCTTGCAGTACAAGGGACACTCAAGAGTCTTCTCCAGCACCACAATTTGAAAGCATCAATTCTTTGGTGTTCAGCCTTCTTTATGGTCCAACACTCACATCCGTACATGACTACTGAAAAAACCATAGCTTTGACTATTTGGACCTTTGTCAGCAAAGTGGTGTCTCTCCTTTTTAATACACTGTCTAGGTTTGTCATAGCTTTCCTTCCAAGGAGCAAACGTCTTTGAATGTCATGGCTGTAGTCACTGTCTGCGGTGATTTTGGAGCCCAAGAAAATAAAATCTGTCACTGCTTCCACTTTCTCCACTTCTTTTTGCCATGAAGTGATGAGACCAGATGCCATGATTTTAGTTTTCTGAATGTTGAGTTTCAAGTCAGCTTTTTCACTCTTCTCTGAACCTCATCATAGGCTCTTTAGTTCCTCTTCACTTTCTGCCATTAGAATTGTACCATCTGCATATCTGAGGTTCTTGATATTTCTCCTGGCAATCTTGATTCCAGCTTGTGATTCATCTAGCCTGGCATTTTGCATAATATACTCGGCAAATAAGTTAAGTATTATATAGCTTTGTCATACTCCTTTCCCAATCTGGGGGCAAAAATGTCAAATTTCAACTCTGAACCTAAATTCTAGTCCCAGATCTTTCATTTACTTAGCAGTGTAATTTAGGGAAAACAACCTAAATCTCCTGAGCCTATAGTTTAATATTTATAAAATCAAGAGGCTAGCACAGGTAATCTATGTGGGGCTTTCAACTTTTTAATTCTCTGAAATCTATGATTTAAGTAACAATTGAAGTTAAGTGTAAGCAAAGTAAATCACTACATTGTAGATATCAAAAGGATCTTGGGCATCTATTAATTTAATGGTGATGGGGTAACTGAATCACTCATAGAATGAAAAATGATCTTGGTGGCTTTGGGCTGAGTCATTACAATTGATCTGGTCCTTAGCAGTACCTTAAAATCCAAAGAGAGGCCAAGAGAAGGAAATACTATTTAGTCCAGTGTGGGACGAGAGATCCAAGGAGGTTACATAAGTACCAAGACCACAAAGCTAATAGATAAGCTCTCTCTTTGACCCCTACAACAGTGCCCTTATCTTAAACTATAATCCATGCCACTGAGACACTGTCACTCATTGGCCTTACCCGAAGGTAAAGTATTCTAAGAAGAATGAAGAGGCATGAACTTTTCCTTTTCTTGGCTGAGTCATCTGCTTTACCTCAAAAAGGAAACTCAGGTTTCTGGAGTCAGAGCAATCCCTGTACCACCCCTAAAGCTGGGTGGGCCAGAGGAAGTCCTCAGAAGAGACAGTGGGCTGCCTATGGGCTTTTCGACTCTCAGTGCCAACGGTGCATTTATGTGTCCCCCCAACCCATCTCCACTAAATGCATCAACTCACTACTGAGGAGCTGTCAAGAGTCGTGACTCTTCTCTCAAGCAGCCTCGCATGCATGCATACTAAATCGCTTCGGTCATGTCCAGCTCTTTGTGGCCCTATGGACTACAGCCTGCCAGGCTCCTCTGTCCGCAGGATTCTCCAGGCAAGAATACTGGAGTGGGTTGCCATTCTCTTCTCCAGGGGATCTTCTCGACCCAGGGATTGAACCCAGGTCTCCTGCATCACAGGCAGATTCTTTACTGTTGGAACCACGAGCAAAGCCCCCAAGCAGCCTTGAGGACTAGCTAAATTTTTCTGTTCAGAACAAAGCATCAAAACAGAAGAGTGCTACAACAGCTGACATTTAGTGGGTATTTACCAACAGCTGCACAGACCTTCTGCTAAGTGTTCTATGATCGTACCTCATCCAGCCATCACAACACTCTGAGGCAAGTTAACTCCTCCAGTAAAGGAAGGATTAGAGAGGGGAAATAATCTGCCCAAGGTGACACACGGCCTGTCGGTGACAAAGCTGAGATTAGAAGATGGGTCCTTATCACAGACGCTCGCTGGAGGAAGTCTGTCTCATATTAATCCTCCAAGGTGTCTTCTTGGAGGCAAAGAACACATCTTCATTCATCTTCACAATCTGAACTGCACGAATTCTGACAAGGAAGGGCTATCCTCCGTTGTTCTCTTGTTAGTTCAAACATAGAATACATGTATGTGATGTAATCTTCTCAGTATAGCACACGTGATATGCCCTACCTCATTCTACACTAATGACTTACAGGGGAATGCAAAATTAAGAGGCTGGATAATCAAAGCATTTAGATGCAGTGGTGCTATATGACAAACAAGAAGTATCAACCAATAACATCTGAATATATAACTAGAGACACCATACTAAGAAAGAGCATCTGGATTAGTCTCAGAACCTCATCAGATTCACTTTTTTTTTTTTTTCCTTTTGGAATGTTGATTTTGCATATAATATTGTGATTAGTAACTTAGGAAACTGACACAGTGACAAGGAAAAAGGCAAAATGAGGACTAACTAATCACTTAAATTTGTGGTAAGTCATTCCTTGTGAAATTTAAACATCTGGATACTTAAAGGCTTAAAGATAATCAACATTATTTGACAAATAAATAAGACAGGACAGGCATGCGTCTGTCATGCTTCTCCATGATTAACAATGAAATAGAAATCAAACAAACAAAGGGATTTGTTGGATTACCTTTGGTCCAGGAAGTCCATGGGGTCCCTGAAAATGGAAAACACAGCTTTTAATTGAGAACTGAATCACTGTTTCTCAGCAGAAGTGACTATTATATGAAGTAACAAAAGAGATGTAAAGCAAGAATCTCATTTGATCTACAGCTAGAGGCAGGCCAGTGGGTATTAACACTCAGTGAAAGTTCCTTCCAGCTCGTGGACGGCCCTGTAATAGAAAATTCATTAATAGCAATTCTTTCTGCTGAGTATCTCTGACAGGGAGAGGGGAATCTGCCAGGGTTACAAGGGAGGGAAAAAAACACACAGAGAAAAAGCGTTTGTGAACCCATACTACTTCTATTTCTCAAATTCCTATTAAAAAAAAATCTAGGTGGACTATGTGAGATATATTATGAATTTATATGAAATAGAGGTCAGCCTTAAAAGACAGAAATTTGCTAAAAATACATTTGGAACTCTTAAGTACCAGTAGAGGAGATCTTTTCAATTATTAACTCCTCAAACCCCAAGGTTTTGAAAAATCTAGAGGAGGAAGAAAGTGAGGAGACTGACAGTCAAGTTTGGAACCCTGTTGGATCATTTCTTTAATGTAAGGCTAAGAAAAGGATTCTAGGAGAGGAATGCTAAACATTGTTATCTAGAATGCATTTATTTTTACAAAGAGGAATTATTCAAGGCTCAAATGTAATAACTCTTTACCAGTGGAAGGAGGTCATAACACATCCATGAGTCAGGGCTTTTCCCATGTATTTTGTGGAAAATCTAAATATAGAGACTAATTAGCTAAGCTAAATTAACTAAATAAAGGTTACTGGGGATTGCTTTAAATTTCAAGACATTTAAATAAACTATTTGGAGACAGGAGTATTTAAATACTTGTCAGCAAAATCATACAAGAGGAAAAAGTTTTTGTTTGTAATCAAGCAATAGATAGATTTGTTATACATGTCTACTTTGGAATAACATTTTCCCTTTGAATAAGTTGAGGATAAACATTTTCAGGAAGTGGTCATCTTATCAAGTATTATTTCATTTCAGAAGTGGTTTTAAATTCCTTTAAACGAATTAATTTTGTAATATGAACGGATATAGCATTTTAAATTTAATTTTCTAACAAAGTGGTGGGAGTACAGAAAAGCCAAAGGTATGCCATTTTCTTGATTCTTAAGGAACTGCTTAGTTTTACAAAAATATGGTTAATTATAACTGTTTTGTGGTATGAAATGGAAACCCAGTAGATGATTGGGATCTGGTGCTATGCTCTGTGGTTTAGACCATTCCAATGATGCTCTTTCTTGGAGCATAACCAGAGGAAAGAGCGACTGACACATTGTTTGATCTCTGGGATTGAAGACATATGGTTTATCGAGACACCTTCGAGATGAATGTGACCTAAGAAGCTGCCTGACTTGTTCCCAACCTGTCCCAGTCAAAAGCATTTGGAGCATTCTGCCTTCTAGTTCCAGCCTTAATACAACAGTCAATAGGTAGATATTTGGAGAATTATGCTGCTTTAATGGCTACCTTCTTCACCGAACATGAATTCTATGAGGACATAGTCATTTCCCCACTGGTCACTGAAAGATATCTGCAGTGAACATTGTATTTGCCAAAGCACGTAAAAAGGGAAAAGAAAAAGCTCCAACAATATAGTAACATATCACGTGTAGAAGTGAGCTTCTGTTATCATATTGTTTTATAAATGTTCTTATTGAATATTTCATTAAAGGGTCACAACCCTCAAAGTTAGTTAGAAACATGGAATTCCCTGGTGGTCCAGTGGTCGGGACTCTGAGCTCTCACTACCAAGGACCCAGGTTCAGTCCTTGGTCAGGGAACAAAAATCTCGAAAGTCACACAGGGCTCAGACCTCTCTCTCCCACCAAAGTTTGTTAAACTCATTCATTAATAGCTATAATTATTAAACTTGTTATGGTATTAATGGCCTAGAACAGTGATTGGTTAAAACCATTTTTCAGTGTTCATTCTATGTGAAAGTGAAGTGTTAGTTGCTCTGTCGTTGTCCAACTCTTTGCGACCCTATAGACTATAGCTGCCAGGATCTTCTGTCCATGTAATTCTCTAGGCAAGAATACTGGAGTGGGTTGCCATCCCCTTCTCCCGGGGATCTTCCTGATCCAGGGATCGAATGGGGGTCTCCCACATTGCAGATTCTTTATGGCGTCAGTCACCACAGAGGGTACAGTAAAACTTGCCGAACCTGTTTCTTCAAATTTCCTATCACAAAACTACCCTATTGCTTTCCGACAGATATGTGTGGGAGAGTGAAAGAAAACACTGTAAAATCAGAGCAGCACCTCCTATTTTCCGCCTGGGAAGTAGCAGATACAAGCTGGCTGTTTGAGGAATGAATTCATGCTTTCTCTGGAGGTATGCTCTTAAACAAATGATTCCATTTTGGAGAGAAGGGAAACTTACCATGGGGCCTGGTGGGCCGTGGGGACCTGGTGGGCCTGGTGGGCCTATGACCTGCATGTCAGGAAAATAAACATGGATTTGGTCACTTCATCTAGATAAGGCAGTTAGGCTTGAGTCTCAAGCTAGGGTTCTGCTAAGGCCATTAATGGTTGCAGAGGAAGGACAGTGGAAGAAGTAATGTGCTTGATTCTGTACATTTGGAAATTCCTTTGTGAGAAAAAAAGAAAAACAAACTTAAAAAAAGATACAGTTGTTCTACAAAAGCCAGAATATAGCAAAAGCACATTAAAAGAAAAGGAAGCAACTGATTACCAAGAAATGCTATAATGCTACAACCACGATCAAACTCTCAAATATTTCACTAAGCTCTGGAGAAAAAAACAAGAAAAAACATAGGTTCTACATGCACAGAGCTCGACCCACAAGCATCGTGGGAAAACCATTGATTTTCTCCTCAGGATTAGATAGTTCTCTGAAAAATTGCTTCCGACTCAGACCTCTGAGACACTTTCGTCTCTCCCTGTACAAGGCTGACAGATATTTCTTGTATAGCTTGACAGACCAAGAGGATCATGGTCTTTCTACTGTTGATAAGCCATCTGGCACGGGTTGAAGTTGGTGAATAACTGGCCCATTTCAGGGTTTTTCGGGAACTGTGAACGTTGAGCCGCCACGGACTTACGGAAGGGCCCTGTGGGCCTGGCAATCCCGAGTCTCCTTTCTCTCCTTTCATTCCATTGGCACCCTACAAATAACCATTAAGAGTGGAGCCGGTCAAGTTACTTGCAAAGTATAAGGAACAGCTGAATTTTCTCCCCAAATCCATCATCCTCTTGAAATTTTTATAATATCATGCACATGATATATGACAAGGATTTATCTTCTTGCATTTTAGTTTCAAGCTAAACAGCAAGCTTCCTCAAATCCCTAGGATTGTGGATGATTTGTGAAATAAACTATAAGGTAAATAAAAACTAAGTTATGCTTGATGGGTTAAATTACACATTGCTAAATATGGCCTATTATAACTATTATATTTTAATGGTGGTGCTGACTTTAAATAGCAGTCTTTCAGTTTTCACTGACATTTATGCATTTCCTTGTTTTAAAAAATGATCTAGGGCAGTGAGGTTTTCTACATTTTTTCCCTATATTTTTCTACATTTACCTCTCCAAATTCTCAGCAAAAATTATGGAGAAAACCATAAAAACATTGCCCCATAATACTGCACACACAAAGACAACACTTTCTATTGTAATTTGTTTTTAATTATTCTGTATTTTTTGGTTTTAAAATTATGATTTATTTAAAAATGATTGGTTAGACCTTATGTTAATGACCGACTCTATTTATTTTACTATCTTCTAGTGAAATAATTCAAGAAAACATAAAGGTTTATTTTGTAATTCATTTGGTTAGATGCTTTAAAACTTCTTCCAGTGCCTTAGTTGTAGTTATTAACCAAAAATACCTCAAATATTTAAAAATAAAAACATTATATAAATCATTGGATGAGACTGCAGCTAATAATACAACTGTTTTCTGATTATTTAATTTATCTCAATATGAACACATCTTTAAAAGTAAAAACATACCGGTAGTCCAGGAAGTCCAATTCCTCCTTTTTCACCTGGCATACCTGGGTCCCCCATGTCTCCCTTTGAGCCTTTGAGTCCCTACAAATGACATGATTTGCACTTAAGAATCATACTGACCATTGATGGTTACATAGTAGGGAAAATGGAATTCCAGATCAATTTTGTCAACAAATGGATCCTATGCTGAGATGATTCTGATTTTCATTTTTAGGTAGAGTTATCTCTTACAGCAACCTTCTACATTAATCACTATAATTTCCCCTTGTAATGGAAGAGATTAAATTCTACTATTTAGGCCATTTAAGTATGAAAAGCATAAGCATAAGCATAATTGTTGACGTCATTTCTTCTGATTCCACATTTTTACCTGGTAGCTACTTCTATGTCATCAGTCCTGAAAACAACTTAATGGACTTAATGCATAACAGAACAGTACACATTTTGAACCAGGACCTAGTGTTATAGTAACAAAGGTACAAATAAGTTTCTCCCATCTCCATTCATTATACATCCCTTATCCTTCCTTAATTGTAGGCAGAAGTTCTGGTCACCAGCTTTCAAGGGTTCAATCTACAGACTGGGAGATCACTCATTACAGTCATGTTCAATTAACGCTTAGAAATACTTCCACTTGTATTCTTATTTTGTTCTCATGACATCTCTCTCAGGTGATCCAGTATGTGATTTTTATTCTTGTTTTACAGTGAGGAAATAGATATATGTGGATTCTGAAGGCAAACATAGGAATTTTGCAATACTAATACTGAAATTAATGTACATCATTAAGCTTTTCATCCAAGGAGGCTTACTGCACTATGACCAGATGGCCCACTCTTCAGCAGAGATGATCATAGCTATTTTAGTTATGATTATAGGGCTTCCTGGTTGCAATAACCTGTCCAACTTTTCTGTACTAAAAACTACTTAAGGATAGGAAGGTTCTTGTTACTTAAAATCTATTTCATAGCACCTACTTCAGAGTCATCTATTAGGAGGACGGGTGGGCATCTAAATAGAGAGATGGATCTTAAAGCTAATCAGATCCCGGTTGGTTTTAGGAATCTACTAATAACAGCAGGATAGCCAACCCAATGGACCTAGTATAGAAGATTTTGTAAAGCCTATATAAAAATATTCAGCTATTGTATGTGTAGGGATGTCTATGTAGTATATCATAATATATATCAAATTATTTATAATGATTAACTGGGGAAATACCACTGGGTTTTTAAATGCTAATGTGATCTCTGATGGATACATTGGATCATCTAAAGTCTTTTATTAGCTACCACATGTTAACTTAGTGTGACATTATACGATTTCAATATACAACTCTGATATTAAAATAGCCCTTCTCTTAATACAATCTTCTGAGGAGTTCATTTCACAAGCTGTATAAATAATTGATTTCTTATGATTTTCTTGATTTTAGTCATTTCTTGGGTAAATTATAGGCTTCCTTGGTAGCTCAGAAGGTAAAGCATCTGCCTACAATGTGGGAGACCTGGGTTTGATCCCTGGGTCGGGAAGATCCTCTGGAGAAGGAAATGGCAACCCACTCCAGAACTCTTGCCTGGAAAATCCCATGGACGGAGGAGCGTGGTAGGCTACAGTCCACGGGGTCACAAAGAGTCGGATACGACTGAGCTATTCGGGTAAATTATGGAAGCCCAGAAAACAGATATCTTATCTTGAAACTAATTCTTGTGATTAGACTCTCTTAATATTGAATAATGTCCACATTTGCCTGGTCAGATTCATTTCTTTCAGGGGTGAGCAAACCATGCCATAGGGCCAAATTCAGCTCAAATTTATTTTAAAATAAATTTTAAAAATTTGATAGAGAATGTATATGGTCTGTAAAGACTAAAACATTTACTCCCTGGTCCTTCATAGAAAATATTTGCCAATCTCTGTGTTAGGGGGAAACCCACAGAGATACTGTCATATTCTACAAAACTACAAGTGTCCTGCTTGTTTCTGTCTTTTCTAATGATCTAGAAAATGAGGTGTAATCTTTATTTGGGAAAATAAAACAATATCAAAATAACATGTGTAAGCAATATCTAATTTTGTAGAAACTATGGTCACAGATTTAAATCTTAAATTAATTGGCATTCACTAATAAGGATTAGATAAGTCTTACTAAATTGGTAATGATCTTATAAGTCTAATAAAAATTCATGGATATGTCATTGGTAGATTGATCAGAGTTATTAAGACAAATCTAAGGTATCATATAACTTGTATGTTTCTACAAAGAAAAGCAATGTCCAGTTAAAACTAATTGCTTTTTAAAGTAAATGTAGTCTCTAGAACAGAAGGTAAAAAGAGAGAATGTATATCAACAATGTCTTCAAATCTATAATAAAAGGTGATTAATAATGATGCTTTAAATGACAGTGTATAGCTTTGAAAATTACCTGCTCTCCATCAACTCCTGGGACTCCTGGAGATCCTGGCTCTCCCTGTTAAGATAAAAATTAATGGCTAGCTTCTTATTTATTATTGGTAGCATACTACACTAAAAATGATGCAAAAAATGATGCTAGCTGGTAACAGTACAATTTAACTTTTCAGCAAATGCATCCTAACTTGAATATGTTATTATATCATACCACATCATTACACAAAGTGAAATAACATTTTTTGAATATTATATATAATAATATTTATCCATAGCTAACTAAGATCCAGCATTTTTTAAAATTTTATCCCCTCATATGAGATTCAGGCTAAAAAAATTGCTACTATTTGATGGCAGAGCATATCTTATAGTGACAACCTATATGCCTCAATTAATTTTTTTCTCCTTAAAAAATCTGTATGATGTCTCTTATTTTCAAATTTGAGAAAAGAGCAAAAACATAGCAGTTAACTTAAGAAAAAATAACATGCAAAGCCACATACATTTATAATATTTTACCTGGCATTATTTGAACAGTGAATACAAATTCATAATGATTGTGAATGTGCTATTTCCAGATAAGCCTCACTGAAGGATATAATAAATCAGATAATATCTTAATCCACAGAAAATTATTTGGGGATCAATTCAATTTCCTATACTATGCTAGGAATGAACTAAAGTTACTATTCATATTATGATTTATTAGAACCCTTGACAAACCTCAAATATATGGATTTATTTTTCTTAACTGAAGATGTTTCATTAAAAACAAATTTAAACAACATACTGGAGATGTATTCAAACAACAAATGTCCAGTCACCCTTCAATCAGAAACATACTGAACAAGCAAATTCTTTGAAAGATAAGATATTATATCAATGGGTCATTTAGGTAGACCCCATTATAAATATCTCTGATTTCCACATCATGGAAACTTTGTAAAACCAATTCTTTGGAGTGAGTGAATGGTTTGCCTTACAGACAGATTTCCAAGGGAGCTGACTTGAGGGTTTTTCTAGAAAGCCTTGTTTGGTGATGTTATAAACCACAATATTGAAATGGTTGGAGCTTCTTTCCCTGTTAAAAACTTTAAGAGCTGTTTGGTCCTAGTGTGAAATTTGATCCTTCCGAATGTTAAAGGAAGGCAATGACAAACAAATGAAAAAAAGAGAAAAACTTTTTTTCCTTTAAATTCCAGATTTCCTGCTCTTTGTGCTAGTGGCAATGTTTATTTTGCCACAAACAAGTCTGCTGAGGTTGGATGCAACTGGTTAAGCCCTAGTTTCATGCAATCTGAATATCTGTCAGCACTCTGGGTTGGATAATGGTTGCTACGTTTTTCCTTCCAAACTGTGACTCACAAATGTTTAAAACAAAAATACAATTCATGAATTATTTATCCTTCACCCACCAAATGTAGTTTGTATAGAGTTATTTGATGTATAGGGCTTCCTAGGCAGCGCTAGTGGCAAAGAACCCACCTGCCAATGCAGGAAACAGACCACATGGGGGTTTGACCCCTGGGTTGGGAAGATCCCCTGGAGGACAGCATGGCAACCCACTCCAGTATTCTTTTTTTTTTTATTTCTTCTTTTTCTTTTTGTTATTTTATTTTGTTCTTTTTTTTTTTTTTGTATTTTTTTCTTCAACTCCAGTACTCTTGCCTGGAGAATCCCATGAACAGAGGAACCTGGTGGGCCACAGTCCACAGGGTTGCAGAGTCAGACACGACTAAAGCAACTTAGCTTGCACATTTGATATACAAGAAGTCAAACAGTCCTTGTTTGATAAAGAAAGGAGAAATACTAATTGACTTGGTTCACATTCAGTCTGAGGCTCTGAGTCCTGAGCCGGAATGAGTTTTATATTTGGCTCACACTGCATTTGCTGATTCCAGTTCATAGGCACATCTCACTCCAATTATCCCACCTTTCTCAAGGGGAGCTCATGGAAAGCATCAAAGACTGTATTAGTTAACCCAGGATCCCAATTATAAGATCATTGTCAGGTGTATGAGGTGGGCCAGCGTGCCAGCAAGGTGGGAAGGGTAGCAGGTAAGAGGTAAAGAAGGATGACTAACCCCGTCCCCACCCTACTTGTCTAGACATTCATTTGGCCAGTTTCTGTTGCCTTTCACTTTCAATTCAAAGTCATTCTTGACCCCAAGGCAGAGAGCACACTTCCTATATGTTTCTTACCCAATGCACTTACTCTATTTACTAATAACCGTGACTTTCCTTTCCTTTCTCCATCCTTGAACTGAAAGCTCCTTGTTGAAACCCTTTACTATATCCTATCTTTGCTAGGTAATAGTACTTATCATGGAATAGAGGTCCACCAATTAATTATTGACTGATACGATTACTAAATGAATAGCAATTGAATTATAAAGCACAGGGGATGTAGGCCTTAACAACATAGATTTCTTGGCTAGGTAGTCCTTCTTGCCTCTTTTGGGTCAAGTCCTTTTGGACTTCTGCAGGCCTCTGAGCTACAAAGAAGAGTCAAGTCTCAAGTTTTTTGAAGTTTGTACAGAATAAGGCACACATTTAGCACTGAGGACAATTTTGCTTCTGGAGACTTAATCAAGTGAGGGGATAAAGCAAGGTACTCAGACCTTGGTTGACTCTACACGGAGAAAAAAGGAATCTGCAGATTCTCGTTTTCTAGTCTAGCTCACCAAGATATTAAAGAACAGGGATCCAATGACTTTTGCATACCATGTCAAATACTGCAGTGGGACTGCAGATCATGAATTTATTTTATCAAAGAAGAGATAGACTTTTAATTTAATGACAGAAACCACTCTGTATGTCATGATCATCACCATCCCTTTAAGGAACCTCTAGATGCACATACTATTTAAGTTCTATTTCTTTAAAAAATGTTTCTTGTCTCTAAAATAACTGAAACAGCCTATGTTACAAAAATTATAAACTATCTATGCTATCAATATTTTAAATAAATTATGTAATTAAATCTGAAATTATTATATAAAATAAATTATTATATTTAATTTATTTGTGTAAATTTAGTGAATTATATTAAATGTTCAAATCTAGAAAAAAAAAAAAAAGAATAGGGATCCAGGCCAACTTGTTTACCAGGAATATAGGCTGTATATTATTGGAGCATTTTTTTGTGTTATATCTCTTAGGGACCAGAATGTGATGGAGAAATAAAAAGTAAAAAATCCCCAAACTGACATTAATGTTATACATGAAATCTGTTTGAAATTAGAGTCTATGTTTTAAATATATCTCACATAGCCAAGGATCTTTGCAATATTTTACCCTGTATTCCTTTTTCTAATAGAAAAATAATTGTTTCTATGTGCTAGCTTTCTGCTTTTAAGTATCTTGAAAGAGAAAAGTACAAAAACTGATCTGTGCATTTGCGTGTGTGTGTGATAGATTTTGCAAATAAACTGCCTTAAGAGGCATAAATAAAAGATGGATTTTGACACCACTTGAATCACCTACAAAGAACCCAATGACAAAAGTCATATTTCATCATATGTAGTTCAGTCCTGAAAAGACAGAGTTGCTGGCCGTGTGTTAACTGATTGAGCATGGTTGAAAAAGTTTTATTTAGTTTGGAGAGAAAAGTTAATGCTACCAACAATTTTTGATATAATCAAGTAATTTTGTTCCTTCTGTTTATAGTTGGTATGTTTTATTAGATGAAGTTTAAATGGCAGAACAATTGAATATATATACAGTATGTGTTGTAAACACGACTTCGAATTGTTTCCAAAATTATCATTTGTGAATGTGTCATGCTGAAGCTTTTCTTGTTCTTTTTATTACAAAAGAATTGAAGATAAGGATCTTTTTTAATGTCAGAGTAAATCTTCCTTTAACCCTTCTCTATTTAAACAGTTGCCTTTTTTCCATATACCACATTAGGTGTTTCTTTACACTTACCATTTCTGTAAAACTTATTTCTCCTTTGCTTAATACTCTGTTTTTCTAAGTGTTCTCCCTCTAATGCCATTGCTATTACTTTCACTTCTTTTCTAATTTTTTTTTTTTTTCGGATTCCTCTTCCTTCAGTCCAGAACTCAATTTCTATTTTCAGCTCTCTGAAGCAATATTGCTGATCTCAGCTCTTCCAGTATTTCATAAGACTGATTTTTAAAGACACATATATTTAATATGGATTCTCTGTACCATATGTAATAAGTGGAAACAAATAAAACAAAGAATAACCTTTGGCCCTTGTAGTCCTTGAGGTCCAGGTGGTCCAGGGGGACCCTAAATCCAGAAAAGACAAAGTTTTAAAAGATAGCAACTATCTGTATTAAAATGTTTGCTTTAAATAATAAGCACACTACACACTTCCCTGATTTCTATCATAATCAGATATCCTCCAGTATTGATTTGCAAAGAGGAAACATTTCACTGGTTACATAATTATAAAAACTACGTATATACAAAAAAAAAAAAACCCCACCATATTTGGGTTAAAATAATGCTCTCAAGTTGATTTGTAAGACAATGTAAAATCATTGCTGCCCTGTTTCACATTCATCTTTCAGGGCTGAATTAACTTCCTAATATTTCCTCTGTTTCTAGAAACACTTCTCCCACCCGCCACAAATGCTTTCATTTCCCAAACACTAAAGAACAAAGCTGTATTACTGAGATAAGGCCAAAGACTTTTAAGAAAAATAGCAATAAATTTTTTCTTGACTTTTCTTTTTTAACTAAGCAGACAAAGTGATTCAACTGGGGCAAATGCTGTAAAAGGTTATTGACATAAGAAAATATATTAACTATCAGATAAAAACAATGGCTACATTAGTACCATTATGACCAGCATGCATCAACACTGAATACAACGTCACAAAGCACAGAAATCATGCAATAGGAGTTACCGTGACTGTTAAGGTGGTAATCCTCTGTTGAGAAAATGTATTGATAAAGACAGTTACCTAATTGTGTGCCAAAGTACAGTAACACATTTCTGAAATAATCAACTTCTGGATTATGTTTTGGTAAGAACGGACAAGAAACTGAGAACATATCATCCTATTTTTGAACAAATACCATAGATTGTTAAGATTCTCTTTACAAATTATTTCTAGAATTTTATTTAAAACCCTATGGATAAAGGAGAAAGAAAATGTCGAAATTTGAATTCACTTGACTTAAATTATGAAGTAAAATAGTATGCACCTGTGGTTTGTCCGCATAACTGTGAGCTAAGAAACTCTGCTACTCACAAGAGCTCTATTCCTAGAGCACCTTGATTAGAGAAAATGAAATACCTAACTGTATAAGTTATGATTTTGTCTTTTAGTTTGTATCTTGTTTGTTGTATTATAATTAGCTTAAGTGTGTGTTTGTGTGTTTGTGACATGACTAAGATAGGAACTGACATGGGATTCACCTTGTTTAATCTTAAAGTAAAGGGCTTGAATACTGTATCAAAATATATCCTCTCGAAGTGTGAATCTCTAAGACAGCCAATCCCTAATCCATGAAATGTTTTTGTATTAAGATTTTCTAGTCCAAGTGTTACACAAAAACTTCTGTAAGACACTTTTTTCTTTTCTTTTCTGCACTAATTTTCTTTTTTGCTGATTTAAAAAAGCTTTTTTTCTTTTCTTTTTTTTAATTTATTTTTTAATTTATTTTTTTAACTACTAATTTATTTATTTATTTATTTTTAAATTTTAAAATCTTTAATTCTTACATGCGTTCCCAAACATGAACCCCCCTCCCACCTCCCTCCCCATAACATCTCTGTGGGTCATCCCCATTAAAAAAGCTTTTTTTCTTAAAAATTATTTATTTTTGACTGAGCTTGGTCTTCATTGCAGTGCACAGGCTTTCTCTCGTTGCAGCAATCAGGGGCTACTAGCAAGTTGTGGCTTCTCGTTGCGGTGGTATCTCTTGTTGTGGAGCACGGACAGTGCTCGGGCTTACTGCCCCCTGAAGGTCTGTGCCACTTTATGGGATTTTAGAGGGGAGAACATTTTCTATTGGGAGTTCTGGTCCTAGAGAAAAACACTGTCCAGCTACAGGTGAACTTGTGAATATCAGTTTAACTCCATCCCTTTGTCTTCCACTACTCCATCAGTTCAGTTCAGTTCAGTTCAGTTCAGTCGCTCCATCGTGTCTGACTCTTTAGGACCCCATGGACTGCAGCACGCCAGGCCTCCCTGTCCATCACGAAGCACTATTCCATTCCATTATCTAACTCAAGATGCTGTTTTTATTGTGTTGTAAAAAGTAATTTTAACATTATCCATCTATCTCAGTTCAGACACTTGAGTTTTTAGTGATATAGTGTCATCATTTCTTAGAAACAATGTACTTATGCACACGTAGAGATGGTGCAAGTTTGTATTCTACAGTAAAATCAGTCATAGTCATTACAGCTTCAGAGAGAACAGGGTAGGAAAAAACAACCCAGTGCTTCTAAGGTAAAAGGCAAAATGGCCACAAACTGGGGGCAAGGTTATAAAAAAATCAAGGTCCAGATTTTTATACCATCATATACATATGTAACATAAGATACTACTTATTTTATACTTAAAGGATTCACCTAGACCAAGAGTTGAATTTATGGTTATGAGAAAGCTACTTCTCAGCTCCTGTATAAAGATGAGTCATTTTTAAAAGGCTATTAGAAAATTACTGAGCAGAAATAATTTCCTTGCCATAGCCTTCCAACTAAAAATTCTTTTTTTGACTAGAAAGCAAATCCAGAAAAACTGAGAAAAGGGAGTAGTTTAAAATGTGAACTCTCAGAAGTTTTCCAATCTGTGCCATACATGCTTCATTTTCTACCTAAATGCAAAAGTTTTTTAGTTTGTCTTTTTTTTTTAAATTTAAGGATAACAGCATATTTTATAATGAATTGCATAAATAAAAGAATATTATTAATGGAAACTGAATTATTGAACAGATGGGGCTTAAACGACTTTATTAAATAACTGTATTTGTGAGACCTAAAAATTATACAGGGTAGTTTCCACCCAGTTAGCAGAAGAACAAATGACGGAAAACTAAGGTAACTTCTCAAAAACATAATGTTTACTGCCATCCAGAAGAACCAGTGTGTAGACACTCAGGGACTTCAAAAATATGTTGGCTCACTTTGGATTTCTTGTGTGTGGTTCCTCTAAGTTAACATGACATAAACTTAGCAGGGTTCTCTGCTGAACTTCAGTAAAGATTTGAAAACCAGAATTTTGGATAGTGATGGAGAAAGCCATGTCATTCTCTACTGAGCTGCAATGTGAAATGGAAGGCATGAGATAGAAAAGCTGTAAATTGGTTGAAGGCTAGCAAGATGCCAGGTGATTTATTCTCCGAGATGCTAATGTGAATCTCTTTAGGATGAGAGGTTATTTTCTTTCATGTCTTATAATGAAGCAAGCTTAAAATCACCTCTGATTTACCCTAGAGAACAGGTTTAGTTTATATGATGTTGAGAAATTTTAAAAGCTTGAGTTACAGCTTTTAAGAGCTTTTAAATGAAAAGGTTTTGCTGCTAATTGTGGAAACATAATCACCTTAAAAAAATAAATGACTTATGACAAATGGCCATGTAAATACAGGCATATTTTGGAGATATTGTGGGTGAGGGTTTCACACCACTGAAATACAGTGAATATTCCAATAAAGCAAGTCATACAAATTTTTGACTTCCCAGTGTAAGTAAAGTTATGTTTAAACTATAATGTGGCCTATTAAGTGTACAATAGCATTATGTCTAAAGAACAATGTACATACCCTGATTGAAAAATACTTTATAGCTCAGGATATATTGTACAATAGCCAATATTTTAAAATAACCATAACCTTTAAAAATGACAAATCAGTGTATTGTTCACCTGTAACATATATAACATTGTACATTAATTATAATTCAATAAAAATACTTTAACACTAAAAAATGCTAACTATCATCTGAACTTTTAGAGAGTCGTAATCTTTTTGCAACCGTAACATCAAAGATCACAGATCACAGGGAATTCCCTGCTGGTCCAGTGGGCTGGGGTTTGATCCTTGGTCAGGGAACTAAGATCCTGCAAGCCATGTGGCAGGGCCAGGAAAAAAAAATCACAGATCACCATAACAAATATAATCAAAATCAACAAATTTGCAATATTGTAAGAATTACCAAAATGTGGCAGAAAAACATGTAGTGAGTAAATGCTGTTGGAAAAATTGAGCAAATAGACTTGCTGGGCACAGGGTTGCCATAAATTTCAATTTGTAAAAAAAAAAAAAAAAAAGCAGTATCTTCATAGTGCAATAAAGTGAAGCACAATAAAAGGAGGTATGCCTGTAACAATTTTCAATAGAGGCAACAGTAAAATTTTATATTTATAGGGTGATATTTTATAACTATAATATGCTCTTATTTATCTAATTACTCTAGATTTTTTTTTTTTGCTGGCCTTTCTTTTAGAGGAGGCAATAGTGACACAGAATTTGCAAAACTGTGACTATCCATCACTGGTTAGAGAACTAGAAGAACAAGTGTCTATTACTTCCTCTCAATCTAATGGCTATTTAGTTTATTTATTAAGTACTCAATCTGCTAGAGTACTATATTGGGAAAACAAAGAAATATTTTTGAAGTGAAAAAATAACGATAAGCTTACAAGCACAATGCTTACTTGCCTAAACAACTCCATAAGAATAATAAATCTTAAGGTTGAGACCAACCTAGACAGCATATTAAAAAGCAGAGACATTATTTTGCCAACAAAGGTCCATATAGTCAAAGCTACGGTTTTTCTAGTAGTTATGTATGGATGAGAAAGTTGGACCATAAAGAAGGCTGAGTGACGAAGAATTGATACTTTTTGAACTGCGGTGTTGGAGAAGACTCTTGAGAGTCCTTTGCACTGCAAGGAGATCAAACCAGTTAAAACTAAATGAAATCAGTCCTGAAAATTCATTAGATGGACTGATGCTGAAGCTGAAGCTCCAATACTTTGCCACTTGATGTGAAGAACTGACTCATTGGAAAAGATCCTGATGCTGGGAAAGATTGAAAGCAAGAGGAGAATGGGGCGACAGAGGATGAGAGGGTTGGAAGGCATCACCAACTTGAGGACCATGAGTTTGAGCAAGCTCCAGGAATTGGTGATGGACAGGAAAGCCTGGTGTGCTGCAGTCCATGGGGTCACAAAGAGTCGGACATGACTGAGAGACTGAACTGACTGACTGAAGATTGAGATATAAGCATGAACTAGTTGGTTGTGATGGATAGTGACTGGTTTACAGTCATACAGAACTGAAGGTGAAAAAGAAAGTGAGTGCACATCTCTTCTTTCATATCAAGATGTAGGTGTCAGATTTTTTTTTTAAGTACAGTGTATTCAGGCTCATCAACAAAGAATATTCGGCTCATAAAAAAAAAAAACTCTAAGCATAATATTAGATTTTATGGGTCTTAGAAAACATCCATTTAGAAACATTCTCATTTTACAGATCAGATCAATGAAATATAGACATTTTGTGATTTCCCCGAAGGGACACACCTAGTTAATAACAGAGGGGAAATCAAAGCAGATTTTGGTTTTAGACTAAGGGTAGTTTGCTTCATGCCAAGCTCTGTTCATGTAAAGGCTTTAAAACTCTTCCACAATTTTTCCATAAAATGGCCATGGCCAAAAACATTGGAGCATATCTTGGAAGATACGAGAATGTATACCTCTTAAAGGTAGTTAAAAGAATCACGGTACCACTGGAAGCAGTTCAAGGGAAATTGATAATATTGTTCAGAAAGTTGAAAACGTGTCCCTACATTTTCTAAGTAAGAGCTCTGACAACATAGTAGGTAACCAAAACTTCCTGTTCTTTTCTTTCTTTATACATGCAGACAGCAACTTCTGGGGCACAGGGGGCCCTTTAGAAAGCATGTTCTAGAATTTGACAGGAGCCCAGAGTCTACTGCTTGCGTCTAACCCACTTGTGCTGAGGAACACTCAGGCAAGCTGCTGACTGAACACACTGCCCAAGGGATGCTTCTCCAAGCAGGGAGCATGCTTTTCTTTGTGCTTTACCAGAAGAAGAAAAAGAATGAAAAATAGGTTAAGCTGAAGATAGACTCTGTAAAAACTATGTAATAAATGCTTTATTAGTTAAAAATGACAGTTGTAACAAAGGATCCATAGAGGTGTAGTAGATCTACCAGAATTTGGTAATGCTAGTGAAATCAGGCACGACTGAGCAACTTCACCTTCACTTTTCACTTTCCTGCATTGGAGAAGGAAATGGCAACCCACTCCAGTGTTCTTGCCTGGAGAATCCCAGGGACAGAGGAGCCTAGTGGGCTGCCGTCTATGGGGTCGCACAGAGTTGGACATGACTGGAGCGACTTAGCAGCAGCAGCAGCAGTGAAATCATATAGACGGAAAAAAAATCAAGCAAGTTCAAAATGGAAAAATATTTAAAACAACTAATTTGACTTTCGAGCAGAGAAATGGATTGTGCCTATGAACTAAGTG
Organism: Ovis aries; assembly: GCF_016772045.2. Classification (NCBI taxonomy): domain Eukaryota; kingdom Metazoa; phylum Chordata; class Mammalia; order Artiodactyla; family Bovidae; genus Ovis; species Ovis aries. The sequence continues at coordinate 16,819,873 of NC_056059.1, read as the reverse complement.
TAATCACTAATTCAACCAATAACTTTATTTAATATTTGCATTCCCAGACCTGGGTTGGACACATTGTGGGAGTCAAAATAACCATACAACAAGTTTTCTGTCAACAAGTAATTTACAGTTTGGTAAGAGGCAAGACTAAAGTAAATCAGAGGATTTGGAAGAATAATTAAATGTTAAACTACTGGGTCCTGACTGCTAATATTTAAAAGGATTCAGAGGAGGAACTCGTCTGGGTGGCAGCAGCGAACTATTGAGGAGGATTTAGAGATGAATGAAAGGAAAATGATGAACCAGGAAAAAAAGGAGTGATTTTTATAGATATGGTAACTATGTTGCGGAGAAATAAAAAGTTCCATATAGAAAAGACATGGTTATAGGGTCTTAAACATCAGATGGAGATGCTTAGACTTGATAGAGTAGGCAAGGGGGTCACTGAGGGTCCTGAACAGATTGGGATCATCAAAACAGTCATAATTTAGGAAAATCAGAAGAGTAATCCTCTTGACTACCCTCTATGTGTTTTTATTTGATGAAAGAAAAAGAACTGAACAGTAGCAATATTAAGAAGCAACTATAGAGGACTCGTGTGCCAGGCACGTTTCCAAGTATTTAGCCATGTAGTTCTTACAACAACACTATTTATGTTTTGAGGCAGATGCTATTATTGTCCTCATTTCACAGAGAACTAAATAACTTGCTCTAGCTCATGCACTTAGTAAGCAAGAGATCTGAACCCAGGCAGCTCCAACTCCAGAGCCATAGGGCTCTTAATGGTTTTGCTAAGTTTACTTTTCAAGAAAGAAGACGAAGATTGGCAAAACCAATATAAGTTCAACCAGATAAAGCTAAATATATCTGGAGGCAGAAGGAAAATAAAAGGAAGGATTGAAAAACACTAGGAAATAAAGAGGGTACACTGGGCCAGGGAGAAGGAGCTGAGTTCAAGAGATGAGGGAGAAGGTGTGTTTTGAGAGGTAGAGCCCTCTGAGAGCAGAGGCGGGTGGAAGGTGATATTTGCCCACACTCGAGGTCTCAGCGGTGTCCCTGTCTGTGTCAGGATGGGGAGCAGTCACTTGCCTGCAAGGCTTCGTGGAGGTTGCCATTGTAGTCTATGATCTCGGTGGCTCCTGGATCTCCCTTTTGACCAGGTGGACCCTATGAAAAAAATAAACCAAGAGAACATTAGGCTAGGATGGAGAAGGGACTATGGCAGAAACAGAAATAGCAACACACACGCTCTCTATGATCATCAATTCTCGATTGAGGCCCAAATACATGTTAAAATAAATAAACCATGTTCAGAGTTTGTCCTTATTTCAAAGCAGGCAAACTGCTTCCAACTTCCTGCCTATGGTATGTTAAAGATATTGTCAGATAAAAAAGAAAAAAGATTCAATATCAAAAACTGCTCCCTGAAAATTATTATATGTAGGCTAATCTGATTTGACTGACAAAATCTTGCTGGCTTTATTTATATTTATTAAAGCAACCCCTAACATCTTTCTCCTCATCCACACACAAAGACTGCTTCCTCATTCTTTAAGAAGATAGAACATTATACTATAGGAAATGCTTGCTTTTCCAACAGGAATAGAACTCCATTAAAACTGAATCAAACAGGGGATAAATATGTATGCATATATATATTTGAATATATATATGGAGGGAATGAATATTTTTAAGATGTCTACCCTATTCAGTAGCTCTGCCACTGAATTTCCATTAGGTATGTCCTAATTCTCTGTGTTTTAAAAAGGTTCTGAAAATTTGGCCTATTTGGACTATTTCTTTATAACTGAGTTAATTGAAAAGTGGAAAGTTCTACTGTTAGACGGCTGTGGGTTTGCGACTGCTCATTTAGCAGAGGGACAGCAGACAGAGTTCTTCACTTCTTCTTGCGGAGCTTAATGTGTCCAAATTTACAGACTCTGTGCTCCCAGCGACTACACTAAAAAATAGGAAGAAAAGGAGCGGTAGCAGGGATAATCACGGTGGTCTACCTTCTGTGCTATTACTGGGTATGATTAATCCAAGTGCCTCGAGAAAAGCCACATAGACACATTCTTCAAATCTAGGCTTGTTGGAGGCCAAAGCTGTAGACGAGACACACTCACCCTTGGTCCCAGGGCTCCAGAGTCCCCCTTGTCTCCACGATCGCCCTTTCCCCGGCGAAAAGAGAAAAAGAACCTAGTTAGTTAGTAGTGAGGCCAACAGTCCCCGAATATCTCAAATCCAAGGATCTGATATCCAAGTATTTAATCCAAGGATTTAAATCCAAGTATTTACTATCATTCAGTGGTACCTTTAATATGAACTTTTGAAATGTAAAATAGCAACTTGAAATACAATAACCCTTGACATGGCAAATGCTTCTTTAAGATGCCCCTTGAAGTGAGTGAAATTTCCCCCTTCAGATGACAGAGTATCTTGAAACAACAATACATACAGAAACTTGTTTACTAGGGATCTTAAAAGGCAAAGCAAGTGGCTTCTATGACACCCAAAGCTAAGCTTTTATCTCTCAGATTGAGCCATGTTCTTGCCTTTATATGAAGAGATTTGGTGCAAGGGAGGAAAGAGTCAACCAATTAACAGGCTGTCTGTTCTCTAAGAAAAAAAAGTATAGATAATCAGGACAAGGAAAGAAGAGAGATCAACGGGGAGCTCAGTGTTGGGAGACTTAGGAGGAAAAGGTCCCCAGCTGGGTTTCCCTCTGATGATAAGGATCTAAGGAAAACTTTTCTACTTAGGAAGTGCTGAAGAGGACAGCAGCCTGTTAGACCAGGGTGGCCAGGTTGAAGGCCAAGAGCTGGGCAAACCTGGCTCTTTCTCTTTTTTCCAGGGTAATAAAAAAAGTCTTTAAATGTCCACTTATAGTGTTATTGCCACCTCACCCCCCCTCCCTGGACAGACGTTTGGAATCACCTAAGCCTCAAACTCCAAAATATATCACTAAGAATACTTCAGAAAGTCTTGGAAATCTCAACAGAAAATTTGGAGGAGAGATTTGAACCTGTGTAGAACTGACAGTTCTTTCAAATAGCCTAAAATTTATAGAGCCCTTTTCCTAAACAGAATTCAAAGCATTTTTCTGTATCTTTCTACATATCCTTATAAACTGGATAAGGACCAGTGAAGATAAGCAGTAAAAAGGATTATGATTTTTCCTATCCACAATATGCTAGTAACATGGACCATAATAATTAAATTTGCTTGAATGGAGAATTACTAATATCTGTTTTCTGTTTTCCCCATTTCCCATGCTATTCATTAACAGAATCTCAAATAACATGATTCTGCTAATAGTATACAGATTACTGCAGGTTCTATAAGAACATGATAAAGGAGAGAATTTCCATTGGTGGTGAAATTTTAATGCAATGGAGGGAGTCAACTGACTTAAAAGCAAACTACAGTTGAACATTTATCACAAAGACAGCCAGGAAATAAAAAATAATATTATGTTGCACATAATGTAAACTAAGTAAAGTGCTTAATTTTTTCCAAATAAGCTACATTTATGAAACAGGAAGTACTTTTCTCTTAAAGAATGGTCTGAAGCACAAGAATACAAAAACAAGATGAAACAAACCAAGATATCATCATAAGGGTGAAATTACCGCAATACCAGTATGTGAAAGAGTCTAATCCGAAACGTGACTTTCCTGTGGGAAAGGCAAGAAGCACAGCTCTTGATGGCCTCATGTTATGTTAAAACGGTTACCCGGGTACTGACCTTTGACCCTTTTGGGCCTCTAGTTCCTGATTCACCTTGCTTCCCCTATTATAGAAGAATATAAAGATGGAAAAGAGAATAATAGAGGGAGATAACAATAGAAAAAAGAAATTAGCAGTGACTCGGAATAATGGAGAAAAATGGAAACACTTTATTTTAACTGCTTTGATATATGGCTCTATATAATGTGAACTGTTACAACACTGAACATAAGCATTATCGCCACATCATTAGTTCACTCCCTGGTCTCTCCACCAACCTTCATGTCATAATAATTCTAAAGACTGACCGCCCATTGTCGGATGGGAAGAGTGCTGTAGATAATTCTCAGTAGTCTCAAAAGCGTTTGCTTATAAATTTCCTTTTCATCAAAGAGGAAGTCATTTCCCATGTCTCTAGGATGGATTATTAAAATAAAGTGTTACCATATCAGTTTGTAGGAAGTTAGAGGAATAGAGGGAACAGTCAAATAAATCCTTAGTTCTCATATTTTCAAGGTGTTACACACCGTCAAGTTACCATGGAAACTAATGGTCTGGATCCACATTTTCCTCAGTAAGTTTTTGCTTGCTTGTTTATTTTTGTTATCTATCTATCTATCTATCTATCTATCTATATATATATTTAAATGCAGGGATTTTTTTTTTTGTTTTTGGCTATGCTGTTCAGCTTGTGGGATCTTAGTTCCCTGACTAGGGGTCGAACCTGTGCCCTCTGCAGTGAATGTGCAGAATACTAACCACTGGACTCACTAGGTTTTAATATGCTTTGAGTGGTAATGTGTTAATGTGACAGTTCCTCCCCATTGACATTTGGATGTGTTATTAAATTTGTTGACTGAATAGAATGGAGTAAACTGGAAAAGTTGAATTGTAAAACCCCTTTTAGAAAATAACAAACTGGTATGCATTTCAATGAATTATTTGTGATTTGGGGCTGTTTTAATACCCCTTGAATAATTTTATTTTAGTTGCATGTTCTAAAAGTAAGTGGTATACATTTCCAAACTGAGAATGTTGTTTTCCAGTGTGAGAATAACTGACCTTTTGTCCTGGGGCTCCGGGCTCCCCTCGATCCCCTCGTCCAGGAGGCCCTGCCTCCCCACGTTCGCCCTGTCACAAATCACAAAATAAGTGAATGGTGACCCATCTTCCCCCTAACCGGTCCCTGTAGATTAATGAGTGAAGTGAATAAAATCAAAGAAAGTAGAAGTTCAGTTCAGTTCAGTCGCTCAGTCATGTCCAGCTTTTTGTGACCCCATGAACGCAGCACACTTCCCCCTAACCAGTCCCTGTAGATTAATGAGTGAAGTGAATAAAATCAAAGAAAGTAGAAAATGACTATTTATTTACTGCATACTCAGCATTGTATCAACCTCAACATGGATTATCTCATTTAATAATCAAAATAACTATACAGTGTTTGCATTTTCATCCCCATTTTTACAGACGAGGAAATGGTTTGGTAAATGCCTGTTAGACACCTAAGTTGGTAAATAGAAAGACCTTTAAAGCGAATTGATAAGGGCCATCATTAAGCCTCACCACAGGCACTAACATAGTCTTTACTCCGCAGTGACTTTTTAAGATCTGCTAGGAAGAAGCATGGCAAATGACTAAGCACCAGGTTTTGTAATTTGACATTCTCTACTTTAATCCTGGCCCTGTTACTTACCAGGTCTGTGTTTTGGGGAAAATTAGTTAAGTTCTAAAAGCCTCAGTTTCCTCTATAAAATGGAGAAAATTATAGTACTGGTTTCATAACTTAAAAAGTCCTCGTCACAGTACAAGACATGTAGGTATTACAGTTTTTGCTATATTTATAGATCTGGGAATGATGATTGTGGCCACTGCCCTCAGGGGGCCAGTGCTCTAGTAAGAGAAGATCCACATGAACAAAATAGCTTAGAGTGAAGGAATAATGTAAAGTCTAACGTGAGAGAAGAAGAAACTCCACAGGGTTTTCAACCGTCTGGACTGACTTCTTTTTGCTGAGACCTGGGTCAAGTCCTGAAGGATGGGTAGGGTGTATTTTACAATTATTATTGCTTATGACTGTGCTTTTGATAAGTGCACACAACACTTTACATGCATTATCCTATTGAGTTCTCAAGACAAATGAGAAAGGTGTCCGTATCCATAGTCTACAGATGAGGAAACTGAAGCTCAGAAAGGCTAAGTAATTTTCCCAAAGCCTTTATCGTGGGAGAGCTGTAATTTAGAATGGATTGTACTCAATCTTCAATTTTTGCATAGATGTTTTGGTATGTAAATATTTTGCACATCTCTGGTCATTTTCTCATGATAAATTCCTAGTGGGGAAATGTCTGTGTCAAAAATAAAAACATTTTAAAATCTTGCCAAATCACCCTCTAGGAAGATGGTTCTGTTTTTCCCTGAACACAGAATTGAGAGTGTTCAGCTTCCTGTGTGATGAGTAGAATTTCAATAATCAAACAAGTTTTGACTTCTGGTGATGGCATGTTTATGGATGAAGGAGGCACTTTCCTCCATAAAGGATGGATTCATCTTGGGAAGGAAAAGAAAGTAGGGTTGGATTTGCTATGGGTGATGGAGAGCTTTGAATCCCAAGATCTTTGTCTGTATCATACCCACTTTGGGAGGACTCTGTGGTTTTGCAGGGGAGGTCGGATAGATTAGGGCCAGGATTATGGAAGACTCAGTAAATTTCTCAGTATGAATCAAAAGGGAGTAGGAGAATGGAGAGGCTGAACTTGACTGGAGGCAGGAGATGGAAAAGATGCTCCAGAAGGGATTTTTCAGGGATTAAAAACCGAAGTGCTTCTACTGGTATATGGAATTTACATATATAAATGTTTGGTTATTTGCTTAATATTTTACAGATGAATTCTAAAATGGTAACTATAATCTTATTTTAGGGAAAAGCAAAAATCTTAGAAAATCATTTCTCTATAGTATATATATCATAGGTGTGAAGCCTATATATGTTTCCCTAAGAATCACTTATTAACATCATGCCCCTAATTAATTGCTTATTATTCTCTGAATTATATTTTTTTCTTTCCTTCCATCCCTTTCTCACACATATTGCAGTGTAAGCTTCAGTAGAAACTATTTTTGTTGCATTTAATCTCCATTCTAAATAGTAGAAAAATGTCTGGCAAAAAATGTGTTGAATTAATGAATAAACAATATTATTCAAAGTTTTCTAAATTATTCATGATAAAGTCCTATTTCTTTAGACTGATGTAGATTTCTTGCAGGCACTGATACAGATGCTGAGAATACAGCAGCACATAAAACAGGTTTTTAGATACCATTATACATCTTCTTCATTATGCTCTCTCTTCATTGTGTTGGGGATAAAATATGCAGTGTTAGTTTTTTTAAAATATGAATTTATTGGTACAAATCCAGACTGTCTACCCAAGTGGAAAAAGACTAGTATGTGGCTGAAAGAGATTTTGAAATAATCATGATTTTTCCATTATGATACCAATTTCATGTCAGGCAATTTAGCCAAAAATTAACTTCAAAATATTCTTAAATGAATTTCTTATTCACATCCTTTCTTGTGGAACTACAAAGCAGTTACAGTACAGTCTTTACTTTTATTGGGAGTGCAGAGTAATACTTGTTTAAAAGTATTGAATCTGTAAAATCAGCCCAGGTTCTTCATGAACAGTAATTAATGTTGGTTTTATAGCTCTGCCTCTGGAATTTTTTGACTATGGAACAGTTTAAAATAAATGAACAAAAAGAAAAGATATTTAGGGATGAACTCTACTCTCCAGGGGTCTGTCTGTGTTTCTTCTATTTTCCCTTGTTTTGCAAACAAAATGCCACAAACACTTAGAAATCACATTCATGCCCGGTCCTCACTGGCACTGAGCAGGTTTCCCACTTCTTTGCACTCATCCACAAAGCCACCTCTTTCTCTGCCTGACTCTGAGGCTGCAAGCCGTACAACAGTTCTGACGTGGACACAGGATGCCTATTATCCTCTTGATCTAGCTCTCTTGATTCTAGAAAGTGCATTTTGTGTGTAAACCTGTTCAGGCTAAAGCAGGCATTCCTCATATTTTGTTAATAAGCTTGTCAGCTCATTATGTGAAAAAGAACTTGCTGAGAAAAGAGCAATTTTGTGTAAATTTGACCGAGCTTCAGTCCCCCCTTAGGCCACGCGTAGTTTCCGTTTACTAGGATTAGAGTTATTTTCTCTTGACCAGCGGAAATGAGGACTCCTCTGTCAGAACAGACCAGGAACATATTTCTCGAGCTCTTGGAAATCATCCTGGCTTATTTCTGGTGAGTGCAATACACATTGAGGCAAAGACTGCTATGGTTTAAAAATAAAAGAATGCAGTGTGATCTAATTTTGCTCTTTCTTTGATTCATGAGTCTGTCATGAATACAGTTCCATCCTCGGAACGGTACCTTTTTATGTCTTTCCGGGTAGATAAAAAGGGAACCATGGCTCTGACTGTATCCACAGCAACATAATTTTTTATATGGCGGCACAGAGATTTTGCTTTCAGGGCCCTCTCTCGGGTTGCCAAGTGGAAGATCACGAGATGGTTTTCATTACAGGATTTTTCTGCAGACGTTTTTCAGGATGGATCCTTTCAGGATGAGGCACTAGGAATCTATATGACGTGAGTACTTGCCTTTGAAATCTAGGGAGTAATGGGGGAATAGCAATCACGTTTGATTTACAAGTCTGTCTTAAAATGGGTAACGAGGAGCTGGAGTTAATGAGTTCTACCTCTTCTCAGAATTGCCTCCCTTTTCCATATGGCCGGAAGACTAACAGCATCACATCAATTTAGGCGCAACTGGGGGACAACTGCAACAACGAATGTGTTCCACCATCCTGTTGCCTTGCCTAAGGCTTTCTGGAATTAACTTCCTATTACTCTAATTATAAGAACATGCTATTCCTACTAGAAGTGTTGGGAATGGGTGCTAAGCTGTTTAGTTCCCTATTAGGCAAACCTATCTGGTCACCTGAGTAACAAATTGGACTAAAACTATGTCACAGAAATTTTTCAGAAAAGAAGGGGAAAACACTCTACTTACCTTTGTTCCTGGTAATCCTGGTAAGCCTGGTTCTCCTTGAGGACCAATGAAACCTGGTTCTCCCTTAAAAAAAAATGGACAGAGGAGATCACCACATGTTTGACAGTAAATATGTGAACTACTGTTTGTCCCCAGTGGCTCAGCTGATAAAGAATCCGTCCACAATGTGGGAGACCTGGGTTTGATCCCTGGGTTCGATCCCTGGGTTGGGAAGACCCCCTGGAGAAAGGAATGGCTACCCACTCCACTATTCTGGCCTGGAAAATTTCATGCACTGCATAGTCCATGGGGTCGCAAAGAGTTGGACAAGACTGAGTGATTTTCACTTCACTGGGATTTTACTTCTTTGATTGTATACAGCTTTTGCTGAGATTCAGATACTAACTATAAAATTAATTAGAATTGGTAGAATTGGTTTTGTTCAGTGACAACACTTTGAGCAAAACTTTGGAGAAGCTCTGAAAAGTAAAAGTGACAAAGAAACCAGATAAATGTCTTTACAATTTTATTGTCTCATGCTTCTTATCATTTGCCTCATCAGGTCCATTATGTTGGGGTGGATGCGGTAGGCAGCCTCTAAGATGGGCCTCAATGATACCACTTGCTGGTATTCAATTCCCTTGCAAAACCCCTCTGCTTGAGTGTGCACAAGATTTACTGACTCATATCTAATGAGCAGAATATGAAAGAAGTAATAGGATATCGTTTCTGAGACTGAGTTATTAAAAGACTGTAGCTTCCATCTTGAGGGCTCTTTCTTGTCCTCTCTCACTTGAGTCAATTTACTTTGGAGAAAACAAGCTGCCATGCTGTGAGTAGCCCTATGGACAGGTCCCCAAGGTGAGGACCAAGGTCAGCCAATGGCCATGTATGTGTCAACTTGGGAGCAGGTGCTCCATCCCGTTAGAGTCTTCAGATGAGATCACAGCCCTGGCTGACAGCTGGATCGCATCCTCCTGGGAGACAGTGAGCTAGAGGCACCCAGGTGAGCTACACTCAGATGCTCATTCCTCCCAAAATGTGAGTTGACTGTGGTTTTAAGTCACTGCAGTTTGGGATGCTTATATGGTAGGCAGGAATGCATGACTGATTCAGTGGGTGTGGCTAGGGAAGAGATTCAAGTATGTTCAGCATAAAAAGCAAAAAAAACAAAAACAAAAACAAAAAAACTCTCCTTGCCACACCTCCAAAATCTCTTCTCTATCACCTGGAGGAAACCCAGTTGTGGCATCATAGAAAAATATATTTGGTCTTGTTCCTAGTTTCTAAAATCTTTGGAATTTCCTGATTAGTAAGAGTAATAGTCCCTTGGACTGCAGGGAGAGCAAATCAGTCAATCCTAAAGGAAATCAGTCCTGAATATTTATTGGAAGAACTGATGCTGAAGCTGAAGCTCCAATACTTTGGCCACCTGATGTGAAGAACTGACTCATTGGAAAAGACCCTGATGCTGGGAAAGATTGAGGGCAGGAAGAGAAGGCAGACAGAGGATGAGACAGTTGGATGACATCACCAACCTGATAGACACGAGTTTGAGCAAGCTTCAGGAGATGGTGATGGACAGGGAAGCCTGGCATGCAGCAGTCCATGGGGTCGAAAAGAGTCAGACACAACTGAGTGACTGAACTGAACTGAGGAGTAAATAGGAGCGTCTTTTGTTACTCACAACAAGCTCCTTTTAAAAATACCTGTTGCTAATGGGGTGACTGTGGTGGGCCCCTAGAGAGCTTCAGGATCTGGCTGTGATAAGAAGGTTGGAACTCTCAACTTTTCCCCTCCTCTTACCATCTCCAGAGAGGGGAGAGGGCTGGCAACTGAGTTAACTCAGCAGTGGGCAAGGTTTTAATCAATCATGCCAGCATAACACAGCCTCCGTAAGATGACCCAGGCAATGGGGGCTAGAGAGCCTCTGAGCTGATGAATATCTCCATGTGCTAGCAGGAGGCATGCCCCAACTCCACAGGGACACAGGCGCCTGCACTCAGGGCGCTTCTGACTTCACCCTCTGTATCTCTTCACGTGGCTGTTCACTTTCCCCTTTTGCACTACACTGTAATGGTAAGTATGCATTTTCCTGAGTTTGGGTAAGTCATTGTAGCAGATTATTGAGCTTGGAGAGGGGTGGGAATGGCTGGCTGTGAGTACCCTGGAATTTGTAACCAAGTCAGATGGGAGTGCAGGTAAGGAGGGGGCGGTGCTTGGACTGGGGTCTGAAGTGAGGGCCGTCTTGTAGGACGGAACGCTTAAACCTGTGGAATCTGATGCTAACTCTGAGCAGTGAGTATCACAATAGGACATGAGTTGGTGTCAGAGAATCAGAGTTGGAGAACCAGTGTTGGAAAAACATCATATATTTGGCACCAGTGAACACCCAAGACCAGTGTTCACATATAAACTGAAAGTTTTATTTTCTTCCTAACAACATGAGCTCAAATGTAAAATTCTAGCTTCTTGAAATCTGTAATGATGTTTTGAAGCAAAACAAAACAAAAACATAAAGACTCTGTTCCCATCTTTCCTGGGATTTGTTTGCTTATTTGTTTTTCCCCATTGGATTATTTCTGCTAATGTTGTTTGATAAATTTGATTTTCTTTTAAAGTAGCTAAATTTTAACATTTGTTTTTTTAGCACTGAGTAGAAAGATGCAGAGAGGATGTTTTATATGAAGTGTTAGAATGCCATCAAATATTTTTGAAATATTGAGTTTTTAAAAAATATATGCCATATAAAACCTTGGTATTGGGTAGGGAACAAAAGGATATCAGTACTATAAAATGTATCACATTGATGAATAACTGCAACAGAATGAAAGCTGAAGCAGGTAAGAGAATCAAGCTGCCTTTGATTAAGCCAGATGTTGAGGAGATTTGAAAAAAGAAAAAAAGATAATGTCACTATTCCTGCTAATTTTTTGTTTGTTTTTTAAAACTCAGCTATATTTCATAAAATGTTATTTAATTAACATATAATGACCTGTTTAAATTTCTCTATTTTAATTTCTAACACAGATATATCAATAGATATAAACAAATAAAAACTCTTTAAATCTTAATTTTTGGGTGTGTAAAAGGGTTTTGAAATTAAATCTTTGAGAACTGTTGGTACAAACGTACAGAATTGAGTCAAAGCCTGACTTTGCAAGCTGGAATCCTGAGGTGCCAAATAATGTAAGATTCTGGTGTTATTTGGGGGTGGCTTAGTCAAGACTTATTAGATAATTCGAGCAAAGCAATCAGCACCAAATCTAGAACAAAGTAAGTGAATGATAAATGTTATTGTTGCTCTTATCTTACAGGCTCAAAAATGCCAGCTACCATTATTATTATTAGTAGTAGTATTATTAATATTAGTAGTATTATTAGTAGTATTATTACAACATCTCAAAGCTATTGAGATGAGTTAGTAATATACATGGTGACTTCTGCACTCTTTTCTTTTTGACTTCTTGATTCTTTACAACCTGTATGGGGTTATATTCAGTACTTCTTCAACTCCTTTCAAGAAGTAACCCTAAATTTTCTCATGTGACTATGTAATCATTTTATGAGTCAATATCCATCTGCCAGAACATTTAGGATTGAAAAGCCACACATGTAAGGTAAACAAATGATAGGTTTACTAAGAATGAATTTTCTTCCTGTAAGAAAAGGAGAAAATGGTCATACCTGTTAAATTTCCCTAAATAATGTAATCCTTAAAAAAAATCTTGCCTCTTTGCAAGGATTGATATAGAGTTTAAAGGTCCTAGAATCTCCTATGGACGGAGGAGCCTGGTAGGCTGCCGTACATGGGGTCGCGAAGAATCAGACATGACTGAGCGACTTCACTTTCACTTTTCACTTTCATGCACTGGAGAAGGAAATGGCAACCCACTCCAGCATTCTTGCCTGGAGAATCCCAGGGATGGGGGAGCCTGGTGGGCTGCCGTCTGTGGGGTCACACAGAGTCGGACACGACTGAAGTGACTTAGCAGCAGCAGCAGAATCTCCTAAAACGTCTAGCAGAACGGTTACGCCAATCTATGGTTCTATAAATACTTTGATGTGATTAAAAAAATAAGCAACTGGTTATTCTACTCTAGCCATAATTCTAGTTATCCAGGATAAAGGAAGGAGACTGAGTCAAAGGAAGATAGGGGAAAGCAGCTGAAATATGACTCAAACACAACATGCTCTTGCAAAATCATCTTTGAAGTAAATCAGACTACACAAAAATGAGTTTTCATAACTTTTCAGGACAATATGCAGGAGAAGTAACTATTTCTATTGAACTGTATGATGATTCACAGAGCTGTTTTTACATATCTAATCTCATATAATCAACAGGAAATAGAACATTGCTAAATTAGAAGCTATCCACACAGATTGCCTGAATAGACAAAGTGTGGGGGAGATGCAATGGAGGGAACTGGCACCATAATGGAATTAAGCTCCTATCATACTTTTAATTAAGAAACAATTAAATCCAGAGTGTTTTTCCTTTACTTTTCTACAAGGCAATTACCTGAACTAGAAAACCCAATTATAATTTCAGTGGGCCACTGTTGGAATAACATGAGAACATGAGGCAGTGATCCTTTGAAAAGGGCAGATGTTGGCTGTTATTATCAGAGAAATGTAGATTTATACAGGGACACAGCCAGTAAAATAGCTCTACCATTCAAGGGAAAACAATAAAATATGACCTTTTCTGAAACAATATTAATCTTTTCAGTTTATGATGTGTTAGTGCTTTCTTAAAAAAAATGACAACCGAAAAATATCTAAGAAAATGAGGGAAAGTCAGAGGCATAAAAATTGGTTTGTTATGAACACCAGGACATCAATGAATAGTATAGGAATAAGTTAAGAGCCTAATTACTTCAGAGCCACTTTAATCTGCTTTACTCATATATATATACACACACACATATATCTCATTTATATATATATTAAATTTTCCTTCATCTCTCTACCTATTCACTCATTATCTCAAGTGTGATAACATTTTAGGTTTTTACTTTTGTTATTATTGAGAATAGGATTACAAAGTAAAACAGAGTTCCATTCATACTGGAGTTGTTGATCTCATTGGAAGTGAATCAAAAGAGCGAAGGCAACCAACTCATGGGGAGAAAGATGGAGGAAGAGAAGAGGGGAAGAATGGAGAGGAACAAGCATCCTAAAATGTTCTATTCCTCTACCATGATCATAACGACTAAACCCAGGATAATCCACTGTTTTTCTTATTCTTTTGTCTTCACTGGTCCTGGCAATGTCCAGTGAGATCTACCCTCTTGGCAAATAGAAAAATATAAACAATGTAATGGCTAACTCTTAAATACAGAGCTGTGATTTAACCACAGCCTGGAAATTTATTAAAAAAAAAAAAACAACACTATTTATACAATACTATTTGTAACCCTTAATACAATTCAACCTTTTAATTGCTAAAACACAAGTAATGGCTGGCCACCAAATTCTGCTACCCAAACCACATGCCTGTCAGTGATCAAATGGTTGTCAGAGAAACAGAAATCGCAGCTCTGTACATGCTATTGGAAATAGCATTAATGCAGCATCAAGTTTCAGATGAAAAAAAAAAATGGTTTAACTTTCCTGTCTTATCTTAGATATTGATCTTTAGTTGCTTCATGAGTTTTGTCCTTTGTTTCCCCTTAACATCAATTAATTAGCTCACCACCAATGAGTTTGAAAACCAGGTCTCAATACCCAGATGGTAACACATCTTCCTGTGTTGAGCTGGTAGAAAAGGTGAATAATGGGGTGACTGTGGTTTTGGCAAGTAAACTGGGATTTGGGCTGGGCAGAATAAATGCTATTAATTTAGGATAAAGCACAATTGGTAGGTCTAGAAATAAACTGGGAGCAGCAGTAGCAGCAAACAGATCTCTCCAAAAATCTGACACAGGTTGCTAATTTGAATGGGAACTCTAAACAGCAGGGTTACTTAAAGATGTAGTATCAAATCTATAAAGAATAGCTATAGCTGAAATCAAAGGTGTACTTATACATGACCACATTTGGAGGGCCTAAGGATCTCACACTGAGCTTTCTAACTGTAGCTAAACCTTTCAGCAGCCACAGCACTGATCTTGTAATATAAAGCTCAACGAGAAGTCATAGTAACTAATATGGGCTATATTCGAAAAATTATCTTCTCTTTGTACCAAACAAAACTTTCCCCTGTTGATTAGTGGCAATATTAGAGTTCCTCTCCCTGTTTTCTTCTATAAATTGGCAGTATGTACACAAAGAAATAAAGTAAACCAAAAGATAATTAAGTCATGGGAAGGTGGGATCTATTCACTCTGCAAGATAAAAGATGTTGCAAAGACAAGATTTTTGACTGAAGCCACTTTTCATTCACCATCACTTTAAAAAAATTTAAACAGTCTATTGAGATAGCTTAAGTTCCATGTATTCTGGCCAAAAAGCCCTGAAAAACAAAACAAAAAACCCCCAAACAAAGCAAACAAAAATCGTTACCAACTAATAAGGCAACAAAATCTGGCTTTATTACAAAAAGGTAAAAAAAAAAAGCTAGGAAGTCCCTTAAAAACATGATCTTTCTGAAATCTAACAATTTACCATTAAGTCACTAAGTCCTGGAATTCCATAATAAAATCCTGGCTTATTTTTCTTCAAACTCACAGTTAATACACGGCAAGAAAGTAGGGTCAGCGGGTAAAGAATCTGCCTTCAATGTAGGAGACGCAGGAGACACGGGTTTTATTCTGGGTCGGGAAGATGCCCTAGAGGAGAGCATGGCAACCTGCTGCAGTACTCTTGCCTGGAAAATCCCATGGACAGAGGAGCCTTGTGGGCTGCAGTCCAAAGGGTCGTAAAGAGTCCGACACGACTGATGACTAAGCCCAGCATGTGTACATACATACATGTACAAGAAAGTATTTTTACCCTTCAAATGGCTATTGGGACAGTTCATTTAATATCTCTTTTTGGTCAAATACAAAAAGGGTGTCCTTCAGATAGGTGAGAAGAGTCAAAAAATACGTTGATGGAATTACTGCTGCTGCTAAGTCACTTCAGTCGTGTCTGACTCTGTGTGACCCCATAGACTGCAGCCCACCAGCTCCTCTGTCCCTGGGATTCTCCAGGCAAGAATACTGGAGTGGGCTGCCATTTCCTGCTCCAATGCATGAAAGTGAAAAGTGAAAGCCAAGTTGCACAGTTGTGTCTGACTCTTAACAACCCCGTGGACTGTAACCCACCAAGCTCCTCCGTCCATGGGATTTTCCAGGCAAGAGTACTGGAGTGGGGTGCCGTGTCCTTCTCCAGATGGAATTACTAGTCAAGGTAAGAATGTAGACACAGCTTCATTCATACAGAAATGGTTCAGCAGTTGTTTCCCTATAAACTCCTAGAACCTATCGTCTGTTAAATGGAATGGTGGCCAGAAAGTCCTAACTGATTAGTTCTTGCCCATAGAAAATTCTCTGGTTTTTCATTTATTACTATTTGTTTTATTTTTATGTCATTATCAATTAAGGAATAAAAGACATTTTTTTTTAACTTGTCTAATATACCAGCTTAAACCAAGTCATGCTTTCCATGATATTTATTACCTTGAACACATCCAATTTTCATTGCCCAAAAAATAGTACAACAGGGTTTGGAAAATATGTGCTGATTTGCCTGGGTGCTAAAGACATCACCAATAATTTTGATTAATTTGTCTTGACACTGAATGCATTAACCATACAATATTCTTCTAGCTTAAGGGCTAATTAGAATTCAAGTCAGCATGATACCCACTTTTGAGGATAACAGCAAGAACATTTGTTGTAATAAGAACCTCCAGGCAGTCAGTTTTGGTAATGATTGATTTGTAAAACTATTGAGGGGGGAAAAAAGAATGAGAAAGTGGAATCTGTCCCCAAAATACTTACTTCCCTGAAGGATCACATTTGAGTACAAATTAAACATTTTGGTGGCTATGATGAAAATGAAATACAACAGCAAGTTTATTTAAAACTCAGAAAACATAACTTTCTCTTTTTTTTTTGAAAACATAACTTTCTGATCTTTTTTTCTTAATGGGATTGCATCATGAAAGCACACTTGTATCTATTTGAGGTTTCATTATGGCTGCGAAAAACTCTGATTTCTGGTTGTGTGCGTTTCCTAATTGAATTCTTAAAAACTTAACTGTTCAGACACACTTTGTGCAAGCAGGAAATAATTATAAGTAACAAGAACACAATGTTATCCTTTCAATCAGTATTTCTTCCTTTTCTTTTAGGAATTCATTACATATCCCATGTTACTTCCAAGAACTTTGTCCTTTTATTTTTAAAATGTGACTTGGTATTTCTGAGGAAGGAACCTCATCTCCAGTGGATTTAGAAGATAAGTTTCCATAGGTTAGTGAGCACTGCTTAAATCCTAAGAATGACAAAGCAACATTTCTGCCACCTGTAAAAGTTAGCCCTTATATGATTTAGTGTCAAGGATGATTTTATATTATGAGTTAGTTATTGTCTCCCAATCCTCAAGTTCTTGATCTGAACGTCAAATTTTCACTAATGTGGAAGCCAGAACAAAAATATCAAGCTTTGAGGGAAAACCCTGTAAAAATTTCTTTGCCACCTAAATGATTTTTCTGACTTGTTGTAATTTTTACTGTATTATGTCTCCCTACTGCATTCATTTTATTATACCAGCTACATTTTTCTCTTGAATTTACTTCCTGAATATGATGAGATAAACCGGTAGTCAGTGTTGAAAGGAGAAAAGCCAGCACTGAAAATCCATATCTGTAAAAAATGTCTGGGGTTAGGCAACGCTATGAATGGGGCCTAGAGTATTTCATTATTAGATGTCAGGTTTTGCTTTTGCTTTTCCTGTGAACAGTGTTGGGAAGGAGAACTTAGCACCCTGTCTTATGCCCAGAATGCTGTGCTCCTTTATCCTTCATTCTTGGAATGTACTGGGTTAGAGGAAAAGATGAATGGTGTGATGTAAGAAAGTAGGTTATCTTACTGCTCTTAAAGGTAACATTCAACCATCACTACAGAGTTTTCAGTTACATCTATGAACCTGCAGGGTATAAATGGCCTTATGATCTCTAGGTTGAAATGACTCACAGGAGGTAAGACTCTATAGAACAGGTGCATAATCAATGTTTCCAATATTCTGAGCTGCTCCAAGAGAAAGAATTTACAATGGCTAAAATTTATATCTCGTTTACTATATGTTTGGCACTATTTTAGGAGCTGTGCATATATTAATTCATTTAATCCTCACAACAACCCCTTGAGTTATGTACAATAATAATTTCCATTTTATAAGGAAACCCAGCACACAGAGATTAGGTAACTTTCCCAGTATCACGCCACAGCTTCACAACTGGTGAGGGGTAGAACCAGGATCTACACACTGGCAGTCTGGTTGTAAAGTCAAGGCTCTTGATCACTGTCCATCGTGACTTAATGACTAGGGTAACATAACCATGAAAAGGGTAAATAATGTTTCAAAAGGTATGGAAAGGAAAAAAATGTTTAAAAATAGGAACTTTGAAATCTTCCCCTTTTAAGTGATATTGGAAAAGCTAGTCACAATAAGCTTTACCCATGAAAAATGTATTTAAAGGCCTATTTATAAAAATAATTTTCTAAGCTCAATTCTTATTCCAGAAGACCGATGTTTGCATGGTACATTGTGCATAATTTAATTTTCCCAGTTGAACATCTTAACACTATATGAACCATGAATGCATGAAATAGGAATTCCAAATGTCTTCCACATGGTGAGCGCAATTTCCAATACTTATGCTGGAAGCTTGAGAGCAGTTTGAAATTAAGCGATGCCTGTTCTTAGTGACTTTTATGTATGCCAAAGGTATTAGCACTTTTCTCTGAGTGGGACTCTGAGGCGATAGATAGATGAGTCTGCTGTCTGTACTTAGGCACTTTGCTCATTTCCTGAGAGCCGTGTGCAAGGGCGTGTGGATGCTCATTAAGTTTCCAACCATTCCCGGAGAGCAACAGGTGGCAATCAAAGCTTCCCTGGTATGTCATGGCTGGTTTCCTCAATGTCTTGGAAATAATGGACAGCATTTGCATGCTCTCTGGAGTACCAGCAGATAAGGAGATGAATAGCAACAGGAAGTATTTCCAAAGGGTAAACAAAAACACAGGTCTAGGGAGGTTATGACTAATGCTCTTGCTACCATGCATTCTAAATCCATACATGATGGTTCATCTTCTAAATGTTATTACTCATTCAAACTGTGAAATCAAGGTTAGCTACCTAGTAGAAGTAAGACACATGAAAGGAATAAAGAATATCCCAAGTTAATGAAGCTATATCATAAATTTATAAACTTTTAACTCTATATTTAAAAATATCCAATGACTACTACTATGACATGTTTTTAAATTGTCTCCCTTACAGAATTACTCATTTGTATGGAGCATGTACTACATTATAAGGCAAGCATATCGCTTGCATTCTGAACTAGAGAAGATAGAGCTATTAATCCAAAATAGAACCAGTGATTTAAATTGAATACTGACAAGTTACCCAACAGCACTTGATGATTACCTAGGAAAGTATCTCTAGTGAATGATAGAAAGGGCTTTTGTCAATCAATAGCTTCTTTTCACCATAGTTACCAGTCAGCTTAGAAAAACAATGGAAAATGTCAGCTATAAGATTTCAACAAAATTTGTCTGGCAACTTCCCATGACCCTAGGAATAAAAACATTAGCTAGAGGTGGCGAATCACCATCTTTCCCAGTTTGAAAACGCTCGAAACCTTTGGACTGGTCCACTGATGACTAGAGAAATGCACTGGTGTATTTTTCGTGGCGGAGGACAGAAATCAAAGGTAATGAGGAAAAACAGTCACTTTGTTTGTTTGTTTTTGAGGGAAGAAACCCCATACCTTCACCTTATGTACTCTCTCTCGACAAGAAAGCTCATGCTCAGGAGAAAGGACAACCGGATTTCCACTCGGCACTGAGCTTCCTGGCATGTGACTGATGCTGGTGGCAGAGCCCAGCTGACCTACAAGCAAGTACTGCAGGAAATCCTGCCCTAGTCTGTCCAAAATACTCCCCCTTTTAAATACACCCCTCCCCGTCTTATTTAAAATGCTATCAGGTTCTTTTAAATTAGTGCTGAATATAATTTTCATAAATTTGTTTTAAAAAATCTATGATTTTCCAAATATTAGTAAAAAGTTTTTGTTTTTTTTTTAATGTGTGGGACTCCTAAAGATGTGTAATGTGGGATTACTAATCCCATATTTACAGTATGAGATCACATTCAATTTATTAAGTTATTTTGCTAAATATCAAAAGATAAGGAAATTATATCAATTCTTTAGTAAACTGTTGTCATAGAGTGTACTTTTCAATGGAGAAGACAAAAGATTATATATTAAAAGGACCTATCCAAACATCGATAATACTAACCTGGAAACATCAAACAAAAAGCAGAACCAAAATTTCTGAGTGCCAGCCTGGAATTCATAGCTTTCATATCTGTTAATTACAACAAATATCCTCATAAAATACTATATATTATACCATATGATGTCTGGGAACTCAGTAATTTAATATATTTATTCTAAAATCATATTATGCATGTAAGACATTTCAAATACCATCTTCATAAAGCAGTATGTACAACTCTCTTACTCAAACTAGGAATGCTAATTTTAGAATCATCTAAAGCACTCTTGAGATTAATTTAAAATCCTATAAGAATGATGTAAAGAAAAATCTACTTGCATTCTGTTATCATATCAAACAGTTCTAGAATTAAAAAAGAACCTTAAAATAAGAAGCTGATTTTAAGGGAGTGACGACGATAGATAGTCAAGGCGATAGAACTTTTAAGCCTTGTCAGTTGCCACATGAAAGATTTTAAACAAAAAAACCCATTTCTTAACATCTTTAGATGATTTAAAAACATGTAAAACAATGTTTTCAAACTAAGCTTTTACAGTTATTTAAAAAGACACATACAAATTTTATGGGAATAGTACGTGGGTCAATAAAGCTTAGTAATATGATTTGTAGTTTGCAGTGAGAATTATTGACAGGAAGTGGAAGCACAAAACACTTTGCAGGGATTATTATAATGGGTGAATCACAAAAACAGCTGCCTGGATGTTAGATTTATGGGGATGTTAAGACTCTAATTCTGGTCAAAATCTGATAGGATTTTAAGAGTAAAATGTAAATGTGAAGGGAGACATTCTAGACTTGAAAGAATTCCTATGAATTCAAGTGAAATGATTTTTACATTTATTTAAGGGGCATAGTAGGTTATATAGTGGAATATATATACAAATAGCCATGACAAACTCAGAAATACCTGTGCTTCATTTTCTTTTTTAACTGAAGTATAGTTGATTTACAATGTTGTATTAGTTTCAGGCATACAGCAGAGTGATTCAGTTAACATAGATCTATGATAAAATATTGAATATGGTTTCCTGTGTTATATAGTAGGATTTGTTGGTTATCTATTTTACATGCAGTAGTGTGTGTCTATTATTAATCCCACACTCCTAAGCTATCCCCCTCCTCGTTTTCCCCTTTGCTAACTATAAGTGTGTTTTCTGTCTGTAATTCTATTTCTGCTACCAGTGCTTTGTTTTTAATTTAAAAATTTAACTGGTTGAAATGGCTGGTGAGTATTTAAAGAACAGCTGTATATTTTTAGCTTTCACTTTCTTTTTTTTTTTCATTTTTGTGACTCCCGCAATTACATTTCTACAAAGCCAAGACTGTCAGTGCGTATTTACCTTTATCCCCGGAAGTCCAGGAAGCCCAGGAAGCCCTGGTTCACCCTACATAGACAGGAAAATCACACAGCATTATAGAACAGTATTCACTCAGGTACAGCATCTGAGAAAACATGGCAAACGCTCCCAGCTGAATTCTTGCTGTAGGTATACATATATATATATAAAATATATACTGTCCAGTTTCAAGACATCTGGTGAGATTATACAGTCCAGTCAACTCTTGATTCAGGGATGGGGCGACACTTATGCAGGTTTTTCAGGAGTTTCCCTTTCCCTGTCAGTTCCTCGCTCATCATCATTACTACCAGAAGGTGAGACAGAGAAAAGGAGAAGGAACCCGTATGTTTTATTAATGTCTGGTAAATGATTTGCTGCGGAAGCTGAAGCTATCAGCTGAAACGAGGATTACTTGCATTTGAACAATGCACCCTACTCCAGAGGCCTCTTACCTCAGATAATCAAGAGTTGGCTGTATGAACAGATGGCCACATCAAAACAATACACATGAAAAGTCTTCCTCACTTAAAAGTATAACAGTATTTCTTTTCCATTCCTGAATGATGAGGAGATAAATGCATGGTTAAGATTATACTGAACTCCAGCCCATGTAGCTGACAATTGTTGAGTCGGGGCAGCCCTGCTTAGCTACTGAGAGCTAAGCATGCAGCTGTTTCTGAATACAGGTTTGAGATTAAGTGGCACATTTTAGGTGAGCACCCTGGAGTCAAGCTAAATCTTCTCATTTTCACAGGATCGTCTACATTATTTTAAGCACAAAGTATACTGACAGGAAGTTCTATTGCTTAGAAAATCTCCTGAATTCCACTAAAAAAGCATAAAAAAATTGCTAGAGAAAATGAAAGCCCATCCTGTGTTGGGCTGAGGTGACCAAATATTGTGGAAATAAGATTTGACGGTGAAAGGGTCGCACCGTTTCAGGGTTGCAAGCCAGTGCAATGACAATGATACAGAAGCATCAAACTCCTTCTAGTCTAAACGCTTGAACAATCCTTATTTCAAGGAGAGTCTACTAACAGCAACCAGACATGTAATCTTTAATATTGTTACTTTCAAACAAGGGAGAACTATCATTTGCCCTGGTATGATCACAAAATGACTTCAGATGCTGTTTATATGAAGCTGTAGGATTAGACATAGAAAGAACAACGACTTTCCTAATGGTTTCGGTCAAAGGTGCTTCAGGAATGCAAAAGAAAAGCTATTCTTTTTGAAACTACATGAATAAAAGTTTGCCTTGTGAACAAGACTAAGATGAGATTAAGCCAGAGAAGAAAGAATAATTATTAAGAATCTGATATTCCATTCAAAGAATACGTATCCAAGTAGATTAAACTTTACACAGATACATTATACCTTTGATTTTCTTTTTCCTTTCCCTTTTCCCCTTCAATAAATAACTTTAGCAAGATCTAGTAGAATGATCTTATCCATATTTCACTGAAGATTCTCTTTTACGAAGAAAAAAATATAAGACCCTTGAAAATACAGTAAGCTGCAGTATAATATGCAAATAATAAAAGTAAGCATATTGCTGACAAGTTCATAGTTTTGTTTTGTCTTGGAAAAGCCCCGCCCCCAAACTCAAGACATCCTATTTAAGACATGTGGAAACATATGGGTTGTAACACTGTTTTTCCAAAAGCTTTCTCACTAAACTCTTCCCTCCCACCAAAATAAAAAGATCAATGACTAAAGTAAGATATTTACGTACACATGCATACATAGACACACACCCATGTTTCCCACAATGAGAAAGATGTATAAGACATTATGGAATACTTTATAATATAGATTGAATACTTACAGAGTTTGAGCATTTAGCTGTTCCCTATATCATATGCATATATATGTAGGTATAAAGGTTATAAATGTACTATTTAATGAACAAATATTTCAGTAATTAATATTTCATAGTCTTGGATTTTTATAAGTTTGACTTTTCCAAATTTATGTTTACTTAAAAGTTCACATAATAGAAGATTATAAAACGTTTAATTTGACCCTTCGAGAAACATCTCAACACTTTTAGGAAGATGTTTCTTCTTATATAAATTTTCTATCTTTACACCATCAAGGCTTATCTTTTAATTCAGAGACCGTTTTT
The DNA here is from genome assembly GCF_016772045.2 of Ovis aries. NCBI lineage: Eukaryota > Metazoa > Chordata > Mammalia > Artiodactyla > Bovidae > Ovis > Ovis aries. The sequence continues at coordinate 16,796,168 of NC_056059.1, read as the reverse complement.
CAGTTAATGTCTCCATTCTTGCCTATTTCTTAACTCAGAGCTTCTCTGAGCTGAGTTCTTGGGCCTGTACAGCCCAAGGTCAGGTCTGGGTCATAACTAAGAATTGCTTTGTTATTCCACTCAAAGACTACTTGTCCAAGTTGATTATACTTTATACTGATACATTATACTTCTGGTTTTCTTTTTTTCTCTCCCTTTCATTCTTTATCCTCCATTATTGGAGACCTACTCTACTGTTAAAGTCAGTTCTCTGCTTTCATCCCATGTCCCTGTGACAATGCCTGGTGTTTCTAGTTATACTTCCAGTGTGCTGGTCCCTTTCAATGGAGCAACAAGCATTTTCACTCTTTTAAAACTAAATATATATATATATATATATATATATATATATATATATATTTCAAAAAGATGTGGAGAAGTTAGATAGGCAGTAGGCTCACCACCTTACCACCAATGTCACTGGTTGTGGAGAAGTTAGGAAGGAAAAATTCATGTGATGAAACACAATGCCTATTTCATGAGTCTACACACTCACCTTATAATACATATACCCTAACTCACATATCAATCACAGACTCTCTTGTTGAGTTTATAGAAGAAAAAAAAAAACTGAAATGAAATCATTCCTACATTAAGAATGTTACTAAAAAACAAATTTCATACTGCAAAATACCAGAAAGGGGAGAACTAATCAATGCACTTCAGTTCTGTCAGGGTATCCTCTACTTTCTGAGAACATCCCCAGTGCAGAAGCTTAAATATCAAAGAACCCACAACACAGTTCTACAGTGGTGAGACAAATGTTGAAGAGTCCTTGAATGGCCTTTGTACTCAGTTCTGTTTGTCATTTTCCAGTCTAAGCAACCAGCAAGCATGGGAACACTCTACTTTTAAATCAATGTTGGAGTAAGTATTGCCAAATCCAGATATTAAACAAAGGGAGTCATAAATATTTGTGGGAAACTGATATTGCATCAAAGTGTACACTCTGGCCTAAATATTGATGAAAAAGATATTGCTCATTTCAGGGCACATTTTTATTCAGATGAGTTGTAATATTCATACACATACTCATTCACACACATATTCATTCAGATATAATCTAATTCTTTCAATATAATTTAAAACAGGTTTTAAATAAAATGCAAAGAAAAGCCAATGTTTCCATAAGTAAACCTACAAATTTTCAGAAATGAATCTAAAATGTATTTTTAAGTAATCATGATAAGGCACTGTTTTATTAACCAATTGAAAACCAATTTGGATCTTCTACCCTGAAAATAGTGAAACCTATATGAAATTATAGCAAATTTGTTTTGTGTTTCAAACAGACATTCCAGTTTTGCAGACATTTCTTTTACCTTATCACAGATTTGGAGAGCAGTTTAAATTTAGCCTTCAATTTTTAAAGACTAAGGAACTTAAAATTAGTTCATTAGAGAAAGTCAGATGCTCTTTCACACCAAAACAGATCATGGATCTCTGTGACATCACTAATTTCAAATTTCTTACATAAAGAATCAGTAGGAAATTTTAGGCATTGGACAGAAAAATTTGCAGCGTTCTGCTGGGCTCTTCAGAAAAGTCTCATCTTTATCTAAAACTAGGCTTAATGAATCATTTCTCTCAGATTCTTAATTTCAAGAGAAAAACCTATTTTTAAATTAGGGACATATTAAAAGATGTGAAAGACCTTCTCAAACAATACTTTAATCCTAAGTGTTTAAACAAAGCAATGATCCTCTCAATAACTTCAAGAATGTGGGAATAGTTTTGAATGTTATGTTTTAAGATTCCAAACTACTACAATGGGATTTATTCTCTCTTTCTCTTTATACTCATGAGGTATATTCTATGTCTCTATTCATGTTTTTTCTCTATAACATCAGTTACTGCTAGACAAAGGCAGAGTCATGATCTTAGGAGATTTAACCTAGTGTGGAATTCACATTTACTTGTTAGCTACATCTGTTATCTAAAATCCGCACTGGGCATTGATATCCAGATGCTTAGATGATAAACTACTAACAGTTGTTTCCAGCTTCAGACTCAAATGAGAATAAACATATTCACTGCATGTCCTCTAATTTATCACTAAAGTGAGGCACAAATGATAAAAAAAAAAAATTAACGTATGTGACTACAGATTGGTTAAAGTGGTTTGGCTAGTGTCTACAACTAAAATTTAGTTCATGAACAAATCTCTTTGTACAACATAACATTCATTGCTTAGGTAGATATTATTCACATAAGAAACTATCAGCTGGGAAGTATTTGAAATGAGAGGAAAGGAATATAATCTTAAAAGAACTGTCCATCATCCCCTACTGACACAGTTTAGTAAGTATTCATTTCTTCTCGTGAAAGGTAGAAACATGCAGAGTATCTTTAAACATGCAAGATAAGTTGTTGGCATTCCAACCCAGATGATCCTTGTTAGTATTAAACACTTCAGTACATGCAGACTTTAGTTCATAAAACTCCCTTTCACATACACAGAATGTGTTTGTACTTTTGCTATGGTCAGCATCAACCCTTTTAAAATGAAAAATAATAACACTGCATACAAAGCATGAAAACAGCATCATTTTCAATAGTTGGTCTCATATTACACAGTGGATAGCAGACATGGTAAAATGGTGACTATAAAATAGTACTAAAACCACACTAGAATAGGGATATTACCTTTTGCCCTGGACGACCAGATTCTCCGGGTTCTCCCTGGGCAAAGAAAACCAAAGATGGAAAAGGCAGTCTTAAAAGAACTCTCTAGAACGGTTAGACCCCTGGACACTTTCAGCCTCCCTGACGACACATGCATTTCATCTAGTAATATAGAGAGTAATAGAGTCATTCACTCTATTACTCTCTATATTACTAGACATAGGAACCTTTTTTTTTTTCCCCTGCTTTGACTATGTCTAAAGCTTATGTACAAATACACATTTCCATTAAAACCAATCAGGAAGGGATTGTTTAAGCCTTTATTAGACTTCCAGCAGATACTCCCTGTTGTGTTTGGAAGCCAATTATTGCAGGAGAATAGAAACAGAGTTAGAACCATCCAAATTGGTAAAAGAGAAGAGAAAGAAGAGACATACAAAAGTCAAAACTGTAACTCTTGGGGTACAAACGCTTGCAAGCATATAGTTACCTTAATTCCTGCAGCAGACGATCCAGGGTCACCCTAAAATGAAACCCAGGAGAGATTATTCTACAAGTTATGAGGAGAGGAAACACACAAACACACAGAGAGCCGTTATTGACAGGAGCGCCCAAGGGAAATGCCATGACTAAAGGGTCAAACTATGCTCCCTAAGAATTTGTATCCGTATGGCTGTGAAGATGTCAGTAATTTCCAAGATCAACAGTATACTTTCTAAAACTACTTTGAATGCAAAATACATGAGGACTACATTCCTTGAAATAAATAGAAATATATGAACATGAATCTCTTCCCCTGATAGAGTGCTACAGTTGTGTTCTAAAGCAATACATGAACAGATCCGGAATTTTAGTTTTCTCCATTTCTGGAATTTATTAATGTCACTGGCTATCATTTGCTAGGAGATCCCTAACTCTTTTGGTCTTTAGAAAGTCAGAGTTCAGTAGATGAAGTCAAAGGGTTAATGATGTTGAGCTGGAAAAAGCCACGGAGCCGGTCAGTTTGCTTTCCTCGTGAAGCACACCACAGTTATGACTGGCACGTTTTTTTCTAGCCCTACACTTATTTCACTGTGACACGGTCACCGGAAAGTTACAGGATGATGGATGACTTGTGGGTGGACCCACAGAAGATCTGAGAGGAAATCTTGAGATAGAATCTGGTTTTCTAAAAGGCATTGTATTCCATCCGGATGGAGGGTGACTACATTCCTAAGGCAAATCTGCTCTCCAAGGGCAGATAGACGCTGCTGGGAGAGAATTCAGGGGTGCTTGGGATGTTGCTAATTTCTGAGGTGATGCCAGACAAAGGCTTAAGATTTCCAAGCTCCTTCTGGTCCTCTCTTTCATGAACACGCTACAAGGAAAACAAAAGGGAGCAAATGTAGACAATGACTGTTAAGGAAACAGAAACAGCCACAAGGAGAGAGACACCTCCTGGGGTCTCCTCGGCTGTTCTCTCTGCGCAAGTGCTCGCAGAGTCCCAGGGCCTCCCTGCTCGTTCTACAGCTGCGCATCAGTCTCTTCTAGAGAAGAGGCAAACCCCAGGCCTCTGTACACGGGATACTTGCTCCCTCCCTCAGTTGCTGTCTTCTTTTCCCACGGCTGGCAGCTTGTCTGTTCAAGTCTTGAGTGGCTTCACCTCAACTCCTCACCGACCAACCTAGACACTCGCCCCTCATATCCACATCTCACGCCGCAGCATCTCTGCGTGTCCTGCATGCTCACTGCCTATGGATTATGTGCGTGTGTTTTCTGCCGAGTCTTTCTTTGTCCCTTCATTAGAAGATCAGCCACATGTGGGCAGGCTCAGTACCTATTTTTATGCAGTGTCTAAATAAAATATGCTGGATACATATACAGTGAATGAATGAACATATCTCAGAAAGAATGTTTTCCAGCAGGTCAATAGCCAAGAATCAAAATGAAAAACACAAAAACCTTGAGGAAGAAAAAGAAGAGCTTAGGAAGGAGAAGAAACTAATAAATTAGCTTATTTGTGGAAACATATGAGTTTCTTTGACATCTGTAGCTGCTATTACTCAAGGAAAAATTAAAGCATGATGAAACATATAGAAGAGGACCCCAAACACTGTCTTATTATAAAATGATACTGGTTTCTTTTCCCCGACATTAACACTGAATTGAGCTCTGAATGGGAAGTGAAATAAACGTGGTTAATAAAATAGTACTTATTTCTATTTCTACTAAATCAAATCTGAGAGCCATCAATACCAGTGAGTCAGGGCTGCAAAAGTTTGCACAATAAGACCTTTGTATTCATAAAAGCAAGTTTGACTTTGCTAAGTCCCTTTTTTTCTCATTTTTACCTCACAACACTCCTAAGAGATAGGACAGATATTACTACTCTCAATAGATGAGGATATTGAAGCAACTTGAGGCTAAGTGAATTTTGGACTTCTTAAATGTTATTGCTATGTGTTTTTGTTTTTGTTTTTTTTTAGAATAAGAGAATTACTGGTATATCTCATTTTGACAACAAGGCATAATGGTTGTAGTAAACTTGTAAATAAAAGGAAGTTGCTTGTATTAACTGTAGATAAAAACTTTTTCATTCCAGTGTTTTAATAGAAAGTGAAAGTGAAAGTCGCTCAGCCGTGTCCGACTCTTTACGACTCCATGGACTAAACAGTCCATAGAATTCTCCAGGCCAGAATACCGGTGTGGGTAGCGTTTCCCTTCTCCAGGGGATCTTCCCAACCCAGGGATCAAACCCAGGTCTCCAGCATTGAAGGCAGAAAGTGACTGGATAATCCATTAATGAGAATAAGGGCTAGATTTAATTCTCAGAGAAAGGGAATATGAAGAAAAGGTCAGTTTCCTGAAAGGCTGATTTATTCGTGGACATTGGAGTAGTTTCATTTTATGGACAACTATAAGTGATATCTCAATTTTCTTTTCAAAAATTAGAACTGTGAAATCTCAAGGAATTTTTATAACTTTTAGAAAGTGGCAAGGCAACTGCTGGAAGACATTTCTAAGTTAAACATTTTAAAGGATGCTGCTGCTGCTGCTGCTGCTGCTGCTGCTAAGTCGCTTCAGACGTGTCCGACTCTTTGCAACCCCACAGACAGCAGCCCACCAGGCTCCCTCATCCCTGGGATTCTCCCAGCAAGAACACTGGAATGAGTTGCCATTTGTAGTGAAAATAAAACAGTGTTTATAATCCTCTTTCCTCTAAAAGTAAAAATGAATACGGGATTAAAGTAGGAAAAACGCCCAACTGTGTCTAAGTATACTCTTAGCTTCATAAATTCGTTGGTTTTGAAATGAAAGGGTAAATCATAAAATGAAAAATACTTTCAGAAGATACTTGTGGTAAATGAATTTGATTTGCTATTGATCATTACAAGGCCCTGATGGAAAAGAACCTGATGCTGGGAAAGATTGAAGGCAAAAGGCAAAAGGAGAAGGGGGTGGCAGAGGATGAGATGGTTAGACAGTATCACTGACTCAATGGACATGAATCTGAACAAACTCGGGGAGACAGGGGAACCTGGAGTGTCCATGGAGTCACAGTCAAACACGACTTAGGGACTGAACAACAGCAACAAATCAATCATTCAAGTACAGAAAGTTTCTGTTTGGGGCTGTGATTGTTTTTAAACACAACATTGATATGCAGATAAATGAAGTGAATGTGGGGACATTTCTATCACTCATTAATTCATTCAATAAGTATTGATTGAGCATCGGTTTTTGTGCCAGCCATGTTCTGGATGCAGGGATACTAGGAGAGAGGGAGACAAAGTTTCAAACCCTGTCCTTGTTCTGTGCTTAACAATACAGTTGCCCGTCCATATCCCTGGGTTCTGTATCTGTGGATTCACCCAACTTCAGATCAAAAATATTAGGGGAAAAAAAATTACAGGAAATTCCAAAAAGCAAAACTTGAATTTCTGGGTCCATGGCAACTATTTACATAGTATTAGGTATAATAAGTGATCTGCTGCTGCTGCTCCTAAGATGCTTCAGTCATGTCCGACTCTGTGCAACCCCACAGACAACAGCCCACCAGGCTCCCCTGTCCCTGGGATTCTCAAGGCAAGAATACTGGAGTGGGTTGCCATTTCCTTCTCCAATGCATGAAAGTGAAAAGTGAAAGTGAAGCGCTCAGTTGTGCCGGACGCTTAGCAACCCCATGGACTGCAAGCTTCTAGGCTCCTCTGTCCATGGGATTTTCCAGGCAAGAGTACTGGAGTGAGTTGCCATTGCCTTCTGCGAATAAGTGATCTAGAGATGCTTTTTAAAGTACAGTTGACCTTTGAACAGCATGAGTTTAAATTGCAAAAGTCCATTTGTATGTGGATTTTTTTTTTTTTTTTCAAAAAACATCTACAGTAAATATTGTAGTACCACATAGTCAAGGCTATGGTTTTTCCTGTGGTCATGTATGGATGTGAGAGTTGGACTGTGAAGAGGGCTGAGTGCTGAAGAATTGATGCTTTTGAACTGTGGTGTTGGAGAAGACTCTTGAGAGTCCCTTGGACTGCAAGGATATCCAACCAGTCCATTCTAAAGGAGATCAGCCCTGGGATTTCTTTGGAAGGAATGATGCTGAAGCTGAAACTCTAGTACTTGGCCACCTCATGCGAAGAGTTGACTCACTGGAAAAGACTCTGATGCTGGGAGGAATTGGGGGCAGGAGGAGAAGGGGACGACAGAGGGTGAGATGGCTGGATGGCATCACTGACTCGATGGATGCGAGTCTGAGTGAACTCCAGGAGCTGGTGATGGACAGGGAGGCCTGGTGTGCTGCGATTCATGGGGTCGCAAAGAGTCGGACACGACTGAGCAACTGAATTGAACTGAACGTGATCTGAAGTTGGTTGAGTTTGGCAGATGCAGAACCACAATATGGAGGAAATGGGGATATGAAGGAAGCATGTAGAAGGTGGGCCTTTTATAAATTATATCCTAATTTTCAAATGTGGCAGAGTCTCAGTACCCCTAAGGCCCACATTGTTAAAGGGTCAACTGAATATGGGAGAAAGTTCATGGGTTATAGGAAAATTCCACCCCACTTTAAATAAGGAACATCCTAGGATTTTGATATCTTTGAGGATCCTGGAATCAGTTCCCTAGGGATACCGATGGACTATGGTAATCAATGGTATATACATATAGAACCCGCCTGCCAATGCAGGAGACCCAAGAGATGCAGGTTTGATCCCTGTTGGGAAGATCCCCTGGCAGAGGGCATGCCAACCCACTCTAGTATTCTTGCCTGGAGAATCCCGTGGACAGAAGAATCTGGTGGGCTGCAGTCCACGGGTTGCAAAGAGTTAGAGACAACTGAAGTGACTTAAATGCACCAACATTTACTTTCAAGTGTGGGAATAAAAGGTAAGAAATCCATCTCTACATTAGTTGGTGAGGTTAACACTCCAAGAGCAGAACCTAACCTTCCCTTAGTAACTCCACGTATGATTAAAATCAGTCTTCGGCAGGTCATTCTTAAGTCCTGAGTGCATCGTAGCTGCTGGCCACAGAGAAAACCCAGTCCAGAGGTTTTCAACAGTCCCACAGCATTTCCAGATGACCAGTCTGGAATGGTTTAGATTGCTTTACCATCCAAAGGCAGAGTTGGATCAAAGGGAAAAAATTTCTATTAAAGTGAATCAGCCGATGACGTAATTTACTACATCAATGGCAGAAAAGAAGCATTTTTTGATTTTACATCTCAAACTTGGTAAATGATGAATGAGTTTCACATACTGAACCCAAAGGCCATGAGAAGAGTGTTTCTAACATGCTGGAAACAAATTATATGACAGAAGCAGGAAATGTTTAAAAAACACATCAAAAATTATATTCCAATTACAGCATTCTTGGGAATGAATGCTACAGGTCAGATTACATATTATATGTTACATATTCCTATTTACAACCCTCTGTTTAGACTCATTGAAAGTTTATAGAAATGATTTCCGTTTTAACTGAAGCATTTCTTGTACCTAATTTCAGTTGACTAATAAAACTTTTTGATAAAAAAGAAAAATAACCAATCTAGTTGATTTCCATTTCCATGTGGTAAGAAAGCTAACATTTATTGAGAGTTTACTATGTGTGAGTTGGTATGGTAAATGATTTGCATTAATATAAAAAACAAAAACAGAATTCCTTTGAGATGAATTTAGCCTTTACAAAGTAAAAAAGTTGCTTTCGTATTACAATGTTAAATTTTAAAAATGTGTGATTAAAGAAATAATTATTGGCCTACATTCAAAATATGAAGCTCTAAAAATACATCTTCTCAAGCTTAAACCTCTCTACATAAATCCACATAGGCATAGCTCAGACTTGGCTTAGATTGTTTTCACTTGAAGAAACTGCTCTCCATTTAGAAGATTTCCTTTCTTTAAGCAGAGGTTGGCAACTATGGCCTGGGAGGGCCAAATGCAGCTAGCCACCTGTTTTTGTGTGCCCAAGAGCTAAGAATGGTTTTTGCATTTTAAATGGTTAAAAAAAGTCAAAAGAATAATATTTCGTGACATGTGAAAAGCACATGAAATTAAAATTTCAGTGTCCAGAAATAAAGTTTTATTGGAACAAAGCCACTCTCATCAGTATACATATTGTCTACGGTTGCTCTCATGCTATGATGACAGAGTTGAGTAGTTGTGACATACACCATATGGCCCACAAAAACTAAAGGATTTGTTTTCTGGTCCTTTACAGGGAAAGTTTGCTGACCTCTGCTTTTAAGCAAAACAAGAAAGTTAAATATAATATCCATGCTTATATATCTGGGGTTTGAAATTTTTACTTCAAAAAGTCATAGAGGTATACCATTGATCTCATTAGCATTAAAACATACTCATGTTGTGGTGGATTGCATTGTGATGCTTGAATCTGACAGATAATAATATGGGTCACAGCACTGGTTCTCAACGCAGGATAATTTTGTTCCCCGGGGGACAACTGGCAAGCTCTGGAGACAAGGTTGGTTGTCACAACTTGGGAATGCTATCGGCATCTAGCAGGAGAGGCCAGGAGCGATGCTAGACATCCGACATTTACCCCATGGAGGATTATCCAGCCCTGAATGTCAGTGGTACTGAGGTTAAGAAACCCTGGTCTGCAAGAAACTGACAGTCTAGCCTAACATCTAGACTGTGTGTGTGTTCAGTTGTGTCTGACTCTTTGCAACCCCATGGACTGTAGCCCACCAGATTCTTCTGCCCGTGGAATTTCCCAGACAAGAATACTGGAGCAGGTTGCCATTTCCTACTCAAGAGGATCTTCCCAACCCAGGGATCGAACCCCTGTCTCCTGTGTCTCCTGCATTGGCAGGCGGGTTCTTCACCACTGAGGCATCTGGTGCCAGGGAACTTCTAGACTATCCCTTGAATACAAACACAATTGCTACTCAGGGACACTGTCATTAATCTATCCCTACTACCCACGCCATATTTATATTAATATTTATAAGAATAAGAAAGACAAATTTCTCTTTATTTTATGGGTATGGTTTTATGACTAACAATTATCCATCTGTACAGTAATAATTTTCAAATTAGACCATTCCTATTCTCAACTACAAACCTAAATGAATCGTTCTTTGTCTCATCAATTAGCCTGATTTAAATTAAATCTGACTATTCTATTTTCATCTGGGCTTTCCAGGTGGTGTCCGTGGTAAAGAACCCGCCTGCCAGTGCAGAAGATGCAAGAGATTTGGATTTGATCCCTGGGTTGGGAAGATGCCTGGAGCAGGAAATGGCAATCCGCTCTAGTATTTTTGCCTGGGAAATCCCATGGAGAGAGGAGCCTGGTCAGCTACAGTTCTTGAGGTCACAGAGTCAGACACAACTGCAGGACTGAGCACACAGGTTCCACAATTCTAAACATATACCACAAATGAAGTAAAAATTTCCTTTCTACGTCAGAGACGCCTGTGAAGTAAGAAACCAAGCAAAGACTGTGAGAGCCTGGGGAAAAAAAGCATGAGGTAGGAAGATGAACCACAGATCACTGCAATGTAAATGCTAGCAACGGTTTAAAATTTTTTAAAAAGGACAATATAAAAGTTGAAAAAATATTCGGGTTTGGTACATTTTAAGTCGAGGCAAATTTTCAAGACTGCATTAGAGGTTCTAATCAAGGGACACTAACTTTCATCAAACTCTTACATCTCATCCCAGTCCTGCAATCTTCTGTCCTAAAACTGGGACAAATGGAATCACTTTAGGAACTCTATTTTTACATCCCTGTGTAAAAAGGGAGTGCTCCATTTACACATAAATAGTGGAGTGTTTTTGTCTTGAGTCATATTACGAGAAACCAAGCTACACATTTTCTAGAATTTTTGAAGTACCATTTTACTTTTAAAATATTTAAATTTGTAGCTAGGAACCTATAGAATAATCACTCGTGGAAGTGATTATTGTAAAATTGTATATCTTGTAAAATTATCTCTGACCTTGTCATATTAAGCTATGATCTCTCAACTTTCTCAAAATCTCCCATTTCATGTAAATGAAATAATATTCTTGCTCATATGCATGCTCTCCTAGTTTTGGAAAAACACTGTACCTTTTCGCCTGTGTCACCTTTGGGGCCATTCTCTCCAGCATCTCCCTAAGGGGGGAGAAAAGAAATATATGAAAACATAGTGGTGATGCTCAGCAGTGAGTATCCTTATTTTGAGTTTTCCTTATTTTAAGTTTCCTTTCAGAGGCACTATATATTAATAGCTGTTGTAAACGTTCAACAGACCTAATGTACCTTACTTGACCAACTGCCTGATATCAACCCGTCCAAATAAACTTTATTACAATGAAGATGACTGAATAGTTTTAAACTACTCCATGATATTAACAGAAAGTAATTTCTCTGACTTTTAATAGCTTATTCTGGCACTTAGAGCTGCTTTAACTCTTTCTGTTTTCTCTGCTTAAAGAGTCACTCTAAGAAAGACTTTCTCCTGATTCCCTCCATATGCTTTCTACTTTATCCCTTCTGTCTGCTTCTTTGTCCCATTCCTGATTCCTGGACTCCTGCCCTCTCCTCTCCCTTCCATCTGTGTAAATTCTACTCTGTCTTCGAGCCCATCTCAAATCTCTAGGCTCTAAAAGTGCATGACACAACCCTCAAAACTGTGCAGTGAATATTGACTTATCTAGGCATACAGGTTTTGCATTGAGAAATAAATGTTTTAATAAAGTAAATAAAAATTTTACATTAGAAAATCTTCAAAAATCACAGCAAAATAATCTGAGGAGTTTATGCTTCCTTTGTTAGTTTTGAGAGCTCCTATGCCTATTTCGTCACAGATATCTCCTTTCTACCCACAAAGCAATGTAGTAGAAAACAAGTCATTTGTGTATTATCCATGTTTTGCGTCCTATTCTGAATTCTTTAAGTCATACAGCATGTTCTAGTGGAAACATCATAGACTTTGGAGCCAGAGACCTAGCCCAGCTCCAGTACCTACTGAGCAAGTGAAAATTTATTTGCATCAAATTTCTCATGTGCAACACAAGGACAAGAATATTTTACAGAGTTATAAGAAATAATTCCTGTGTCTAAGGCGACAAGGACCATATCTGACACAACGTAAGCTGTTAATGGTGGCCATTAGCAATAACAATGCATTATTGTTCTTGTATTCCATAAGAATACCCTTCTGTCTCCCATAGGAGGTCCCGTTTCTATCATTTAACATTTTCCATAAAATAAGAGAGAAGCTATTGATAATGATTTCCCTGAGAGAAGGAAGGGTGTTGAGAGAGGGAGATTTTAACTTTTTTTCTTCGGGTTCTCTTCTTGTTTCAAATAAGCATGAGGCTAACCTGCTCGGGAATTCTTTTATGGAGATGGGTACACCAGAGCGCCCGGGAGTCTGAGTCACTTTATCCCACGAGACCCTGGAACCATGCTGGCACTGCTGCTTTCCCCTCCTTACTTTCTACACAAAAGAGTCATCTGATGACTAATTAATTTCACATTAATTACCATAAACTGTTTGGATGCCAAATAAATATACTGATCATCAGTTAGGAGGGACTTTTGAAAGGCAGCCCATTAGCATGCTTTAAAAAATTGCTTGGAAATCCCTTTGTTAAAAAACAAAACAAATACAACAAACTTTCTTATTAGGAAAACTGGTTCAGAGTGGTCAGGAGGCAAAGGGTTTGACAGAAAAGTGACCCTTCTGCTTTGCTCACCTTCCGTTTAAATCAATCTCTTTTATTCTTGTTTTACAATGGTCAAAAATACAGTTAAATTCACAAAGCTTGCTGGATCTGTCGACGTATTTCTTTGGGATTAGTGGTGACGATACTGATTTGTCAGAAAGATCGTATCACTTATGAAGAGCATTATGTGGTATCTTGGTGATCGCCTACACAGACAACACACGTTTAAACACTGGTAAAGTACATAGCAAGAGAACATTCCCCAAAGTGGGAAGAAGGGTGTCTGTCTGAGAGAAATTTAACATACGCACTCTGCTTCTCCTTTTGGTTCTCTTTTTAGGTTTTTATGGGAATTCTTTGTGGGACAACGTTCAGTATGTTTGCTGCAGGTAAACATCTGTATCCCTTTAACCTAGTGACCTAAGAGGCAATAGAGGTATGGACGCTTAGAACAGTGCTGAAATGGCATCGGCAAGCAGGCAGAAGAGAAATTTTGCAGGCCTAGAGGTTTTTGAAAGCCATTTTAAAGCCTGACACAGAATGTTTAAATTTGCTCCTTTCTCCTTTCTTTAAATCTTTTTACCCAAACTTCTGAACAAACAGAAGAATTACCCTACTTTCTCCTTCCATTAATTAGAAGTTTTAAAGAAACAGTGGCCAGTATATCTATCTACATCTATATCTAGGCATAGCTTGTTTATTGTGCTTTGCTTTATTGCACCTCGCAGACACCGCATTTTTTTTACAAATGGAAGATTTGTGGCAGCCATGTGTCAAGCAAGACAAAAGGCATCATTTTTCTAACAGCATCATTTTTCAGTTAAGATATACATACTGTCTTTGAGTTATAATGCTATTGAACTCTTAGAGGATTATAGTGTAGCATAACTTTTACATGCTTCGAGAAACCAAAAATTCATGTGATTCATTTTATTGCAATATATACTTTATCACAGTGATGTGGAATGGAACCTGCAATATCTCCAAGATATACTTGTGTACCTGTATTTATCTATCCATCCACATATAAACACTGTTTAGTTTGGTGCCTCCTGGGGGAAGGAGATTAAAAACAGGCAGAATCATCTCACCTTTGCTCCTTGTTCTCCAGGTTCTCCCTGCACAAAAGAACAGAGTGAGTGACACATTAAACTGTAAAACACCTAATTAAGCAACATTAAACAAAATCAAATATTGAGCCTACTAGTTAAATTATATGTGATATTTTCTATTTTGCCAATATATATTTGCTTTCTAAACACAAATGATGAATTTCTTGGAAAATTGAATATGGATATCAATAGCAAATGTCACCTCAATTCCTTTCTTTTGAGGACTAAAGATGATCAGCAAAGCCTGGCTTTTAGGGCACTAAGGAGAGCAATGCTGAGGCAATTCTGAGATTATGACATCTTATTCCGACCAGACTCTGACTCAGTAAGGTGAGCTAGCACATCCCTCTGTGAAATCTTTCATTCCAAGCACTCCCTGGTTGCATGGATTATTTCTGGGGTCTGGAGTACCAGTGTAGTTCACCAGAATATCTTGCCCTGACATGACTAAGGCCTGAACTTGGACCCTTTCACAATGTCATGAATGTTCTTCAGTCTGTTGTTAACCACCATGGTTCTAAATCAGGTGTACTTTAGGAGTCATTGTTTGTTTGTTTTTTTCAGAAAATATACTAGATTAAGGCAGAATCTAAGTGAGTTTAGGAGAGATGTCTTTATGCAAAAATAATGATTATGACAGTATAAAGACCAAAACACAAAATTGTGTTCTGAAGAGTCTCATTTTCATTTTACCCAGGAAGAGATAGGGAACAGAATCAGAGAGTAAATATACAGCAAATCACACACATTACGATAATATCCTTCTTAAGAAAAGCTTGAGGAAGTGTTGCAATAAGGTCACACTGTTTTAAAAATTATTTTTAAGGAGGTTATTGCATTTTTAAAAAATCCTAATGCACTCTTAAAGTCACTTTGAAGGAAACACTCTTTTCACTTCCTGAAACTTGGCTGGACCCTTTGGCTTTTTGAATTTCTGGTTACCTTTCACTGCTTAACAGCCATCCTGATGGTTGCTAAGCAACAGAGGAACAGTACTCAGAACAAGCATTAAGCATTAACTCCTATCATTTGACTTTTTAGCATGGAGCTAGAGAGGGAAGAAGATAGGAAAATGGCTGTAGTCCCAGAAGGAATATTTTCTTTCCTCTCCTGCAGGACAAAGGACAGGTCTATAAATTTTAGGTCTGTTCTAGGCGCCTGTCAATAGCAATGTGATCTGTAAGATCAGCTGACAGGCATCTGTGGGTATGGATACACAGCAGCACAGCTGATGGGATTAGACATTAGTTCTGTCCTTCAAGGGATGGTCACTCATCAAAGGATTTGGGATTTGTCTGCCTATCTGGTTTAAACTAAACTGTCACCAATCTTTTTATGTTTAACAGATTCATTTGCTCTTCAGAAACAAAGGAAATTTGGAATCACCCCCCAAATCTCCATTACATTTTTTCCCTATCTAGTAATGCAGACTATATCCCTTTTTAAATTTTAAACATGCTACATTTTTATTGTGCTTTTCACTTGATTAAAATGAGTTAATTCACTTTAATTGATCAATAAATTGATTAATATTATGCTTTTCATTTGATTAACTTGTTGGGTTTTAGAGGTGGCCAAATCTTGAGGAAAAGTCACAGTGGCACTGTAAACATTTTCTTTAGCATGTCTTGTAAAAATTATGTGAACCTTGGTAGCGTGGATGTGACCTATGTTTTAATACATTCATCAAGTGGTAAAATGACAAAAGTCATATTTGAAATACAGGCTTTCTCATGTTAAGTATCCCAGAAGTCAAAGTTTAGACAATCATATCCTACACTCTCTCTGTGTTTTTAATGTAATGAGAATCATGAACATCATTTATTCCTTAGTCACAAAGTTTTATACTATAACATATTTTACTATTGACAAAAGATTCCATCCAAGTAAAACCAGTGGGATATAAAAAATTGTAACAGCTTAAAATTTCACGAAAAATCATGCCTCAAATGATTCTGCTTGGTTTTCTTTGCACCAACCTTTAGCCCTGGTATTCCATTCTGTCCTACTGCTCCAGGCAACCCGGGTTCACCCTCAAAAAAAAAAAAAAAAAGATACTACTAAGTTAAACACACAAAATCAACACGTTATACAGATTGTTAGAGGATATAACCAACCATCCAATAATACTCAAGAAGTACATAGTATGTTAAACTAGTTATATAAGTTAGCTTGGTTGGGCCAAAATTCTATGCGCTATGGACCAGGGATACAAGAGGGCTAATTTTCTTGTGTTCAGTCTTTTCTTCACTAAGAAAGCAAAAGCCAATTACCAGTGGAAATGAACATCTAGCATGGGGCTAGGTGCACCAAGTAAACATTTGATGAATGAGTAAAAGACATCTGAAAATTTAAGACTGGATGGAGAATTTTCAAGCAATTCCTCAGCTCAGGAAAACAGAGACTAAGTCATTGTCTTTATTAGAATTAAGGAAAAAGAGCATCTCCAAACCTAAATCCTGAAGCATACACACATCTACTTAATTCCTTTAGACACATCTGACACAAAAATAAAGATGGCTTTGATTTCTCTTCCCAGTTTCACTGTAAAGATGATTAAAATAAACATTCAGGGTTGTGGTTTTCATTGTCATACTGAGCGACAGGTGTTTGAGAAAATGATGATGACTATTAGCTAGAAAGATGACACATTTCAGAAAGATAATGAGGTATATCAGTCTTTCTAGACTCTGAACCAACAATTGTTTTCCAAAGAGGAAGAGGAAAAATATTTTCAAGTGCTCAGAAACAAAGGAAAAATATTCTGCATGATGACTGCAGTTAATAATACTCTATGGTATATCTGAAAGCTGTTAAGAGAGTAGGTCTTAAAAGTTCTCATCACAAGGACAAAGAATGTAACTATGTGAGATGATGGATGTTAACCAAAGTTATTGTAATCATTTCACAACATATATACATATCAAATCATTATGGTATACACTTAAAACTAACTCAACGTCATATGTCAACTGTAACTCAATAAAACTGGGAGAAGACAGAAAGCAGTGTGGCTTTTGTTATTTCCATGAACTTAAACTTACAGCAACTAGAATTTCATTTAAAAACATTCCCAAGTCATTTATTACGTGCTTCAACTACTGGGCAAGTTTCTTTCCAACGAGGGTTAAAAAGCTGCTCCTTAGTTGATTTTTTTTTTTAAGTTGACTATTTTTTAGAGTAGTTTTAGGTTCATAGCAAATTTAGTTGATTTTTTAAGAATGTTGTCTAAGTTGCCTGACTTAGGACTTCCCTGATAGCTCAGTTGGTAAAGAATCTACCTGTAATGCAGGAGACCCTGGCTCAATACATGGGTCAGGAAGATCCCCTGGAGAAGGGATAGGCTACCCACTCCAGTATACTTAGGCTTCCCTTGTGGCTCAGCTGGTAGAGAATCTGCCCTCAGTGCGGGACACCTGGCTTCGATCCCTGGGTTGGGAAGATTCCCTGGAGAAGGGAAAGACTATCCAGTCCAGTATTCTTAGGCTTCCCTTGTGGCTCAGCTGGTAGAGAATCTGCCCTCAGTGTGGGACACCTGGCTTCGATCCCTGGGTTGGGAAGATCTCCTGGAGAAGGGAAAGGCTACCCACTCCAGTATTCTGGCCTCCAGAATTCCATGGACTGTATAGTCCATGGGGTAGTAAGACATGACTGAATGACTTTCACTTTCACTTCTAAGCTGCCTGAAGGGCAGAAATTGTGACATTTTCATATCTGTGCTGTTACCTTCAAAACACATACCCTAGTAAAATGGTAACATTTTTTAAGTGCCAGGAATTTTACATTCATTAACTCACTTAATTCTCACAAATTTCTATGAGATAAGTACTATCTTCATTTCTCTTTAATAGATGAAGAAACTAAGGCACAGAATGGTAAAGTAATTTTTCCAGATTTACACAACTCTGCCTTAAGAGGTTGTGCTCTTATTATGCATTGGTGAATGAATGCATCTAGAAATCGGGAGGGCTAGTGATGAATATTTCTATCCTCATTATCATTTGGTTTATACTCCTCATTAATAGATGACCTCCAGAATGTATACAAACCTGGACTAAATGTAACTTATTTAAAGATGATTTTGTACACCTACCAGATAAACTAGGCAATGTGAAGCGTATAGTGTCTTTCTAAAAGGGCAAAAAATGTTTTACGGTTATACTGGGTTATTGTACTATAATTGCTAAAGTCTTAACTCATGGAAGAACTTCTTCCTCTATAAAGTTACACTGCAATCATTTGCATTTTCCTTGAGAAAATGGCAAAAATGTTCACTTACAATAACGATGGCCATTATAAGAAAATTTTGATATGCCCTTTGTACACAACCAAGGGTAAGAATACCAATAACCTCAGATATGCAGATGATACCACCCTTATGGCAGAAAGTGAAGAGGAACTCAAAAGCCTCTTGATGAAAGTGAAAGAGGAGAATGAAAAAGTTGGCTTAAAGCTCAACATTCAGAAAACGAAGATCATGACATCTGGTCCCATCACTTCATGGGAAATGGATGGGGAAACAGCGGTAACAGTGTCAGACTTTATTTTTTTGGCCTCCAAAATCACTGCAGATGGTGACTGCAGCCGTGAAATTAAAAGACGCTTACCCCTTGGAAGGAAAGTTATGACTAACCTAGATAGCATATTCAAAAGCAAAGACATTACTTTGCTGACTAAGGTCCATCTAGTCAAGGCTATGGTTTTTCCATTGGTCATGTATGGATGTGAGAGTTGGACTGTGAAGAAGGCTGAGCGCCAAAGAATTGATGCTTTTGAAGTGTGGTGTTGGAGAAGACTCTTGAGAGTCCCTTGGACTGCAAGGAGATCCAACCAGTCCATTCTGAAGGAGATTAGCCCTGGGATTTCTTTGGTGCTAAAGCTGAATCTCCAGTACTTTGGCCACCTCGTGCAAAGAGTTGACTCATTGGAAAAGACTCTGATGCTGGGGGGGATTGGGGGCAGGAGGAGAAGGGGCCGACAGAGGATGAGATGGCTGGATGGCATCACCAACTCAATGCACATGAGTTTGGGTAAACTCCGGGAGATGGTGATGGACAGGGAGGCCTGGCATGCTGCGATTCATGGGGTCACAAAGAGTCAGACACAACTAAGTGACTGAACTGAACTGAACTGAGGGTAAGAATAGAAGATCCCAGGAGGAGGAGGTGGCAACTTGCTTCAGTATTCTTGCCTGGAAAATTCCATGGACAGAGGAGTCTGGTGGATCACACAGTCTATGGGGTCGCAAAGCGTCAGATACAACTGAGCGACTGAGCACACACAAGGGTAAGAGCTCCACAGGAAATTGAATACACGCCTAAAGAGGACGCTCATTTACCATGTGACCATGAAAAGAGCTACGGAGTCTGCTTCTTCAAAGAGCCTACAGCAGGATGCACTAATATCATAACTCATGGTTTAATGCAAACAAGAAATGCTGCCAGGGAACAATACAAACTTTGTTTAGACTTTCAAAGAATAACTATGGTAGCCAGAATTTTTTTTTTTTTAATGGTTAAGCCCCTGGAACCAGACGAAATACATGCTGAGATCTTGAAGTAAGGGAGACAAATGCTGCTTAGGTATCTGCATAACATCCTTCTTAAAATATGAACATCGAGGGACTAAAACTTGATCCTTTTTTTCCTTTGATTTTATGTTTTGTTAAAATAATCTTTTAAAGTAAAAGGAAACAAAACATTGCATCCATAATCCCATCATTCTATAACTGTTTTCATTTTGTCCTGTTTCCTTCTAGTCTCTCAAATTTATGCTTACATATTTCAAGCAATTGTAAACTTATTACATAGTTTGACATACTGATTTTTTATTATTTTATACTGCATGTTTGGTTTTACACTGTATTTGTGTCTTATAAATAGTTTATCATCTATCAAAGTCACGTCTGATCATTTGTTTAATCTGCCCCAAATTGTTGAATACTTACATTGTTTCCAATTTTTGCTGTTAAAGATAAATTAAACATCTATGTAAATATTTCAAAGTTGCTTTCCAAACAGGATCTGAGCTTTATCTGCTTTTCCAGGCACCCACTCTGTTACTTTTTCCCAACTTCATCAGCATTGTATATCATAATTTTAATTACTTTTGTGGCTATTTTAATGAGTACAAATAAGACCTTCCTAAAGTTCAGGTCTACATTTATCCTTTGTAAGGTTAAATAGGTATCCAGCAAGATTTTAAAGCTAAAAAGTGAATAAGGCTGTTTCCTGAATGAAGCAAGGCAAGATAAAAAGAAGGAAAAGTGACTCATAGCATTTTACCTTTCTAAAAAGTTATAGTAAGAAAAATACACTCAAATTCAGATTAGGAGGTTACGAAACATTCTATTATTGTTCAAATTTAGTTTCCCAGGTTGTGGCAAAGTAATGTTACAGATGAAACATTGTACAACTTTGAGTACCAAGGCCAAGCAGTGGGATTGTGGAAGTCATTAATTCTTTCAATTAACATTTAGTGAAGATTTACTACATGTTTTACTCCGAGCAGAGTGTTTCCTGGGATATAAAGATGAAATAGACATGGCAGATGCCTGTGCCCAGAGAGCTTATTTTTGAGTAAGAAAAGAGATATCTACATAAATAACTTAAAAGGATATCTAATTGAGATGGAACTTTTTTCTTTGAGCAAAATTTTCTTCATAAAGAATAATAAATAGAAATCAAAGGAAAGTCTTAATGAAGAATAAAGCATACATCATATAGTGTATTAGTATTTTCTAGCATATGAGGACAGAATATTATTAATCTCATGAGGTCTCCTCAAATAATTACAGTTATATTACTTTATTGTTGTACATCATACAGTATAAAAAGTACATATACAGAGAAATATATCAGGAAAGTATAGACCAAAAAAGAGGAATTAGGTTTTATGTGTATGTGTGTGTGTGCATGTAGAGAAATAGTCTCGTGTTTATCGGATAATCTATTCATCTGTTTCTGAATGCATCTCATATTCACAAGTACTAAGGACATTATAAAGACAGTAATAAACAAAATAGCAGCTAACATCTTGACTACAGGTAGATTGATGGATTTTTTTTATTATACTTTAAATTCCCAGTGCATTACTCCCAAATGACAATTTGTGCATTTAAGCTAAAAATAAGTTGAACTGACTTTTGAGAAGGATGACACTACTTCCTTTCTTTTAAAACCAGACGCTCTAACATCACTCAAGGCTTTTACAATTATTTCAGGTACAGCTATTCAGGAGCAATTTGAAAGAATACTTGAAGGTAGAAAGGAATGTAGTTTCCTTACAAAACTGAGTGCTAAAGAGAAACAGGTCATTTAGTAGTTAGACTGCTCCCTGTCACTTCAATCACAATGGGAATTTACAATGAGTTATTGCTTAAAATTTTTAGCATAGTATAATTTTACATCCACCTTGTCAATATATATTTGTTTCCTTTAAATGCTACATTTTCGGAAAGAACTCATCTAAACAGAAGATGAACACAATTGCAATTGCCCCCCTTATCCTTAGGTTCGTTTTCTTTAGTTTCAATTGTTTAGTCACTAAGTCGTGTCCAACTCTTTGTGACCCCATGGACGGTAGCCTTCCAGGCTCCTCTGCCCATGGGATTTTCCAGGCAGGAATACTGGAGTGGATCGTCATTTCCTTCTTCGGGGGATCCTCCTGACCCAGGGATTGAACCAACATTTCTTATGTCTCCTGCATTGGCAGGCGGGTTCTTTTCCACTGAGCTACCCAAGGTTTCAGTTATCCACAGTCAACCAAGGTCTGAAAATATCAAAAGGAAAATTCTAGAAACAAACAGCTCTAAACTGGGTGCTGTTTTGAGTAGCATGCTAAAATCTAATGTCATCCTGCTCCATCCCACCCAGGACATCAATTATCCCCTTGTCCAGCAAATCCTGCTGGCTAGACACTCCGTAGCCAGGCTAGGTTATCACGGTGCTTGTGCTCGAGTAATCCTTACTTTACTTTACTTAATATTCACTCAGTCATGCCCAACTCTTTGCAACCCCATGGACTGTAGCCTGCCAGGCTCCTCTGCATAGAATTTTCTAGGCAAGAATTCTGGAGTGGGTAGCCATCCCCTTCTTCAGGGGATCTTCCCGACCCAGGGATTGATCCTCGGTTTCCCACACTGCAGGCAGATTCTTAGCGTCTAAGCCACCAGGGAAGCCCATTCTACTTAATAATGGCCACAAATGTGAGCAGTTCGGTCTCTTATTGTACCTAATTTCTACATTAAACTTAATCATAGGCATGCACATGTAGGGAAAAAACCTAGTATACATAGCGCTTAGTACTGTTCTCCGTTTCAGGCATCCACTCTGGGTCTTGAAACATACTCCTTGCAGATAAGGAGGCGGGGCTGCTGCACAGAACAAGCACCAGCAGCAAATGAAATGAGTGATATTGAGCAAAACATGGTGTCAGTCTTAGAGCTGTTCTCCTGCCTCTGGAGTTGGTGTGGTTGGTGCATATGTGTAATAAAGACTAAAAATGGGCAGCATGGGTCACTGATACCTTTTTAAAACACTGGCTGGATTGGGTCTTTCCTCCTGACAGTGACAGTTCACAGAAGGATCTCAGTGGCCACTGGTGTTTCCTGTCCTGCAGGCAGTCACGGTGGGGCAGGGGAGCAACCTTTTGTGAGGTTTCAGGGCTTGAGAAGCTTTGGCAGCTATTGGGTAGACAACCCTTGGTAGAGGAGGATTCTCTGAAGGCAGTGAAGTGCCCACGGGGACTTCCAGCTAGAATTATCCAAGAAAGAGTCAGGAAAATGGGGTTTATATTCTCCATTCCTATTTATTCTCTTTCTCTAGAGGCTTCCCTGATGGTTCAGTGGTAAAGAATCTGCCTCCAGTGCAAGATGCAGGAGATGTGGGTTGAACCTTGGGTTGGAAAGAGTCCCTGGGGGAGGAAATGGCAACCCACTTCAGTATTCTCGCCTGGAAAAAATCCCATGGATAGGGCAGCTGGGCAGGCATGGAGTTGCAAAGAGTTGGGCGTGACTAAGCAGGCAAGCAATTCAGTGTAGTTTAGTCTTCCACTCTAGTCCCTAATGCAAGTGAGGATGAACACAAACTTGGGTGAACACAGGAGGCAGAAAATGACCAACATATTTGACCTTGAAATTTCTAGAATGTATCATTTTACCACACAAAAATAAAAAATAAGACTCCTACCCCTAACTTTAAAGTGTCATTCATGCTCTAAATAAATTCTTTTCAGACACTTTAAAAATGTGGCTACTAGAAAATTCATATTTACATTTATGGCTTGTTTTTGGAGCTCATTTTATGTTTCTATCAAACAGCATTGGTTTAAACTATGAAATTCTGTAATTAGTATAAGGCATGATAAACAAAATGCCTTTAAAAGCAGAGAATGAGCACATCAGTATTCAAGCAAGTCAATGTACAGTGAGACTTCAGAATGGAGATGTTCACCGTGGTGTTAAAATCGATCACTGGACTCTGCCAAGGTCTGCCAAGACTCTGCCAAGGTGGAAAGCAGAGGGCAGATCTGAAGCAGAGGCTGCTGAAGGGCTGGGGGAACCACAGCCAGGGTGGGGCTAGAGGCTGACTCTAGTAATCTCCTAACCCATCTCCTTGCCACCCACCCACCTCCAACAGTCTCTGAAAAACAAGGCAAGCTTATAAATTCCTTCCCTTCGTTCTCACCAAGGCTGTCCCATCGCACTCAGAGTGAGGGTCCCAGCCAGGGTCTGGCTCTGCTGTTTCTTTGACCCTCCTTCTACTGCTCCAGACACACTGAACTCTTTGTTCCAAGATACTAAGCAGGAGCCACCCAGGGTCTTTGCATGTGGGCTTCTCTCCTGTGGACCATCTTCCCTCTGATATCCAGGGATTGAGTCTCACCTTCTTATCCTTGGCACAACTGTCCCCTTATTACAGAGGCTGTCCAGAATTCCACCCTCCCTGCCACCACTCCCGATGTCCACCTATATCTGACTTTGCTTCTTCTACTGCACTAATTACCACCCAAGATAAATTTTGTTCTTTTCTGTTTCCCCTACTAGGATTGCCAGATTTGGGAAATAAAAATATAAGACACTCAGTTAAATGTTAATTCTGGATAAACAACAAAGAGAAGAGTTTTTAATTAAATGTATCCTAAATATCAAATAGACATAGCACATGAAAAATGATGGGCTGTTTCTTTATCTGAAATTCAAATTTGATCAGGCATTTTATATTTTATCTGGTGCCCCGATTTCCCACCCCATCTCCACCACCAGAATATGAACTTAGTTTCTCTTGTTTGCTCCTCTTTCCACATTGCCCAGGAACTGTACCTTACGCATAATTGTTCAGTACATCTACGCCGGAGGAATGAATGAATACAGGAGATGCAAATAATATATATTAAGTCGATATGGAAATGTGAAGCCTGTACAGTCCTGGTGAGAGCTAGACAACAAGTCTTCTCTGCTGGGAAACTGGAAAAGACCAACAACTCTGGTGCAAGAGACAGCTCTTTGTCTCAGCTTTGGCAAAAGGCAGTGGTGGGAAAAGAGACGGGGACCCAGGAAGAAGACGGGAGAGACACTGACCCAGCAGTTACACGTCCACGTTCCGCTGCTGCTAAGTCGCTTCAGTCGTGTCCAACTCTGTGCGACCCCATAGACGGCAGCCCACCAGACTCCCCAATCCCTGGGATTCTCCAGGCAAGAATATTGGAGTGGGTTGCCATTTCCTTCTCCAATGCTTGAAAGTGAAAAGTGAAAGTGAAGTCGCTCAGTCGTGTCCGACTCTTCACGACCCAATGGACTGCAGCCTACCAGGCTCCTCCGTCCATGGGATTTTCCAGGCAAGAGTGCTGGAGTGGGGTGCCATTGCCTTCTCTGCAGGTCAGCCTAAAATAAAACTGAAATACAGAGGGACAGCGTGGGGTCAGTGAAGGGCGGGAGGAGTCCCCTGAGAGGCAGGATGCTGAGAATGAGCAGAAAGCCCACAGCTGCCACGGAGAAGCACGGAGCCAGGACTCTGTCGGGGGAGAGTGGTTGCCTGGGGGACGGGAGGCTCCAACAGTTGTGCCTGTGAGTATGGGGACTCAGTCATTATAAATGTTTCCACCTATTCGGTTATCGCCCCTCTTTCATCTGCTCCTCCCCCCACGCTGTGTGCCTCAGTGAAGGGTGAGTAGCAGCTGGGACAATGCCAGTTGTGTAGTTTATCATGTCATCTCAAGTTCCTCCAAGACCCTTTCAGAACCTACATGTGTCATCATTCCCCTTACAGACTCACTCTAACATCTGCTTTTCCCTAAGCAGAAGTGCTCACAGAATAGGACAACACATACATATATGGTGGTGGTTTAGTTGCTCAGTCGTGTCTGACTCTCTGCAACCCCATGGACTGTAGCCCACCAGGCTCCTCTGTTCACAGGATTCTCCAGGCAAGAATACTGGAGTGGGTTGCCATTTCCTTCTCCAGGGGATCTTCCTGATCCAGGAATTGAACCTGGTCTCCTGCACTGCAGGCCGATTCTTTACCAACTGAGCCACCAGGGAAGCACATTCTGTCAAATGGTTTTATGCATAGATATGATCAGATGGTTTCTCTTTTTTAATCTGCTGATGTGGAAAACTGCATTGATTGATTCTCAAATACTAAACCAACCCTGAATTCCTAGCATAAATGCCATGTGGTCATGATAAGCTACTGTTTTTACATAAAACTGTTGCTAGGTATCCACAGGGGACTGATTCCAGGACTCCCAGGGATACGAAAATCCAGAGATGCTCAAGTTCCATGTAGTCAGTCCTCTGTATCTGAGGGTTCCACATTGGCAGAGTTAACCAACTGCACATCAAAAACTATTATTAGATTTGATTTGCTAACATGTTGCTTAGAAATTTTGCATCTATGATCATGAAGGATTTAGATTCATAGTATTTTTGGGCGGAGGGGTGGGTAATGTCTTGCCTACTTTTGAAATAATAACAATGCTGACCTCACATAGAAATGCTGACAAAAAACCTTTTGCCTATAAGATGATTATCACTAGTTGAGTTTATGCTAAATTGTTTTATTCTTTTCTGACTCTTTGCAACCCTATGAACTGTAGCCCTCCAGGCTCCTCTGTCCATAGGATTCTCCAGGCATAAATACTGGATTGGGTTGCCATGTCTTCCTCCAAGGGATCTTCCGACCCGGGGATTGAACCCACATCTCTTATGTGTCCTTCACTGGCAGGTGGGTTCTTTTCCACTAGCACCACCTATTAATTTCAGACAAAGTAGATTTCAAAGCAAAGATCATTACCAGGAATATGGAAGATCACTTCATAATGACAATGGGGTCAATTTATCAAGAGGACATAGAAATCCTAAATTTTGATGTACCTAATAATACAGCTTCAAAATATGTGAACAAAAACTGATAAAGCTGCAAACAGAAACAGACAAATCCACGATTATGGTTGGAGATTTCAATACCCCTCACTCAGTAATTAATAGAGCGAGTTAAACGTAAAATCAATAGGACTTAGTCAACTTGAACAATATTATCATTGATAACATGAGGGGTCTTATTTCATATTATCTTATATGGGGGATCTTATTTCTCTGACCATGGATCAGAGGAAGCACAGAGTCTTAACCACTGGACTGCAGGGGAAGTCCCAAGGGCAATGTTTTAGTGGAAAGCAGCCAAGAGAGCCATTCTTGATAGATGAAGAAACACACTCAGACAGGGAAAGTACCTTTTTCAGAAACAAAATGCTGCAAAGAGGCAGATGTGAGATGAGAACCCAGGTCTTCCAATTCCCTATCTTGTGTTCCTTCTCTTTGAATAACTTGTGTCTAAAGAATTCATTCGTATTTATTGGGTTTCTTTTGTCTTTCATTTTTGCATAAAATAAGAAAGCGGCTTATTAGGAAGCCTCCAATCTAATCTCAAATTTTCTACTTCTGGTCCTGGGACACAGAGCAAATTGCTTGAGCTCCCATGGGGTTTAGCTTTTATTCTATGCAGCATTTAGGGGCAGATTAAATGCTTACCCTCTCTCAGGTTTAAAGGATTAAGATTTAGCTGTTCTTTCATTAGCGGTAGTTGTGATTTTGTTGGACTAAAGATGTCAGTGGTGGCTCCGTGTTCCTCCGACATCTGATTAAACTTGCTTCAAGTCCCAATTTCACCCACTGCTCAAGTGGGTGCTCAGGTTCTCCCATCTGAATGTCTTCTCTGGTTTGCTCACCAGCTGCCTCAGGAAATTCACTCTTCTCAGGCCTTCTGTGAGCGCAGGGTGGAACACCTGGTGTTCCTGAAAGGTGTGTCATCGCAGAGCACTCAGACTTTGCTCGTCTTGCTGCCTTCCCCCTCTTCCGCTTCCACCTCTCCTTCCTCCTTCCTTCCTTCCCACCTTCCTCAGCCATCCTGGGAATTCAGCTTCATGCCCTCTAATGTGGAGCAATTCAGTAGTTTGTAGCTCCTACTGGCATGCTCAGCGCTTAATGCTTCTTTTGTTTGTTTCCTGGAGGCAGAGGCTTTGCTACTCATAGAAGAGAAACAGAAAACTCTGACTAGTTGGGTTTGGTCATACATCAGAGAACTGACATCCCTGTAGGGGAGCGTTGTCTCATCTATCCAATCAGCAAACTCCCTCCCTAAAATGAAAATCTCTTTGTCCTCCTTGGTAACATGAATGACAGTAGAAAAGTAGATGGTTCTATCAGTCAGAAACAATGAAAATATCTTATTTCAGATAATCTACTGAAATGGGTTTAACTGCTTAACATAATACTTAAGCTAAACCTAATAACCGAACATTCATTGGACTTTTAAAAAAGTACAAATATCGAAAAATGTAAATAAGAAAACTTGATAGTTGTCTTATTGTCAATAATACTACAGTAAGGACTATTTCACAAATAAGTTTGTGGTTAATACTTTTTATGTGAGTTTTTGTACTGCTAATGCAGACAGAAATGTACAAATATAATTTGAACAAAGAAATTCAAATGCAAAGATACAGCTAAGAATTTAGGGGTCACAGAAAACAGTTAAATTGGGTTTATTTGGGTGAAATTTACACAAGTGAGAAGAATGGTCTGCCTTGAGCACACCCCTAAACGGTCTAGGGAGAAGTACACACGGATGACGCCACACCCCCCCATCCCAATCCTGCCTGCTAATGTCTCCCTCCCATCTCTTACAGTTCTCTTATTCTTCAGGAAGGGCCTTGGGAGTCGCGTGTAGACACCACAGCCTGCAAGCTCTGCCCACAGCTCCCCACCCTTAGCTCCTCCAGGCCACTCACAAGTATATGCGCGCACACGCCAGCTGGTGGTTCACCCTTGGGAAAATGGACCTGAGGAAGAGGCCACTACAGACGATGGAGCAGACTCAGCACAGCGAAGGCAGAAATTCTCGGGCCCTGGGTACCTGGGCCGTGATCTACAAGTGGGGAGCTGAGCTCTGAGATGGCTTGTCTCCTAGGCCCTGTGGACTCCCCACCCTGTGGTGGGGGACACACCATTAGAGGGACAGAGAGGAGCAAAGAGGAACACTGGCTGGGTCTAAGCAAAACACTGTCTAGTATTCCCTCTTAAATAACTTATGAAAGGTGTGAAAGTTGCCAACACCCAGCCAGGGAGCATGATGTCACAGTGTGGGGTGGGGTTCTCTTTCCTGTGTATCAGAGAAATTGTTCTCTGTGAGCACTCTTATGGAGAAAAACAGATTAAGGACAAAGGCTTGTGTTTCAGGAAGACAAAATATCAAAATGGATGAAGGGGGTACATGAGACAGAGGAGTTTGTTAGGACTGGGATAAGTCAGAAACCACACCCTTGCTCAGCTCCTGTGTCTGACACAAATCTCTCCTAAATTAGATAACTAGTATTTACTGCAACTTTCCACACGACTGGGGTTGCCAGAAAAGGAACCGCAGTGGTAATAGCTAATTAGCATCTGGCATTCCCCTAGCTGGGCAATGAGGAGGAGGAGGGGACCTATGTGTATCCAATAACAAGGAAACTCAAAAGTGGTGTTGGATGTTTGGGGAAAGGCACTCACTCTGGATATAGATAGGAAAGAATGAAGCCCCAGGCATGATTAGCAGCTACCTTAGAACCAGGAGGAAAGAGGGAATTAGGGGGATCGCAGCAACATGAAAGGCAGGCTGATGAAGTGGAAGAAAGGGGCTCTTAGTGATGAAGCTTAGGTGTCAAGGCTGCAGGCTGCATTAGTGCTGGACTTCCACGTTGTGAACTGAACATCGCTCAGTCGTGTCCGACCCTTTGTGACCCCATGGACTATACAGTCCATAGAATTCTCCAGGCCAGAATACTGGAGTGGGTAGCCTTTCCCTTCTGCAGGGGATCTTCCCAATCCAGGGATCGAATCCAGGTCTCCCCTCATTGCAGGCGGATTCTATACCAGCTGAGCCACAGGGAAGCCCAAGAAAACTGGAGTGGGTAGCCTGTCCCTCCTCCAGGGGATCTTCCTGACACAGGAATTGAACCGGGGTCTCCTGCATTGCAGGCAGATTTGTTACCAATTGAGCTATAAGGGAAGCCCTGGAATTTCATGTTACAGACCAATAAATACCTTTATTTTAAAAATTGGCTCTGTTAAGTATTCTATGACTTGGAATATAACATGCCTTTGATAATATACCTACTTTTAAAGTTCCTGGAGAAGGAAATGGCACCCCACTCCAGTACTCTTGCCTGGAGAATCCCATGGAGGGAGGAGCCTGGTAGGCTACATTCCATGGGGTTGCAAAGAGTTGGACACAACTGAGCGACTTCACTTCACTTCACTTTACTTTAAAGTTCAAAATCCCAGCTAATTTCTTCTTTCCTAAGTATAATTCCTAGTAGTAAGTTGATGTATTATTCTTTTCACTTGGGAAAAGATGTGCCTAATTATTCACTTCATGGGAAATAGGTGGGGAAACAGTGGAAACAGTGTCAGACTTTATTTTTGGGGGCTCCAAAATCACTGCAGATGGTGACTGCAGCCATGAAATTAAAAGACGCTTACTCCTTTGGAAGAAAAGTTATGACCAACCTAGATAGCATATTGAAAAGCAGAGACATTATTTTGCCAAAAAAGGGCCATCTAGTCAAGGCTATGGTTTTCCATTGGTCATGTATGGATGTGAGAGTTGGACTGTGAAGAAGGCTGAGCGCCGAAGAATTGATGCTTTTGAACTGTGGTGTTGGAGAAGACTCTTGAGAGTCCCTTGGACTGCAAGGAGATCCAACCAGTCCATTCTGAAGGAGATCAGCCCTGGGATTTCTTTGGAAGGAATGATGCTAAAGCTGAAACTCCAGTACTTTGGCCACCTCATGCAAAGAGTTGACTCATTGGAAAAGACTCTGATGCTGGGAGGGATTGGAGGCAGGAGGAGAAGGGGACGACAGAGGATGAGATGGCAGGATGGCATCACCGACTTGATGGATGTGAGTCTGAGTGAACTCCGGGAGTTGGTGATGGACAGGGAGGCCTGGCGTGCTGCGGTTCATGGGGTGACAAAGAGTCGGACACGACTGAGTGACTGAACTGAACTGAACTAAATTATTCATGGAAACGGTAAATGCTTATGTCTAATGGGAAAATTAGACATAATTTTCAAAATGATCAGTGAAGAATAGTAGAAAGAGACAACAGCTCTTACAAACATTCACTTACATACTCAGGAGGTTTCTGAGTCGTGGAGTTCCTAATGCTCCCAATTCAAAGTGGAAAATAGTCTTTTCTTATTTAATAGAGTTTTAAATTAAACAGTTACATCCATTACTTCCTTTATTTTGTCCAATTAAGCTTTGCAGTAAACATGACACTCCTCATTTGACAAATGAGGAAACTAAATTCAGAGAAGGAAAGTAACATGTCTAGGACCATACAAATACTGAACAACAGACCCGGGATTCCCTGAATTTAAAATCCATATTCTTGACAGTTGTTGCAGACTGACTGACTTTGAAGTTGAAATCTACTACAAACACCTTGGTGACCACAGGCGAAATATCCTTTCTGTGCCTTGGTTTCCTCATTAACGCACTGGAGTTAATAATATTTTCCATGTCACAGCACTGCTGTGAGGAATAGGTGGGGTAAACTTAGGAAGAGCTTGACAGTCAATGCTGAATACATGTTAGTCAATATTACACACTGCACTCTCCTATTGTCTGTGTTAGGCAGAGAAGACACAGAAGGTCTAGAAGGAAATTTGATCTCTCCTAAGTTAACCCCACTGATGCTGTTTCATGGTTCCTCTGTGGCTCAGATGGCAAAGAATCTGCCTGCAATGTGGGAGACCCAGATTCGAACCCTAGATCAGGAAGACTGCCTGGATAAGGGATAAGCAACCCACTCCAGTATTCTTGTCTGGAGAAGTCCATGGACAGAGAAGCCTGGTGGGCTACACTCCACAGGGTTGCAAAGAGTCAGACACAGCTGAGCTACTAACACACATATACACATGCCGTTTCACAGCTGGATAATGGTTTCTATCCCCTTGGCAATGTCACCTGGTATGGAACAGGTGTGGGGTGTGTGTGTGTGTGTGTGTGTGTGTGTGTGTGCACGTGCACGTGTGCACTCGTTTGTGCTTGGTCACGTCCGACTCTTTGCAACCCTACGGACTGTAGCCCACCAGGCTCTGTCCATGGGATCCTCCAGGCAAGAATACTGGAGTGGGTTTCCACTTCCTCCTCCAGGTATCTTCCCCACCCAGGGAACAAACTCACATCTCAGTGTCTCCTGCACTAGCAGGCAGATTTTTTTAACACTGAGCCACGTGGGAGCTGGGTAAAAATTAAGCCACTATAATTGTCGAAATAAGTTATTTCATTGAAGCCTTAATTTTAATGCAAATCTCAAAATCAAGAGTGTCATTCAGAGATCAGATCTAATGATAAAAGAACAGGCTTTGTGATTTATATCAACTAACTATTTTAGCGGTAAGAAATTTGCAAAAAAAAAAAAAAGTAGTCTAGGTCCTACAGTGGTTAATAATATGGTGTTTTAGAAACAAAAGTCTAAGACCAAGGTTGTCTCACTTGATCTGAAAGTACTACAGTGTGGTAATATTTTCCCTTCCCTTTGCCAACTGCTGTTCACTATTTAAGCTGCACCTAAAGTCGCCTATTCAGGGAAGCATTCCTTGCCTTTTTGCACCAGGACAGGCTGCCCTGTGCTTCTCTGCTGTGGTACTTAACATATTGTCATTTAACAGATTTTTAGTGTACCTGTTTATATCATGTCCTCATCTCCCTATTGGCTGAAATTCCATGAGGGCAGAGACCGCTTTAATGTCAGTGCTCAGATGTGCCTTGCGCTTACTAGTAAGGACTGAAAAAAGATTTGCTGAATGAAAGATTGAAGAAACCGGCAAATAATCAACGAATACATTTAACGTAAGTTTTTTCCCCCTCAAATCATCAGGTTAAATATGTAGTTTAATTTGATTTAGTAAATAATATTTTGGTGATCCTATCTATAAAATATAGTGCCTTTTCAATGCAAATGAATATAAGTGGACTTGAAGTCATAATTCAGTCAAAGATATTTGCCTTCTTGTCGTTTTCTTTTGCAACATCCTGTGATCAACTTTCTTTCCTCTCATACCCAGTCCCATTGGATTTCCCCACCAATCCCATTTCCTTAACTATTCTTAGCTCTCCCAGTATCTTCATTTAGTAGGATGGTAACGAGTATTAAAATTTACAGCAACATGCCTAAATGAGGTCAAAGGAAAGTGTATTTTTTGTTTTTTTAATTACCATCATTTTTGAAGTTTCAAGTCAGGAAGCATTACATTACTTCCTTCAACCAACTTTTTATTCCCTCCTAAAGGAATTTAAATTTAATTATATAAAGAATAGAAATATCTTTTGTTTCACTCAATATGTAAAATTAAGTGAAAAGTTTCTTTAAGAGTAAGCTTATATATAAAATTGACTCTGAGTATACGCATAGAACTCAGAGATGATGTGATTTTACTATATGAAATATTCTGTAGATGAATGGCCAACAGGCAGATGAAAAAATGCTCAACATCACTAATCATCAGGGAAATACATATCAAAACCACAAGGAGATATCTCATAGTGCCTGTCAGAACAGCTATCATCAAAAAGACACAAAATAACAAATGCTGGTGAGGATGTGGAGAAAAGGGAATCTTGTGCTCTGCTGGGGAGATTGTAAATTGGTATAGCCACTATGGAAAACAGGACGGAGGATCCTCAGAAATTTAAAAATAGAACTACCACAGGATCTAGGAAGTCCACTTGAGGGACTATATCCAAAGGAAATGAACACGCTAACTTAAAAAGACACCTACATCCCATTTTCACAGCAAGATTATTTACAATAGCCAAAACATGGAGACAGCCCTAGGGTCCACCGAGGATGAGTGGATAAAGAAGTGACGGTGTGTGCGCGTACCCAATGCAATACTATTTAGCCACAATCAACGAGGAAATCCCGCCATCTGTGACAACATGGATGGACCTTGAGGGCATTCTGCTAAGTAAAATAAGTCAGACAGAGAAAGACGAAAATACTTTATGATCCACCTTTATGTGGAATCTAAACAAAAACAAAAACAAAACAAAAAAAAACTCATAGAAAGAGATAAGATTTGTAGTTCTCAGAGGTCGGAGTTGGAGGTTTTGGAGGAATTGAAGGAAGGTGACCCACCTGGGAAAGGTGACCTTCACCAAAGGTACAAACTTCCAGTTTATAAGACAATGGAGATGTAAGGCACAAGACGATGAGTATAGTTACCACTGCTGTACTATGTATATTAAAGTTGTTAGAATAATCCTGAGTTCTCATTACAAGGAGAAACATTTTTTTTCCATTTCTTTTTATTGTATCTACATGAGATGATGGATGTTAACTACATTTATTGTGGTAATCATTTCATTATATGTGGAAGTTAAACCTTTATGCTGTATGCAGCTGCTGCTGCTGCTAAGTCGCTTCAGTCGTGTCCGACTCTGTGCGACCCCAGAGACAGCAGCCCACCAGGCTCCCCCATCCCTGGAATTCTCCAGGCAAGAACACTGGAGTGGGTTGCCATTTTCTTCTCCAATGCATGAAAATGAAAAGTGAAAGTGAAGTCGCTCAGTCGTGTCCCACCCTTAGCGACCCCATGGACTGCAGCCCACCAGGCTCCTCCGTCCATGGGATTTTCCAGGCAAGAGTACTGGAGTGGGGTGCCATTGCCTTCTCCATTATGCTGCATACCTTATCTCAATAAAACTAGAAAAAAGAGAAATATCCTACAATAGGAAAGCAACGATGCTGCTTCAAAAAGAAAGAAAGCATCCTATTTTCATAGTTATCAGAGAAAACACAATCGTGTATTATTAGAACTATAATGTCCACAGTCACCAACTTCCAAAGATAGAAAAATTAATAAAAATAATTTAACCAGCAAAGTATTACATTGCTATAACACACTTTCCCCAAGCTATTAATTAATCTGAAATAAAAAACCAGTCACTTTATTTACACTATATATCTTTTCTTAAAGTGTAAAATTGGAAAGTTATAAATACATTGGGTAATAGATCACTGGGTAAATTTAAGCTAACTAGACAGGAAATAAACAGAACTACAATATATTCAAATCCTTCAGGAATTTAACTCAGACATTTTAATGATAAAGTCAAGGCTGCAAAAGAGAAGAGTTTTATTTTGTGGTTGCAGAATATGAATCAGGAATAAAAAAGTATTGAGTTCATTGTATACAGCTCACTGTATAGACTGGAATAAACAGCTTGACCTTTGAAAGTCTGAGGGCTTCCATTTATCTGCTCTCTAAATATACTTACAATAAAAATGCCATTAGAAGTATGCTGTGAGGATTAATGTCAGTGAAAAACTGTGAGACTCATGGATAAGAGGTGAAAAGGAACTCTAAATACCATAGCCATAAACTAATTAAATTTTAATGTTACTTAAAAAAATCACATAGTTATCTGGGATAGATTCATGGATGATACATTAATATCAATATTTTATTTATATTATATTTGAAGTTTTAGATATAATAAACCCTAGCAAGCATTTGAAAAATACATGAAACAAGATCATCCGATACTTATCTTTTGCTTTGGAAACAATCCCTATGATTCTGGGTCCTCAGAAAAATCCTAGCCTGCTTAGACAAAATAATCTGTTCTGAATCCTGAAACTCTTTAACGTTAATTTTACGGTAACAGAGATAAGGATGTGAACTAAGGGTTGCACAGAGTGGACCTGTAATGTCCCGTCATTATCTCTAGCCCTCTTCTCCTACGGCATTTGCACAGCGCTGGGCACTGCTTGCTATTCAAATACCTTGTTATTATGATGACTTATTCCTAATGCAAAAATGTGGAAACAGTAGAAAAATTCAGGGTTCTAATAACATGTTAAGAGTTGAGATTTTTAAAGTTCTGAGATATACATACATATATGTATATACATACAAAAAATTACAGCCAGCCATTTATTGCATTGAGCATTATTAAGTCCAAAAAATTTTTTACTGCAAAATTAATTTGAAGCCCACTTTCCAGTATATCTGAGAAGCAGAGTTTAATTGACAAACATTCAGTTATATCAGTGGTAAAGAATCTGTCTGCCAATGCTGGAGATGCAAGAGACGCAGGTTCAATCCCTGGGTCTGGAAAATCCCCTGGAGTAGGAAATGGCAACCCACTGCAGTATTCTGCCTGGAAAACTCTATGGGCAGAGAGCCTGGTTGGGTTATAGTCTATGAGGTCACATAGAGTTGAGCATGATTGATCATGTACACGTGCAGATATGTATCTCTTCATGTATGTATTACGTGCCTGAGTGTGTGTGTGAGAGAGAGGGGGAATGAATCAAATAGCATAAACAAAATGTTTATAATATCTTTGAACCAACAAGATCTATTTGTGAGAATTACAAAAGTTGCTGTGCTAAATAAATTAGTCAGAGGCAAAGAAGGCAACATTCATTTCTTTTTAGGTAAGACTTAGCATTAAATTTCGGAGAAGGTAATAGCACCCCACTCCAGTACTTTTGCCTGGAAAATCCCATGGACAGAGGAGCCTGGTAGGCTGCAGTCCATGGGGTCGCTAGAGTCGGACACGACTGAGTGACTTCACTTTCACTTTTCACTTTCATGCATTGGAGAAGGAAATGGCAACCCACTCCAGTGTTCTTGCCTGGAGAATCTCAGGGACGGGGGAGCCTGGTGGGCTGCCATCAATGGGGTCGCACAGAGTCGGACACAACTGAAGTGACTTAGCAGCAGCAGCAGCAGCATTAAATTTTCCCTAACTGCTTTGGCTATTGGAAACAAGTTCAAATTATGGAAACAACTGCTTTTAGAATTGGGAACAGGGAGGGGAAAAGAGACACCTGTGACTTTTTGCGGATGCCCAGTATCTCTTAGTGACTTAGATATAAATTAGAACAGCCCCTTCTCTCACTCTACAATGAAGCCACCTTGAGCCCATACAGGAAGAAGTTTAAAAGGCTGTACATGAGCTGTAAGAGCACAGAGTGTCTGACTCCAGACAGCACTCCTCCAAGACCCCACACCGGTGAGTGAGCTTTCAAAGTAGTGTGAGAAATGTCTTTTTCTTTTCTGTGGTACTTGTATTCCTACTATTGGAAATGGGGTGCATTGTGACTGGAGACATAGCAGGTAGCACAGAAATATTTTACCTTCTTGTGTGACTTACACTTCATTTTCTTCCTGGCTTCTCATCCTGTTAGAGGGTAAGCCTAGGGCTCATTTGTTGCAATTCTTGAAGTCTTATACTGTTAATACTACAGATAGTTGATAATATTTATTGAGCACCTATTACATTATATTCGCTTTAGACATATTATCTCATTAATATTGCAAAGTCTATATTAACATTTTATACAGAAGCCTTAGAAACATTAAGTAACTCACACAAAGGAGGACAAAGACTTGAAGCTTCCTCTCTCAGACTACAGAGACCACATACCACACTGTCTCCCACTTTTCACAGAAGGGTGTTTAGTAACCCTTGAAAGATTATAAGGCTGCTGCTGCTGCTGCTAGAAGGGGCTAGATTGGAGTTTAATGCCATGTTACTGCTTCTGTAAGTCTGTTTTCCTAATACGATCTGAAGAATTGGAGGACCATTACAAAAATAAGAAGTATTCAGATTAACAATCAAGTTGACCAAAACTGAAAAGAAAATGTTTAAAAAAAAATCACCATCAAGTTATTGGCCAAAGTCAGTCACCTCAATCTGAATGGATGGAAAATATTTTAGTAGAAGACAAGTAAAATATTTGCTTAATACAGTCATTTTCTTTCTCTCTTATAATAGAGAAGTTTCTAAAAATTTTCTAGTTATTTGCCATGTTTCTGATAGCTTAGAAATAATATCCTTCCTTAACCAGTACTTGACAATGATCTAAGCATCAAAAGTTCTTCTCTGGAAAAAAATGAAATTGTATCATGCAAAGAAGATATTTTCTCTAGACAGTTTAAGAATATCAAGGTGCTTAAAAAATTATTAATGTGATTCTAGGCTCTCTTTCTATGGAAATAAATTTTAGAGAACCAAGGCAAAGTTCATAGCTCTAAGTGTAAATTATTGATATTACTCTATTTTCAACTTTGTTTTTACTGTCTAAATGACCTGCTACTTAAGTGACTAGCTACTTAGATTTTTTTGTACTTTATTGTCCTAAAGATGATATAGCAAATATTACAGGTGTTAGATAATGGCTATCATTAAAAGAAATTCTATAAACAAAATTTTAATTAAGTTATATGAGTTAAAAACAAATCTTGAACTACATTTTGCTGATACCTTCATAAAAGTATGAAATCATTTAGCTTCCCTAGATTTTACAGAAAACCCTTAAAAATGCCACAAAGATGTATAACAAGGCATAACGCTGCAAATATTAACTATTTCCTTGAAATATAATTTAAACTTGGTGACTAGGACAAGAAAATGTCACATTCCTTTCTCTTGCTAAGGAAATTGCATGCTTCCTTTGGAAAAAGAAAGAATACGCAGTCTTCATAAGCATATATGTGACAGTTTTAAACTTGTGGACTTGTTTTGTTTCAAGGTAAAGTTTTCAATAAATTTTCACGATTATCTCAAAGTTGAAAAAGAAACAAAGAAGTAAAAGCAAAACATTAACCTTACGTGTACAAATATTAAAATAACATTTATGTTCTATCTATATTTTGTCCTTTCCAAATATTTTCCTGTTGTGTAATTTTCAAATTCATCATAGAATGAATATGCTCTCAAATTTTTACTTATGTTTCCCTCCATGATCTACAATGTTCTAAATGGAGTATTAATCCTCTGTCTTTATCAGAATCTGTGAAGCAAACAGGTATGCATTTTACTAAGTGGGAAAGGGCAGTGACGGGGCATTGAACTACTGATGAGCGCCCAGTGTTTGATTTATGGACTACAGGCTGCCATAAGATTTGGTTAAGAACACTCATTTTACTTAGGAATCAAGGAATTCTGGAAATAGACAGTCTCTTACAACAGAGGTCAATCAAATATCCAGGATTTCACTAAAATAAGCTGAAGAAAAAGTTTAATAGCAAACATGGATGTAAGGGCTTTATGCCTATTTCCTCATTTAATCCTCACAGTAACCTTATGAGGTAGGAACTGCTTGTCTCCTTTTTAAAGATGAAGAAATTGAGGCCAGAGAATTCAAGGACTTTGTCAAGATTTACATTCTCTGAGCTGCAGATCCGCGTTCTTAGTCACTTCGTAGGTTTTAAATTGCCATTGTCTATGTCTCATGGAGAAAGAGATGGACAAGCTAGAAGAGGTCAAGAGGAGGTCTATTCTGTCCATAAGGGCTGGGCCCTCTTTTATTTCAATTCAGAATGCCTGGATTTCAAGTCCTCTGGGAACACAAGCTGGGTCACAGGATCTCAAAGGGCCAGCCCAGAAGCTCTGAAGGAGACAGGAAAGTCCCTGGCTCAGCTCCCCGGCCCCTGGCAGACTGGCCCGCAGTGACTTTGGTAATTGCTTTGTCCCACTGGCAAGTATGTTGCAGGAAAAAATGCACACAGGCACACAGATATGTCTATGTAGAGCTGTGGGTGCTTTTTTTTTTAACTTTTTTTTTCCACTTTTTTTCCCCTTCATTACTAATGTACAATAAAAGCATGCTATCAGAGTTTAGCAAATCTATTTAATTCTTAATTTTGCTTAGCCGTAAAAAAAGCTTGAATCTGAATTCACGATCCCAATAGCATCTCTCTGTAGGAATAACTTTCATTAATGCAAGAAATAAGACATATTAGTCTGCCATAACAAGAATAAACCGGAGTGCACCTTATCACAATCAATGTTAAATACTATATTTCTCCTCCTCCAAATATATTTATGAGAAAGATACCAATGTATCTCATATATATCAAATCAAATAAAAAACTGTCTAAGAGTTTTTGGCTATTTAATGCATTCATTTAAAAATTAAACTAATTTGATCATTTGCAACATAGTTTTCCGCTATTGTAAAAGTGTATATAATATTTTAATAAGCATATAAACTTATTACCAACATTACTGATTAGAACAACTTTGTGATTTTAATCCTCCTCAAATGATCAAAAGTAGTATATTCTATGGAACTCACCTTTTGTCCATTCATCCCTGGAATTCCAGGTACTCCAACAGAACCCTACGGAGACATATGATTAAAATAAATTGATATCATAAGCACAAAATAGTTCAATTCTAAATTTATGTCATATTAATTATGTCAGCTATCACTTTATATTACTAAAACATACCCAAGAGGCTATGTTTTTCAGATCGTATCTACTGTGTTCTAACACACAATCATGTAAACAGAATCATCAAGCTTTTCCAAAAGCCACGAAGTTAAATCTCACCATGTTTGTAAGTGTCTACTTAACCCTAATGTGATTTTAAAGAATTTCACATCATAAATTGAGATCCAAAGCTATCAGAAGGCCTCATGGCTCCAAATTTGGGTGCTTTTGAGAATTAAATAGGCTTAGTTTCATCTCAAAAAAGCTTAGCTGTACCAATAACTCTTGAATTTCATGAAATTAAATACCATAAAATAAAAGGCAATGAAAACAACAACCACTATAAGGGACCCATGTTGTAAAAAGTGAAATTTGTTGTATTTGAAGCATTTCCCCCAGACTCAGGGAGTATGTTTAAACCATGTGAGGGTGACTATATCTTCCAAAGTAGACTAGGCAGGATGCCGCAAATGGTGAGCATAGACTTGGAACAATACTAGTCCTATACATTGAATATTATAATATCATGTTGTCCGTGTGTATGCACGGACGTGTGCACTTGGATGTGTGCACACATGAGCACTGGGGTGATTAGAATAGAAAAGAAAAGTAGTAGTTACTACCTGAGAAAATCTTACATTTAACTAAATACAGAAACATTAGCAAAATTTTTCAAATAGTGATGTCATTTCCCTCCACATATCTTCCTTTGAGGCTCTGGAGAAATCATTTTTTAAATAGAATGTGCTTATTTTTGTTTAGCACTATAAAACAGATTTTTCTTAGTAGGTGTGTGATATTAAACTTTTTTAAGAATAATAGAAAAGATTAAAATAGTAATTAGAAATCCAAAACTTCTCTAAAACATAAAGTCTATTAAAAATATAGTCATTTCATGCAAAAAAAATTGAGACGGCAAGCTCCTTAGTGCTTTCTTGGTGATTATATTGAGTGGGTCGTTAAAGGACTTCCCAAAGCCTGAGGCAGTAATTTTATCCTGGTAGCATGTGGATTAGGGTAGCTTTACAATTTCACACCATACTTAATAGAGACATTATTGCGAAGGACAAAGTGTTCCTATATACAAGTTGTCTCACTACACACTGGCTTTTACTTGGTTTGTGGGATCATGTTTCAACAGATGCCACATGCCCAAGCTTGGGGGATAAATGTCTCTATCTTTAATGGATTCCAAAGATAAAGAATAATCACTTTTCCACCTGTTGTAATTTAATTATTATTATTATTATTTTGGTTATCTGCAGGTTAAATATCCTTTTATGTCCTCCTTGTAGGGTGGGAGGTGGATAGGGAGTGGGGGTTTAGTGATGTTTTGTTTGCAAAGGGCCATCTACTTGCTATTGATGCATTTACTACTGCAGAACTGATGTAATTTTAGAAGTGTTAGACTCTCTTCTCCAGAATGTAAAGGGTCAAGTCTGATGGCTCTGGATAATATTGAAATAACAATCGGAAAGCCATTTTTTGGGGTTGCTTCAGCAAAGGGAGATACTAGTGGGCCACTTGAATATAGCCACCAAGCAACAAATACATTCTTTGTTCTAGTCTGTTTAATGGTCCTTTGACAATCATATATTTGTGCAAGACCATGCATTTAATTTGCTATGTCTAATGACCCTTCAGATTTCTAAGTTTTGTCACAATGTTTTACTAGTATTGGAATTAAAAACTCAATAACCTACACATTTGGCAGACAGCTTAAAAAGAGTCTGCTCTGGATTTATTGGACTTTCTATAATGGAGTCAATTAGAAATCTAATGGCTCACATTATATGATTGTATTTTTAGAAAGCAGAACGCACAAACCAGACTGCTTTGGTATGGCTCACAGTAGCTAATTCCGTTCCCTTCTCAGGCCAGTCATTAGGCGATGGGGATATAATTACTTTCACAGTATTGTTTATACTCTACCTTTTGTCCTGGAGGTCCCAGAGGACCCTAAAAAAGAAAAACAATTCAATTAACATAATATTGTAACCATTTTAAACTTAAATGACCGATTAAAGTTGTCCTATTCTGTAAGGTTCTCTTTGCTGAAATACGCTGATGTTGTATACATCAAGGAAAATGAGAATTTTCGCTTGGAAGTACACAATGGGTCTTTTCTTCTCTCTTGTTCTCTTTTGAAGAACGTTATGCAGTAGGATCCCGATTTTTGCTTTTAAAAAAAGAATCACAACATTGTAAATCAACTATAAATTGATTTAAAAAATAACCTTTGCCCTATCTATCAGTTCAGTCTTATTTAAAAGGCTGGAGATGTTGCTTCTAGAAGCACTTAAAATGCAATGCAGTTCCCAGCTCACTGACTTGTTCTATGACTTCTGCATCTGCAAAACTTCAGGAAGCAGATTTGCAAAGGAAATCATTGAATGGCATTATGAAGAAACATGTTTTGTTCTATTCTTCCTCTTATGAAATGTGGCCAATCGACCTGCACAAAAACTTGTTTCCAAACTAGGGGATGCCAAAGTCAATTGTGGCAACTAGTGTGCACCAAAAAAGGGAACAAAAGATGCTGTCAGCTGTTGCATAAACTATGACACTGGGGTGGGAGGAAGGGGGGAGAAGAAATATAATATTTAGGAAGATGAATGGGAATATTTACATTTAAAATGGAAATGCGGCAGTTCTGAGATTTAGAGTTCTTTGACCGCCAAGTCAATGTTGGGGATCTGTGGGCTTTATTTAGAGCAAAGCACTCTTTGAGATGGTAGAAAAGAGCACAATGAGAGCTATAATTCTGACTACTGAGGTCTATTTTTAAATAAAAATATCAAGCACTTTTCTTCCAATTCTTTCAAAAATGCTTCTAACTTCAGTGTATTTTAACAAAGTTATAGATCCTCCATCATTCCATGTATTAATAAAAACCTCTTTATTCCATTACACTTAATGGTTAACTTATTTTCAATGTGTGACATTTCAGTTAATCAGCATCTTACATTGGACTCTAACATAAAGCAAGAGAATGGTAATTAGAGGAAGAATTGGTCATGTATAATTTTTTAATTAAAAATACACAGTGTTTAAGAACATTTAGAGAATCTGTTCCTCATAAATTATTTTGCAATCCTCAGGAAGACTAACAATTTCCTCATATAATCAGCATTAGGTTTTTGAAAGTGCACTGTGCAATATCACCTTTATATATTCCTTTTTTAAAAAAAATGTAGGATATAGCTTTATTGACTCAGTGACAATAGAGGTAAGGAGATGTAATGTTCAGACATATGAAAAAATACTGGCCTACAAGCCTAGGAACTGAAAGAAAGTGAAAATTTTTTCTTTTTCCTTTTTATTACAAAAAGTTAAAAGCATGATAAAGGGTAGGAAGAGTAATATAATCTACACCTATGTATCTATCATTTATATGTTACACTTATATGTAACAATTAATGTTTTGCCATATATATTCCTTTTTTATTTACTCAACCAACCATTTTCTTAATGAACTTGTTATCTCATATATCTGCATGGTCTGACTGTCTCTTCACTTATCTTACTCCTTCAGTTTAAAATTCTCTGTTTTAGATTTTGCAGAGAAAACAGAGTCTCTAGGGATAAATTTCCCAACATCATGTCTCTCATCAACTCAAACCCACGTGGCTCTCCTTCCTATATCAAAGGGGGAAGATGCCCTCCTCCCACAGGGCAGAGGCATCCACAGACTGGGATCCATCCTTGCCTCCATCCTCAGGGATCTTTCTCAATCAATTATCTCTCTAACCATATCAGAGCCTCCTGCTCTGCACGGGTTCCTTCCGCTTAGCACATAAACATGTGTAATCATTTCCTCACTTGGGTAAATTGTTTGGGAAGTGAATGTTAATGCTAAGTAAAGGCAGAATCTCGAAGTTGCAGTGAGAGGAGATCTGAGAGGGAAGAAAAGACGTGGGTTTCATCCTTGTCTAGGATTCCATTTTTCCAAGTGTCTCCAGAGTATTGCACTTTTTAAAATGTTGATGTTGAAAAGGAAATCATATAACAAAAAGTACATTAATTCAATGTTTAGACTGAGAATGTATATGTTCTATTCAAAAAGGTTTGTTTCCCATTTTAAACCTAACTGCCACTTGAAAGAATACTGTTCATTAAATTGGACATTTTGTACATTGACATATAACCCTGGAAGGGAAATTTTCAGATGAAAATAAGAGCAAATTTTAAATCAGATGTTTTAACTAGAGATGAACATATCTGGTATTTTCTAATTTTGTCTTTGTTGCATGATCACAGTAAGTCAAAAAAACTGCTCACAGCTCTGAAATCTGTGAAATCTTATTAGCTGCATATTTTAATACAATACTTAATAAAAGTCAAAGGAGGTTATAAAAATCATATTTTCTCACTGTTAGAAAACTACTGCCATTTTTGCTAAACTCCAAAAGTAAAAGCAATTTTTTAGAGGTAGCATTAATTTTGAATTGTGAATACATATCTTATATTTTCATGACTATGTTGCCAAGGATATATCCTCAGCTACCAAAAGTATGCATGTACTCCCGTGATCGTGCTGGCAGGAAAAATGGTTGCAAGCCAAAGTTAGTGTCATTTATTATTAGAAGGGAACTAGGAAAGAGTAGTGTTGAATATAAGACGCAGACATGCATTCAAGTGAGTACAGACACACACACCACAGCGATAGCTATTTTGATTAGTATTTTGCTTATGTATATATTTTTTGACTATGCACTGATTAATAATCCCATTATATATCTGTGGCATTGTGGTTATTAAATTAAAGCTTCAGTTCCGTTCAGTTCAGTCGCTCAGTCGTGTCCGACTCTTTGCGAATCGCAGCACGCCAGGCCTCACTGTCCATCACCAACTCCCGGAGTTCACTCAGACTCACGTCCTTTGAGTCCATGATGCCATCCAGCCATCTCATCCTCTGTCGTCCCCTTCTCCTCCTGCCCCCAATCCCTCCCAGCATCAGAGTCTTTTCCAATGAGTCAACTCTTTGCATGAGGTGGCCAAAGTACTGGAGATTCAGCTTTAGCATCATTCCTTCCAAAGAAATCCCAGGGCTGATCTCCTTCAGAATGGACTGGTTGGATCTCCTTGCAGTCCAAGGAACTCTCAAGAGTCTTCTCCAACACCACAGTTCTAAAGCATCAATTCTTCAGGGCTCAGCTTTCTTCACAGTCCAACTCTCACATCCATACATGACCACAGGAAAAACCATAGCCTTGACTAGACGGACCT
Organism: Ovis aries; assembly: GCF_016772045.2. Taxonomy (NCBI): domain Eukaryota; kingdom Metazoa; phylum Chordata; class Mammalia; order Artiodactyla; family Bovidae; genus Ovis; species Ovis aries. The sequence continues at coordinate 16,751,216 of NC_056059.1, read as the reverse complement.
TTGTTGGCAAAGTAATGTCTCTGCATTTTAATATGCTATCTAGGTTGGTCATAACTTTCCTTCCAAGGACCAATCAATGAAAGCTTCACTGATCAAAAATTGATTTTGAAGTTAGGGTATGTTGCTACCAGTTGGTTAAGATGTCCACATCTGAGTAGTTCTGTGGCCTCTAGTATACATACAAATTTATGAAACAGTGAGTAAACGCCATAGAACCACTGACTGACTTATCTAATCTTTCGTAAACTTACTTATATTCTTAGCCTGAATAATGACTTGGATGAAGACTCATAAATTCATTATTCACCAGTCAAGCTAGTATTTCCTATTAAAAACTGTTCTCATATTCTAAGGTTTCTAAAATAAATCCATTATTGTTATCCCATGTCTTAAAAATTTGAATCAAATAGTTTTCAAAACTGAGTCAATCTTTTTAGTTTATTCTTATCAATCAATGACTTGTTCCTTTTGTAAGTATTTTCTTGGCAGGCACTTTTTTGCTTGTATTTACTTTGTAGACTCTTTTATTTTCTGTTATCATTTCTTTATCCTTATCTACAGACTGAAAATTGGGTAACATTCAGAATCTCAATATGATAAATTATATTTAAGTTCAATTCTAGAAGTGTTAAACTATGTCTTAAAATATACTCACTTTGACATAAGCTCTTGGTCAGAATGTATGAGCTTTTTTCATTAAAGGATCTTGCATAGTGAACTATTCATAACATAAGAATCAAATGAGCCACTGAAAACTTCTAAGTGTGGAGTAATAGCATCACTCATCTGCATATAAATGTTGGCACCTGAGTTTTCATGTTCTTTCAGAAAAGACTATAGAGAGTGATGACAAGTTAAGTGAGAAGTTATCAACAAGCAAGAAATTGTATAGTGCACTGATTCTCGTTCCTGTTCCTGCCCCACTAGATTTCATTTTTAAAGATTATATAAAATATTATGTATACAAATGGCAGCCAAGCAAGGTAAAGGAATACCGTAGTTCCCATCTAGTGATTGCCTTTACCAAACGGTGGATTACTTGGGCTTGAGGGCGATCTTTTACTCCTCCAGATACTTCACTCGAGGACAATCTCCAGTTCACACTCTTCTTCAGCAGCACCGCTCTGTTCTCGTTCAACCGTCATCTCTCTCACCTAAGCGAATGTCACGCCCCGCTAAAAGCCGCCGTGTTTTCAGTCTTCTTCAACCCTTTCTGCATAGCGATGCCTGAGGGACCTTTCTTAAAAGGCTTTCAGCTTCATACCTTTCCTCAGTTGAAAAAGCCAGGCTTTCTCATCTCTACACCTCTGCATCTCTGGCTGTCTGTTCTCTTAATGGCCTTTTTCTCTCTGATCAAGCTCAGAGCCACCCCTCTTAGGGCTAGGTCCCCTTCTTTTGTTTTCCAAAGTACCCTTATGTCTGCACTTTTCCCCAGAATTTACCAACAGAGCTGTGATTGTTGAGATACTTCTTTCTTCACTCCGAACGTCTCTTATGCACAATAGCTGGCATAGTAAATGCTCTTTTGGGTTCATTCATGAATTCATCCACTTAGCAGTTTTTAAAATACCCATTAAGTGTCAGGCAATGTTCTAGGCACTGGGGATACAGTAGTGAACAAAATAAATGAAAATGCAAGCCCTCCTGGATTTCATAGTCTAGTTAATGGAGAAAGATAGCAAAAATAATAATAAAAATAATAAACAAGTAAAATATAAAGTTGGGTCAGGTGGTAAGTGTCAAAGCAAATAGGGGGTTTGGAACTGGGAGACGTGTATGTGGTGGCATTTTAAATTGGGGATTTGGTGAGGGCCTAGGGATAAAGGGTAGAACTCTAGAAGAGGCCAGCAAGACAGTCATGCCTGTAGAAAGAGCAAGAATATTCCAGGCAAGGGAAGAGGAAGTACAAAGGTCAAGAGGTGGGCACATGCTCAGAGTGTTCAAAGAACACCAAGGAGGCAATAGGTGGGTGGTAGAAGGCAGGGCTGTGGAGAGGGAAGGGAGCTCACATGTGTACAGCCTACAGATGGTCAGCAAAATGGTGCTTACTCATCACTTCTTGGCAAATAGATGGAGAAATAATAGAAACAGTGAAGACTTTCTTTTCTTGGGCTCCCAAATCTCTGCAAATGCTGACTGTAGCCATGAAATTAAAAGATGCTTGCTCCTTGGAAGAAAAGCTATGACCAACCTGGACAGCATATTAGAAAGTAGAGACGTTACTTTGCCAACAAAGGTCCATCTAGTCAATGCTATGTTTTTTTCAGTAGTCATGTATGTGTGAGAGTTGGAACATAAAGAAAGCTGAGTGCCAAAGAATGGATGCTTTTGAACTGTGGTGTTGGAGAAGACTCTTGAGAGTCCCTTGGACTGCAAGGAAATCAAACCAGTCAACCCTAAAGGAAATCAGTCCAGAATATTCATTGGAAGGACGCATGCTGAAGCTGAAGCTCCACTACTTTGGTCACCTGATGCAAAGAATTGACTCATTGGAAAAGACCCTGATGCTGGAAAAGATTGAAGGCAGGAGGGGAAGGGGGTGACAGAGGATGAGATGGTTTGATGGCATCACCAACTCGATGGACATGAGTTTGAGCAAGCTCTGGGAGTTGGTGATGGACAGGGAAGCCTGGAGTGCTGCAGTCCATGGGGTTGCAAAGAATCAAACATAACTGAGCAACTGAAGTGAACTGAGTTTGATAAAAATTACAGGAATGAATAATGAATACATGGAGTAAACCAAGTTTCCCCTTTTATCTTAGACAATAGTGTCTCAAGATAAGAATGACAACACAACTTTGAGAATGAATTTATGGTTGCCAGGGTGAAGGGACAGTTAGAGAGTTTGGGATGGACATGTACACACTGCTATGTTTAACATGATAACTAACAAGGGCTTATTGTATAGCATATGAACTCTGCTCAGTGTTATGTGGCAGCCTAGATGGGGGGGGGGGGGTTGGGAGGAGAATGGATACATTGTATATGTATGGTCGAGTCCCCTCACTATTCACCTGAAGCTATCACAACATTGTTAATTGGCTATACCCCAATACAAAATTAAAAGTTTAAAATAAAAAGAATATAAAAACAAACAACAGAAAAAAATTACAATGACAAGATTTTTCATTTCTGTTCACCCAAGTCATTCTAATGCTACAAGCCTAATTTCATAGCCTCTGCGGCTGCTGCTGCTGCTAAGTGGCTTCAGTCGTGTCCGACTCTGTGTGATCCCATAGACGGCAGCCCACCAGGCTCCCCTGTCCCTGGGATTCTCCAGGCAAGAACATTGGAATGGGTTGCCATTTCCTTCGCCAATGCATGAAAGTGAAAAGTGAAAGTGAAATCGCTCAGTCGTGTCCAACTCTTCGCGATCCTATGGACTGCAGCCTACGAGGCTCCTCCATAGCCTCTAGATTACCTCTAAGTGCAAGAGTGAGTAGAGTAATTCAATTCATAGTTTCTACATTAAAACTGCAAAGCAAAGCAAAACCACAACTGGATTTTGGCTATGTGGTCTCGTTCGTTCAGAGGCTGTCATGGATGTGAATGTAGGTCTAAGGTCTCTAATGCACTTCAGAAAGCCATCATGCAGAGTAGGTAGAATTATCAACCCATGGTAATCTTCAAAGCAGGCAGTTAAGAAATGGATATTTCTATAGCTATTACGCATTGGCTTCACTTTCCAGCTTGTAAAAATATCATTTTTTTAATTAAAAAGTCTTTTGTTTGAAAGATCATGGAATAGAAAAAATTAATGAATTTTTCTGACACTACTGATGCTAGCACAAATTTGATCGAGGTATTAATTACTTAAACAGGATGTAGAGTTTCTAAATGATGTGCTTTAGGATGCCTCTTGAGAGGTGTTTTAAGGCAACTTCTGGTTGCCTGCTATTAGGAAATGATGTTCTGTGTGAGCAGGGGGCGGACATAGTTCCTGCTCTGTCCCTGATGGCTAACAGTAAAACTGAAGCTCTGAAAGCTGCTGGTCATTCCTGGATGCAAGAATATACAACCAGCTTCTGTAATAAAAAACAAAGGGAACGAAAGAGAGGTGGTCCATCTGTGAAGGAAAGAATAAAAGCCCCAATCTATTAAGCCACTTAAAATTATTTCTTTTTTGAGTTAAGAATTGTTCCATGATTTAATAAAAGTTAGGCAAAATGAAGAAAATACTTTTAAAAGTCTGTTTCCATGGGAAAAATGATAACATATAATCTAACTTATTGGAGTCATAAAATGTTAATATCAGACTTTCTCAAGAGTTTGCTGCAACGGACTTTAATTATAACTTTGTGAAAGCTATTAACCTGGTCACAAGATCAGAAGATACAAAAAACTGGTTATAAAGAGTAAGAAGAAATTTGAAGTAAATAATAGAAGCTTGTCTTACTTAAGAGGGATTCATGTAAGATGTACTTTTATAACATTCCGTGTTCTGCTTGGATGTCTGATGAGAGAGGGTCAAGAAACATAAACTCTAGCCACTATTATATGGGAGTCTGGAGTATAATTCAAGTGATGTTTTACAAGATTCAGATTTCATGGCTTAAGTGTGTGGAAATGCCAAACTAGAAACTTTGGGGAAATGTTTAGAATATAACGTGTGCTGATATGTTTTCAGTACAAAAGCCAATGATTCAGATGAACTGGGTAAGAAGGAACACAGAATAAACAAACCAAGAGTGGGACAGAGCTGAGCTGAGAGAGTCTCATTTTTGTTTTGAGTCCTCCATGGATGCCCTCTTCAGTCACACCAAGTCATCCATACATGAAGCCTTCATGTAAAGGTCTTCATCATTCTTTGAGGCTCAGCAACCTACACTCACTTCCTCTGTGAACCTTCTCCAGTTCATCCAGACAGAGCCTGTTTTTGTCCTCCGTGTTTCTCAAGCACATTTTAACTGGCCAAATTTTAATATATTTACATATTTATAAAATCTACTTGACTAGGAAGCAAATTCTTCAGGTCATATATTTTACATCCTCAGCACCTAGGTCAGTTCCTAGCAAATAAATCATTATTGACTGCATTGAAACAATGAATTAGTAAATACGAAAATTACTAAGTTTCATTTACCCAAACTTCCACCATTGTTTTACAAGTCTAGCTATCTTCCTTCTTATCATTGGAAAGAGCTTGGTGTTGTTGTTGTTGTTGTTTTTTAATAGATGGCTGTCTAAAACTTTTAATCAGACTAAAAAAGCAAAACTCTCCCAGTATATATAAACAATATTTTGAAATAAAAATGGTTGCCTCACAGTAGTACTTAGAATCAAAACACTACGGTGATTCATCCATCATTACCTATTTAGAAAATATGTGGACAAGCTCTAATACTTTGGCCAGCTGATGTGAAGAACTGACTCATTAGAAAAGACCCTGATGCTGGGAAAGATTAAAGGCAGGAGCAGACAGAGGATGAGATGGTTGGATGGTATCACCGACTCGATGGACATGAGTTTGAGCAAGCTCCGGGAGCTGCTGATGGACAGGGAAGCCTGGTATGCTGTAGTCCATGGGGTCACAAAGAGTTGGACACGACTGAGCAACTGAACTGAACTGAAGCTCTTCTTATGGGAAGTTAGACATTCTATTTTTCTCCTTAAAGTCCTCAGTTTTGAGGCAGTTGTTTCTGTTCAAGTATCTGGGATTTTTTCCCTTCAATAATATCACTCCATAATTTCTATTGGTTGAAGAAGTTTCTCTAAAACAGGTCTCCTTTAGAGCCTGTCTATAAGATGACATGTTACTATACATATATATTTTTTTAATTTTAATTTTTACTTTATTTTACTTTACAATACTGTATTGGTTTTGCTATACATCAACATGAATCAGCCACGGGTGTACATGAGCTCCCAATCCTGAAACCCCCTCCCACCTCCCACCCCATATCATCTCTCTGGATCATCCCCATGCACCAGCCCCAAGCATCCTGTATCCTGTATCGAACATAGGCTGGCGATTCGTTTCTTACATGATAGTATACATGTTTCAGTGCCATTCTCCCAAATCACCCCACCCTCTCCCTCTCCCTCAGAGTCCAAAAGTCCATTCTATACATCTGTGAAGATGACATGTTACTATATTTTAATTTATGAATATTTGATGAAAAAAGTTTTAAATGCAGTAATTAATTTTTTTAAAGAATAAATTCTTTTTGACTTCTCTATCTCATGTGCTGACTTTTGGGGAAAAATATTAAACCCAGATGATTCATTTGTTGGTTTTTCTCAAAATCTTGAAGTTCCAACCTCTTTAAGGGAGGTCTCTTAACGCTCAGGAAATTAAAGAAGCTATACATTTTTCTTACTACTTGACGAAACCAGGACCCAAGACTAAAAATTGAACATTAACTACGGCCAACAGATCTAAGACAGATCTAGGTATTTGAGAAACTATGCTCTGATTAGATCCCCAAACAGAGAATCTATCACCTCCTACCAGATATCCAGGGCTGAAATTAGCTCACTTTATCCTTTCTAAATATTTAATAAATTGTTTCTCAGTGCTACATCCAAAATGGAAATGATCCGGAAAGAAAGAAAAATTAACAGGCTTCCTCTGCCCTCTATGATTAAGCATACTTCCCCAGTGTACCATAAAGGCAGCAAATTTATGGTTTATGAAGGCCTATCACCCGATACTATGCTCAGGAAAAAATATTTCTAAGGAGGAACGTGTAAGTGCTTTTCCCATGTTAAATCAACAATGCTAAAAAACACTAACTGCTAAAATTTAAATATGCCACAACCAGCAGAAGGAAGACTTAAATTTAGGACCCTAATATATACTCATCTGCTGTTCAGATCTGTTTTCTATCTAGACCAGTCCTGTCCAACAGAACTTTCTGGAATAATGGAAACAGTCTCTATTGCTCAACCCAGTATGGTAGCTAGTAATCACATGCGGTGAATGAGCACTTGACATGCGGTTAGTACAGTTATTAGGAACTGAACTTTAAATTCGAAGTGAAGTGAAGTCATTCAGTCGTGTCTGACTTTTTGCGACCCCATGGATTGTAGCCTACCAGGCTCCTCCGTCCATGGGATTCTCCAGGCAAGAGTACTGGAGTGGGTTGCCATTTCCTTCTCCAGGGGATCTTCCCGACCCAGGAATCGAATCCCGGTCTCCCCCATTGCAGGCAGACGCTTTAAACTCTGAGTCACCAGGGAAGCCCATTTAATTTTAATTGCAGTTTAAATGGCCACACGTGGCTAGTGGCAACTATATTAGAAAGCGGAGACCTACGAGCTCTAGGGTGTAAAATGCATAAGACTGCAATCAAGTGAACTGGATTCGACCCTGCTTCTGCCATGAACTGCTTTGTGTGTGAGCCTGATCATGTTATTATTCATTCTGATGCTGTTTCTTTATCTTTAAAGTCATCAACTAGATGATTCCTAAGATTTCTTCTAAATCATTTATGCTCTACTTAAAACATACTCATCGAGTGTGACTAAAAAATTGTGAGTTATTATTTCACTCTCCTCATGAAAATCAGTCTTTTAGTTACACCATGCCTATTCGTGAACATTCATATTTCAAATTACCTATAATACATGAATGAATATACAATGACGCAGAAGAAAAAGTAGTTTTGTAGTTGTATTTATCCTGCCTAATCCTACTCCTGGTGTGCTATGACACTGGATAAAAGAAAAATCTAAATAGGATTTCCTTGCATTGGTACTTGATTTATTGACTCATCAATTCATACCATTCAGTCACTCGGTTTATTGAATACACTAAGCTCCAAACACAGTTATATTATATGTGATGTGATAAATGTGGAGGAGGGCAGCAGACAGATTCTAACTTAGCTTAGAGAAACTGAATATCTGTGAGTGTGTGTGAAGTTTTCTCAAAGGAAGTGACCGACCAAAGCAGAAGGCTGTTTTTTTAAGAGTCCATTCCGGTGCACAGCCTTGGTATTGCCCTCACCCTGGGCAAGGGGGTTCTCGCACTGGGGCCCTTGCTTTAGGGATCTCTTTCCTGGCTACACTCCTCCTCCTTTGGTAGCCCACTCCTTGACCTTGGACTGTGCTCTGGGTACCTGTGGCCCTGGAATCCTCCACCCCAATAACTGGAGCTCACTTCAGGGACTGTGGGTCGCCTTCTTCCCAGGTCTGTTCTTCTGAGGGTGAGCCATACCACTGCTGTGCACTATAATAATGGGGCAAAGAGGTGGGTATTTTGAAGCATGTGGGTGGAGTTTGACCCTGTGAGCATTCCAAATATCTACATGTGAGAGCTGGAGTCTAGTAGAGATTTGGGTATTAGGTACATGTGAGAGAGCAAGGGAGCAGGCCTTGGCCCATTTGGAAAACCAAATATTACGGGCTCTAGAAAAAAGCACCAGAGGTCAGAAGAGCTCTGTTGGTGTGGCATTTACATGTATTTCGTGGGCAGTTAAATTAACTGAAGATAATAAAGCTTTAGAATGGTTGCTAAGGCATCACAGCAGGCAGTGTGCATAACTGAAGTAACGTAGTTTTATCAAAAAAAAATTTCACTGTTAAATCTAGTCTAATAACTAAACACCCTAAGATGACTTAGGTCATTTTGGTTATTTGTGATTTGAAGGCTTGTTTGCTCCATCAGGGGCTTCCCTGGTAGCTCAGATGGTAAAGAATCTGCCTACAATGTGGGAGACCCCAGTTTGATCCCTGGGTTGGGAAGATCCCCTGGAGAAGGGAAAGACTACCCACTCTAGTATTCTTGCCTGGGGAATTCCATAGATAGAGGAGCTTGGTGGGCTACAGTCCACAGGGTCGCAAAGAGTTGGACATGACTGGGCACCTATCACTTTCACACTTTCACTTGCTCCACCAGATTCAAATCATGAAGGGAATCCTGCTGCTGTGTCTGATGTCTACATCCTGCAGATTAGTAAGGCTGAGAGAGCAAAGTACAACTAAGTAATAGAATAAGTTTTTATCAAATCTGTGGCATAGCAGTACATTATAACTAAATGTGTTTAAAGTAAATCTTCACATATTGGTTGATTCCATTTATCTTCAAGGAAGCAGAAGCAATGATTTATGCTTATGTTATTAGCTACTATGAAATACATTGTATTCACTTGACCCAAATATATTAAACGTGTTTGCAGACAAAACAAAAATAAACTAAAAAATATCTATACATTTTTGGATATGATATAAATTCCAATTTAAGGAACAATAACAGAAAAAACAATTTCTGAGTTTTAAACTCTCAGACACCACCTGGGCCCCAATGAATGACACTGTAAGTACTCTTATAATTCATAAAGAGATGAATGGATCCATTATGGAGTTTGTATAGCGAGAGGGAGAGGAAGTAAGAGTTCAGTGTAGGGAAAGGGATATGGTCTCGATATGGTTATAGATACTTTGGACAAAAAAATAATTTCCAAGGACTTCCCTGGTGGTCCAACGGCTAAGACTCTGACCTCCCAATGCAGGCGTCGCAGGTTTGATTCCTGGTCTGGGAACTAGGTCCCACATGTTGCAACTAAGAGTTTACAAGCTGAAACTAAGACCCAGTGCAGCCAAATAAATAAATAAATATTTTTAAAAACTCCAAAACTGGGACAAGTTGGTATATTGAATATACATCATTTATCTTTTATGTTTTTGAGAACTTCTACTTCTGTCAAAGAAAGAAACTGTAAGAATATCAAAGGGAAAGACACCTTCAAAAATACTACTTCAATACTATTCAAATTTCTAAAGAACTGAAAAATAAAGAGAACTTGTCCTGGGGTTCAGAAATTTAGCATTCCCAGCTGTGGTCAGTTCTTGGTTTGATTCTTGAGTCTAGTTGTACAAGCCAGAGTGATTTTTCTCCTTATTTAAATAGGGTCCAGTTTATTTTAGCTTAAGATTCTGCCTTTTAAAATCTCCTCTAGAACTTCTCGGAAAACCTGAAGGCCTTATTTATGGAATAGATGCACAGCAGGGCTAAATAAATGTGGAACTGCTTGACAGGCAGGACTTCTCTTTTATTCTATCAGAGATGCTGTTAATCTTCAGATGATTATTTTTGCAATATAAAATATATAGCCTGGATTACAAAAACTAATTCCCCACCTGACACACTCATAAACAGTTTTATAAGAGATAATTTTAGATCATTCCTAGTATTTTTCCATTTCATCATCAGAGATACTTAAACTTTTCAAAAATTCTATAGAGCCTCTCAAGATCCTCATGTAAGCAAACACTCTCCCATGATAGAACCCAACAGATGTAGTGGGTTTAGCATACTATGGAAAAGACGAGAGCAGTGGCATTTTTTATCTTCCCTTGGTTGAACTGGTGGTGTGTTATGAAAAGCTGATGATGTAAGATGTGACACGTAAGAGAAGGCCAAAAACAATGGCCGCAACAAGTAAGACAAAAGGCATAAGGTGCATTATCAGTCTCAGTATTTGACACACTCTAATTGAACGCTATAATCACACTGTTGTTAGCCTTTAGGGCTCATCGAGTGGGCTTTCTGCAAGAGAAGTTACGGCATCTGACATTTTTGTCTTAACAGCAATACTTCTCACTTATGGCAAGTTTTTGTTCCATAAAGCATTTTCATATTTTTTATTATTTCACTTGCTTCTTACCATATCCCAGTGAGAAGGGTAGAATAGAAATCATTGCCTACATTTTATAGATCAGCAAAAAGGGTCACAGACTACAGCCATACACTCTTCAAGTTGTTCTGAGGTCAGAATTACTGGCATGATGTACTTTTCTTTTTACCAGACTTTGAGTCAAAACACACTCACTGCTCCCCATACCCTACATGTAATATTTGAAAGACAAAGAAAATTTCTAAAGAAAATTTTCTCCTCGTGAAAGCTGCTATTATATTTTTAGTATCTCTTCTTTGAGATAGGTTAAAATACCCAGGTGCTATTTAAGTTAACAAACATAAATAGTGATTTCTTTAAAAATAGAAATATTTCTCTTTAAGCAAATAATATATAAAAATTTGGTTTTCTGGGAAGAAGAATTAGGGGATTATGTTCCTTTACAAAAAGACTCTGAATAGGATTGCCTTAAATAGCAAAATTTCCCAGTATATTTAAGCTATGTTGATTTATGAAAATCTGATTCATATAGAATTTTACAGGAATACATCTGTTATATAAATCCATGTTCACCTGTAATTTACTCTAGAGGGAACAATTGAGTGATAATAATAATAACATACTCATACAATTCTTCATTATATATTTTAAAGTGCTTTCTCCTAATTTATTGCATTTGTCTTTGGCAACCTCATAAGGGAGGTGGAGAGGGTATTATTATCCTTTCTTTACAGATGAAAAATTGAGAGGTTAAGTGACTTGCCCAAGGTCAGACAGACTATTCATTCATTTACTGCTATTTGAGTGATGTAGTTGTAACAGGGAAGTTAAGGAAGTAAGGTTCTTCCTCTTAATTTTTTTTTTTTGTAACCAGCTGTGAAGACTATTAAAATAGAGGTGGATGATCTCACAAATATAACGCCGGATGAAAGAATCCAGACACAAAAGTTACATATTGTAGGATTCTATTACTATAAAATTCAAATGCAGGCAAAATTAATCTATGTCGGCAGAAGGCAGAAGAGGGGGATGGTGAGGGAAGCTCGGCAGGTTTCTAGGATATGAGACATTCTATTTCTTGATCTGGTTTGTGGTTACACAGTTATGTACATTGTGAAGATTCATTGAGATGTATATTTATCTACTTTAAAAAATATATATTATACAAGTTTTCTTTAAAAGAAGAATTTTACATTGTTAAGAACTGTGCAATGCACTTTATGAGATCACTGTATTATACACATCCTTCGAACATTTGTGATTTCAACTGAATTTCTTAGCCGCATTTTCAAAAATGAGAGTATGAACTAAATCTGAATAGTTTAAAAAGAAAAAAAAGTTGAGAAAAAATATCCAAGGATCACCTTTATCTGAAAAGTAGCTATATGAAATGGGAAATTGGAGCAAATTAAGACAATGATATAATTCATTTAGGACTAGATGAGACATTTATACTTAATGACATTAAGCTAGGAAGAGTAGGGAACTGGGATTAAGTTGTTCTTCCCAAAGTGTATCACAGAGCACATATATGAATTTAGAGAAGATAAGATTATAATTTTAAAAACAGCCACTTTTATTTTAGAACTTTATATATTACGGTGCTGCTTTGGACATTGGGGTAGAAAACCATTTATCACTGGCAATGATAAAAATCTGAGTTGACTCTGCATACCTGGGCTCCTGAGAATCCCAAGTAACCTTTGATATAAGAGTGTATGGGAGTGAAATGTTTTGAGCATTATCCATGATAAAAATTACAGGTGCATTCAAATGCTTAAAGATTTCCAAAGATCCTTCACCTTCTGTGATCCTATAATCCTGAGAGCTAATGCTGCACTTGTATGCAAAGTTACTGCAGATGACACATGTTTTGTTTAATTTTCACATACGCTGTTGCTTTTCTTTCATTTTACTTGTTTTTAAAAAAGAATCCACAATGGCACCCTCTTCCTGATCATCCATATCAAATATATCTATCTCGATACCATAGGTCAGGAACAGAGAATTTCCAGAAAGTGAGTCAGATGTGGTCCCAGGATGCTTCCACTTCATCAGTGACGTTCTGAAGACAAGTCCACGACAGCTAGGACTACAGCTTGCTGAGTGTCTTCCCAGGAGGGCTGCTAAAGGCATCCTGTGCAGGGGGAAGCCTTTGACCTTTAGCCTATGCACACATTTGTTTTAATTACTGGCCAACTAGTGTTTTTCTGCGCATTCACTACGACTCAGCTTTTTTTTTTTTTTTTAATAGATTTTATATCCTGAACATCTGCAGGCTGCATGCCACACATCGTGTGGAATGGACGTGATCAAGTTGATTGTCATCACTGTATCCAGAGCGAGTGTGACACATTACCGTCCTCTGGAATTTGTGTTACTAGACCATAACCCTGTGTCCCCCAATATTGCGTATGTCACCAAGTAGGTCAGAGAGGCGACTCCAGAGAGAGAGAGGCAGGAAGAGACAGGAAGAGGCAGGTTGAAGGAATTCTACTCTTTGGGGCTCAGCAAGCTGCCCCAAATTCTTTATCTCTGGCAAAGGATAAACAAACCTGAGGAGCTGGGACCCACGTGTCTACACGGGCAAGTTCAAGATGAATCATTTCATGATCTTTTTTAATGTCAGAAATCAGGAAGGCACAATTGTTTCTGGGTGGAAGCACAAATGATATTCACACCATAACTGCTGATGTTTTAACCATTAACTTTACTGTTTTATTATCAATTTGGGGGGGTGGGTCAAAAAGGCACAACTGCTCTCTCTCTTCAACAAAAGAAAACCCCCTTGAATCTCCGTGGAAGGTTTGCCCTACTAATTCATGGGAAGTCACACCTGGTTCTTTTGACATCTCATTTCTGTTTAATAGGCATATCCCTGAATTTCATCTCTCTTATAGAAGTCTTCCTCAGTGTTCTTTGTCACTGGCTTCACCTGGAATCTCCCTCTTTTTTTCCCCCTGTATCAGTTCTGCAGATGTGATTTCACGCTGTCCTTCCCATGTGATGGACAGAGCCGATCACTTTTTTTGCTTGTTTATTTTAAAGGAGTCCAGGGCCTCCCCAGGGACTCAGTGGGGAAAGATTCCACCTGCAATGCAGGAGACACAGGAGCTGCAAGTTCAATTCCTGGGGTGGGAAGGTCTCCTGGAGGAGGAAATGGCAACCCACTCCAGCATTCCTGCCTGAGAAATCCCATGGACAGAGGAGCCTGGTGGGTTACAGTCCACGGCGTTGCAAAGAGTTGGACGTAACTAAGCGAGCGCATGCGCGTGCGCGCACACACACACACACACACACACACACACACACACATTTACCATTAAAAAAAAAATTGAACTATAGTTATCTTAAAATGTGTTAGCTTCAGGTGTACTGCAAAGTGACTCAGTTATCACTATCAGTTTTTTAGCTTTTACTAATTCTTACCCTTTTTTTGTTACAGGTTATACAATAGATACATTTGTTACACACAGTATTGACCACAGCTTTGAGTAACTTGTCTTTGCATTCTTTTCAACATAGGAAAAGATAAATTCAGATACTTGCCATCAAGCCTTGTTCTCCTGGTTTCCCTGGTTCACCCTTAAAAAAGAATAATGATAATTTTACTAATGCCGTAAACAGTACAAACCAATTTCAATCTTTTTTTTTTTTCTTTTTCACAATATCCACTGGGGATTGAGAATGTAAATACATACTTCTCAGGCTAAAGAGAGGAATGCAAACATAATGAAATTTAAAGAGTACTGATGTTGTTTCTTCAAATGGATTTTATAAACATTTTAAGATTTAATATGATGACTCTATGTTACTTACTGCAGAAATTTAAGAACTATGCCAAGAAGGTCTTCTAAATAAAACTAGTAGGAGTGATTATATTGTAAAGCAGCTATGGCTTTCTCTATCTTTTGGGGTTTCATCCTGAGAAAAAGTGAGACCTTAAAAGACAAGTTTTAAGATGAAACCTCTACCTCTGATGGTCCAGTGAAAGCAGTCCTAACAACCAGAAAATTATGCTGAAAGTCAACTTCATTCATAAGACAAATTTATCACAGCTTTTGGAGAGGGGGTTGTCTCAGAAAAGGTTTAAGGTACCCTATATTCTTTAAAAAACAAGTCACTTAACACATACATGAATATGTGAATATAAAAATTAAATATGCCAAACATTAATGACTATGGCAGATTTTTTTCTTTTTTGGTTACCTTTATTTTCAATTTTTTCTATTTTGTGGGTGAATATTTTATTATTACCTTCATACTATGAAAACACTAATGAAAATAAGTTATAAATAGTTTAATTCAGCAATAAACCTGAACTTCTGGTCCAAAAGTCATAAGTGGACAAACTTTTGACCTTTTCCATGTATTTCTTTAAATCACTGACTCGCCTCTACAAAACTAAATCATTTATCTGATGTCTTGTGTTACTCTATTATTGACACTTCACCAATCTAAGTAAGTACTTAGTAAATTAGTACTTAGATCAAAAAGTGTTGAGATGGCTAAGTCATTTCTATTCATGAGCCTCACATACAAAGGACAAAGGGTACTCAAATCGTAAATGCTGTTGTTTTAACCATTAATTTCACTGTTTTACTAGCAATTACCTGTAAGGGATTAAACGTTAGGATGATTTACCTCTTTAACTTTCTGTAAATTGCACAGGACTTTATTGTCTCTGTGCTGGTCCTTTGGGATGTTACCAATCTCCCACCTAATTTTTCAGGCCAGTCTTCCATTTAAACCAAAGGTCTTAAGGTCCTCTGTGGCAGTCAGGGTGCACGTGATCAGGCATCTCTACCCACAGGCTTCTGGAGGCTTACCTGAACACCGGGGCAGTCGCTGCTTCCAGGCCTCTCCTGCGATTTGCATGGGTGCCCAGTGGGTTGAGTGTGGAGCAGAATCCTGTTGGCAGTGCCCTCTCTGATCGATGACTTTCCTATCATCCCAGTTCCCTCAACCCACTCCACTCACCTGACCTCCTCCACTCCGCATTCCCAACTCCATCCCAATTCTCAGCACTTCAAAGGAAACAAAACCAGTAAGAACAACTGATCCAAAAAAGCAACTCACGGGCACGCCTGGCATTCCGCGGGGGCCATCCTTCCCTGTGTCCCCAGGTGGCCCTCTTGGGCCCGGTGGGCCTGGAGGGCCTGGCGGCCCAGCCTGACCTTGGTCACCCTGCCATAGAGAAGGGGACAGACCAACAATAACTGTGAGAGATAAAGACCCAGGTCTTCTTTTCAACAGTTTAAATCTGTATTATCTAATCCACGTTTATACTATAAAAAGAACCCGAACAACCAGAAACATAAAGCCTGTAGGCAATTTGCCTGGCAGCAGGAAGCAAATAAATATTCATGCTGGGTGAGCTGAGTAGACACTGTTGAAATCAAAGCTCAGGAACCAGCACTCTCAGCTCTTGGAAGTAGTGTGCACGTTAGCATTATATCAGAGCTGGCAGAAAACTACTTTATCCGTAACAATGCTGCATCGGTTATATTCACCTTGCTTAATAAAATGGCTGCATTTATAACTGGACAAATATCTACTTTTTCATAACTTATAAAATTAGACACACAAGGCTCTAGTCATGCTGAGAAGTAATTTATAAGCTACCAAAGCTAGAGAGCTTAGAAATTGGGTCTATCACTGGATATAATTTTTAAGCTGTTTTCCTTTTTCTTCATTTAAGAAAAAATTAGATAGGCTTTCTATACCTTTTGTTTTGGGTATTTTCATATACATTTCAAACAAATGCAGCTCATGAAACATAATTTCGCTTTAGTATATTTTAAAATAAATACCCACCACCCACAGCCCACCCATGAAAGATAAATAGTTAAGCAACAGTATACAGAGTAAAAATTGAATGTAAAGGAGAAATCCAACCTGAGCAAGAATAAGCACTACCTTAATCAAGCGGCGTTTAATGAGCTGCTGATCAGCAGAGAGAAACCCATGATTGATTTTAGGAAACACCATCTGATCAGTCAGGTGAGGTCAAAGGTTGGAGTTCAGAGGTGAGAGAGTTGAAGAATAGGCATCAGAAGACCCCAAGAAAGAAATAAAGATACACGCATTAGACTTATAATAACCATCCAGAAAAACAGAACTGGTACTTGTGTCTGACATCGGACCCTCTGGCTCTTCTTGAAAGTACCATAACCCTGAAATGGGGTCGTGAAACCAGATTTTTAGTTAGAAACGAATCTTTTTTTGTTTGCTGCAGGTGTTGGGTCTTTTTAAACATTGTATATAGAGAAGCAGGTAACCTCGAGTCACCTGTACTCCGAGCAGAAAGTCCAGAGACAAAGTGCCAGTTCAATTTGTGTCAGATTCATCAACCAGCATAATGTGGCATGAACGCGGCTGTCACGTTATTGATGCCTGAAGTCCAGAGTATTCAGGATTATCTGATGTACTGAAAGCTTTCACAGAGCATGGTGATGCATGACAATCAGACTACTAAGGCATGGCACAGCCTATGAGAGCTTGCCTGCCGTTCTTTGACTTCAATATCTTCCCCTCTTTGGGGCTCAAGAGTCTCCTTTTTAATATACATCTGATCTCACTGATGGAGGTGAGGTCTTGGGTGCCCGATGGCCTGCTGTGCGGGATGAAAGGGAGTGACTGGACTCGGCAAGCCAGTTGAGCTGTTCTTGCTCACTCTTATGCTGATTGCGGGCTCTGACTGAGCAGGCATGGGTGTCAACCACAAACCTTGACGGTGAGGATCTGATTACTGTGCAGAGCAGCAACTGTGGGGAAGCCTGGCAGACCCTATGGACAGGGCACAGCACCAAAACAACACGACACAAAACGTCACACAGACATTCCACCGGTGGACACACAAAACAAGCATGTACCTAAAGCCACCCCATCCCGGCTCTAAGTCTTGCCTTGTTTGACACACCCCAAACAAAATCAGACACATGAGGTCCCCAAGCCAAGCATTCCTTCAACGGAATGGTCAACTAGAGAACTCAGGTCCACTGGGATTCCACGTATATACTCAAGATTCGTAGACTCTTACATATAAAATGTTAGTACAGAATGGAGGTAACTACAGACTCTGTTACGAACACAACACTGCAACTTCCTTCCACTGGCATTCTGTTTACAACTCAGGATATACATGTATTCAATCTTTTTCTGGACAACAGTGAACAGAATTTTGCAGTCAGATCAGACGTATTCCTCCGAATAACTGCAGTATGCCTCACAAAATATAGTATTACCACCCACATATGAAAATTTCTCTCTCCGATCTTATGATGACTCTCACTCAGGTCTTTCCTGTCTCAGGAATTCCTGCAGAGGTGGTGGATGGAAATCTGTCTCTTATAACATGCGGATTTCGTGTCAGGGGGATTTATGGTCACACTCTGCAGTAATCGCTTCTGTCACGTAACTTTTCCAAGAGAGCTTGACAGTTCACACACCCCCTTGAAGCAGAAAAGTGGTTTCGAATTCCGTAGCAGAGGAGAATGAGGGAGGGATGCTGTGAAGGGCCTGAACTTTACTAGCTTGTACTCATTTGTCTTCACAGGCTTTATCAATTGGGTAGGTCTGAGAGAGAAATTTTGCCTGGGTTCTCTTTCCTTTTCAGTGCCATGGCTTGTATTCCCATTTTTTTTTCCCACGCAGAATCCGTTTACCATACAAAAAGTAAACAACAACCACGACAATATTTGGCCTTGAGCGTCTGCAAGATGCCTTCCTACGTTTACTCCTCACTCTCCCCACTTCCCACCCAAATCTATTTTAGGGATATTTTTGGAAAAAGCCAGAAATTTTCTAGTTTTTAAGTTTTATTACTTTGGGTATATTTTCTCCCCTATTTCCCCTTATTAGGAGTCTTTTTTCTTAAGAGAGCCAATAAAATTATGTTTGTAGTCTGAGACAGCTCTTCAGCCCTAATGCCTTTCATTCTCTTCCTTTAAGAGCTGGGACTTCTGAGGAGGCAAAGTCGAGGACATCACATCGCTTTTGCCAAACCCTTTCGGATAAGGCTATTAGGTGGCTGGGTAGTTTCAGGGTGACCCATAGCCTCTTTTTGTCCTTCTCAAGTAAAAGTTCTTTAAACATAGACTCCACAAATTCAGCAATGCTACAAGTTGGAAAACAGATGTGTACAATTTGCTTTTGTTTTACTATGGAATATGAGTTTAAAATGTTATTAGATGGTTACGTGCCAGCATCTTTCCATCTGTGACTCATTAGCCCTATATTACACAGTCAGAATTTTATATATAAACCTCATATTTATGTAACAAAGAACAAAAACAGATACAAACAAGAAGTCTATGAGGGATCGGAATCTTGATTAGTGGCGATAAATCATAGTGTCACTTGAAACGGGATTATCTAACAAAAATAATTTAAAATTAAAAAACCTTTTTAACAGCACACATGGTAGATCTTACAAATGTTTTGAAATTTGCATGTATAAATAAGTCACTTTTTTTACTCATATCTGAGCATGACCAGCTTGCTGTTTGATTATATTTTCTAAATGCTTACCAAAAAAGCATTAAGTTTTAGAACTTAGTTTGGTTTCCAGTTACCAGTAAGATCTAAAGAGAGAAGTGGATAGGTGATTCCCATCTCAGACAGACTCTTTTTCTCAAGCAGAAAATCTCTGTTTGAGGAAGCTGAGTTTATATTCCTCAATCATCTTAGCTGTGGACATGCTGCCAATTAGGTGCTTAGAACAACATTTAAAAGATTTTATTAGCAAGCTAGCCAAAAGGGCTTCAGGAGCTTGCATGCAGTGAAGTAGAAAGGAGACAGGTGGACAATTCTCATGAATTCTAACAAAAAACTCACAGCCTGGGCTGCAATATGCTAGGACTGTGTGCTTTTCAAACTGAGATAATGCTTAACCAAGAGCACGATGAGAGTGTCCTGTGGAGAGCTTAAAGACAATAGTAAACGTGGTGCCTCTTCATTAAGAGTCAACTTTAATGAATGGTAATTTTTTTTTTGGGGGGGGGGTAGTTGTGGAGCTTGCAGGATCTTAGTTCCCTGACCAGGGATTGAACCCATGCCTCCTGCAGAACTGTGGAGTCCCAACCACTGGATTGCCAGGGAATTCCCAGTGGTAAGTAATTTGAAACATTTTTAAATAGGCAAATGTTGACATAATATGGGGTAGAATGTAAACCTGGCACAAATAAAAAATGTTACCACTGGACAGTGGTAAAGAGCCTGACCTCACAGGGGAGACCCCCAGGTCACACATGCACCCTGGGCTGACCCTACTTCCTGCAGGAGGTCCTTGGAGGGCAAGTCTGAAAGCACTGGTGCCGAGTGCGCACCCAGGCTTTGTGAGACCGTAACTGCTAGGCCGCCCTAGCTGTTCACACAGAGAGGGCCCTTAAGCATTACACACACCGTTCTTCCACAGTATCATTACTTATAGTCCTTTCTAAATAAATGGAATGGACATATTTCACTTGGTTTTACATCTCAGAAAATTTGCCTGGTACACAGATGGTTTGAGTGGGTGTGGAAAAAAAAAAAATCTGTCTCCAGAAAAGCATGGAGAAAGAACCCAGGAATCAGCTGAAATACTGAAATAATTTGTACTCATTTTCACCCCCAAAGATTTTGAGTGCTTAAGAAACTGGATATACAAGAGTATAAAACTACTTTTTATAACCCATTTTCCTGGGCATAAAGACTTCGACAACTTCATGAATCTTCCCCACATTCTGTGAAGAAGGTAACCAACCAGGACTAGGGTTCAGATTCCATTACAGGAGGAACTCTCTCCCCCTTCATTGCCTTCTAGAAGGAAAGATGCTGGCCTGCCCCAGAGGGATGGAGGGCAAATACATAATTCTTAAGAAATGCTGCTAACTACTTGTAAGCCATTAAATACATGATGCTATTGTCATTTTTATTGCATACTCAGTAATGATGAGTGTTATGTGATTACATTAGACTGAGAAAATTTTGTGTTTTGTCAAAAGTATGCAATAAGGCAATGATAGAGCCAGAAACTTCATCTAGGAATTCTGATTCAGACTTTGTCATCATGAAATTTACATGTTTATCATTTCTCTCTACTGGTTTTATAGTTTAAATATCAGAAAGCTGAAAAACTGACTAACACACAGCAATATTTAAGAAGCATTTACGGAGTGCCTTCTGTGTAGTCTTCACTGTGCTAGGCCCTGGGGATTGCATGGTGAGTAAGACCCCAAGCTCACTAGGTTTAATGTGTTGTGGGGAAATAGGGAAAAATAAGTGGGCAGTAAAGATAGGAAGTGATAACCATTATGATGGAGAAACGGAGAGACTGCAAAGGAAATAAAATGTGCCCCTAACACTCAGTTGGCAGAGTCATGGAAGGCTCCCCAGTCTGGTGAATCAGGGGTCAGGGGTTGGCAGAGCCATAATAAAATCAAAGATAGGATGATCATTTAGGAAAATGTTACAGGCTTCCCTGGTGGCCCAGATGGTAAAGAATCCACCTGCAATGCAGGAAACCTGGATTTGATCTCTGGGTTGGGAAGATCCTCTAGAGAAGAGAATGGCAACCCACTCCAGAATTCTTCCCTGGAGAATCGTACGGACAGAGGAGCCTAGCAGGCTACAGTCCACAGGGTCGCAAAGAGTCAGACATGACTGAGTGACTAAGAATGTACAGTAGTCTAGTTGAGGGACTATGTTCTAGAACTAGAGGAGCACAAATTCATAGGTTCATGTGATTTAAGGAGGTGAGGTTCACAAGACTTGTAGCTTCGCTGAGAACATGCCGAAGATAGAGGAGTCCTATGTCGCTACCTTGAGCAACAGGAGGATGGCAGAGGGGATACCAGAAAGAAGCAGGTAGTTGGTTTTGAATGATGAATTCACCTAGATGGCTGAATTTGCGGTGTTTATGGACAGCCAAGCAGCAGCAGTTGGATACGCACATAAAATAGTCAGGAGAGAGGCAGGAATCTCAAATCACAGGGCTATGTGAAGTCGCTTAGACAGGCGGTAAAGAGACCAGACCTAGGGAGGAAACCTTGGAAAGACTTCAGCTTAAGGGATGAACAGAGGAAGAGGCAACTACAAATAGAATTAATAAAAAATGGTTGTAGAAACAGGAAGAATAGGAACTCTTCTAACAAAAATTCTAAACAGGCAGATGACTCAAAATGGCATATACATATACTTGACTCCACTGTTTACTGCGTTAAATAAATGACCCATAGTAAGAGCAGGCTAACAATGACCATTATCACTAACAATAAATGCTCACTAGTAAGCACAGGGCAGTGTCTATGAGGTTGTAGATGTCTGGAGGAAAATATTAACAACTATGTTAATTATAAAGGTGGTCAAGGGGGCCTCATAGCAAATTTTTAGGAACAAACGATAAATGTTATGCTGAAAAATGAGAAACTCTGAGTATCTCCATAATGTAAATAGTATCATAATTGTTTACCTAAAACATATCATGCATTGCAGCATAACCATAATAGTGGGTATGTGTGCAGCATAAATAAAGACAAATATTCCTAGAAGCTGATAAAATGATTTCTAGCTAAGAGAGACCAGATGGGGAAATATTATAATAGAATGCAAAAATATTTAGGTAAAATAATTACTTTAGTTTAACAGCAGGAACTCTTAGAAGGCTAAATAACGGAAAGTTAAAAGAAAGAAATTTGCCGGTAAATCATTCCTATTGTAGTAGATGGTATAATCTGTCTGAATAGAAAAATCAGTTGTATGAAGCTAAATAGCTAAAGAATTCTTTGAACAACCAAATAAAATGAGCATCAGAGCCTGTGAAAATCAGTATTTACAGCTGGCTGAAAAAGACTGTCTTATGATAATTATGGAAAGAACTAGCTTTCCATAGTTAAATAAAATATTTGGCTCCGAATATTAATATTTGTTTTTATAGGTACTCTAAGTTCTGTGCTATTGCGTTCTACCATAAATGTTAACCTTAGTTACTCTAGGAGTTATCTTTTCATATGTAAATAATAAATGTGAGTTTACAAATTAGTTAGAAGAGAAGAATGCAATCTCTACATTGACAAAGTCATGTCATTAAATACTATAGCTACTGAAATGCCAAGCAGGCGAAGACAAACTGCAAAGGATCTTATAACTACGCAGAAAGATGGTGGATAAATTTCAACACGGGAGGGTGTAAAGGATAAGAAAAATTACCTGAACTATACATACTGAGACAGGATTTCCTTGGTACATATGATCCTGAGAAGGGGTTTCAGGAGGTGTTGTGTTTCCTAAGGACATATAACTAAGAAATATCAACAAAAGACGAGACCCCCATGAAAACAGGTAGGATTCCTGAAGAATCACTGCCTGAACCTGAGGAAATTAGAGTTGCATAGATGTGGGATACAGGGAAAAAAACAAACTAGCCTCACAAGATGGGAAATAGTGCAAAATTAAAATTATGTCAATTTTTAAATAAATATTTTGCTGTCCTTGGATCATAGCATCACCACCTCAATGAACATGAATTTGAGCAAACTCCAGGAGATACTGAAGGACAGGAGAGTCTGGCATACAAAGAGTAGGGCACGCCTTAGTGACTGAACAACAACAAAGTCATTGGCTCCATCCTGTACTGGGATTTCTTAATAATAATGAGACAATAAATAATGATAATGATGGTAATGACAGTGGTCAACACTCATATGATACTATGTGCCAGGCATTAGTTCTAAGAGCTTTATCAATTTGGGATCTTAGTTCCCCAATCTAACTTGTACTCCCTGCAATAGAAGCAAAGAGTCTTAACCAATGGACCACCAGGGAATTTCAATGATAGCTTTTTAATCCTCAGAACAACCATCTGAATGATGAAGAATTGGAGGTATAGAGAGGCTATGTGTGTTGCCCGACTAGCAAT